>NW_020454871.1:5593385-5982079 GCF_003342845.1 Nothoprocta perdicaria
CCCGCCCGCCCGCGCTGAACTGAGCTGAACCCTGCCCAGGTAGGGAGCCAGGCCGCTCCTGGCGCCTCTCCTTTCCCGGCGCTTCTCCTCTCTCCCCGCCTTAAAAAAATAATATATATTTATATATAGCGCTGTTGACGTGGTTGAAGCCGGCCGGGGCAGGGGAGGCGCGGGGCTGGGCCGGTCTGGGCGGCCCTGTTTTCCCGAGCTCCCCTGTCCCCGCGCGGACACGTCGCTCCCCGCCGGTGCCCGCGTTCCTCGGGGCCGCGCCGCCCCGCTGCCTCCCCGCAGCCGTTGTGTAACCCGCGCGTCCCGGGGAGGCAGGGGAGCGGCCCAGTTAATGTGTGTTTCCTCTTTTTTTTTTTCCCTCTCCCTCTTTTTCTTTCTCTATTTTTTCTTTATTTTTCTTTCACTTACACCAACATAAAAGGTTCTTAACGTCCTCTCTTTCGGCGCTCCTTATTTATTAATTTTATGTCGTGATTGATTGGTTACTTTTTTTGGCTTGTGCTGCGCTCGGAGTTAGCACAAACTTTCCACGGCCGCCCCGTCCTGCACAGTTGCTCTTTTTCTTATTTATTTTTTTTTCTCCCTAATTCCTGCCTCGCTCGCCGCGCAGCGCTGCCCCCCGCGCTGCCTGCGCGCCCCCTCACCCGGTGCCCGCCGGGCCACACCCTGCGCGCCCGGGCTCCGCCGCCCCGGGTGACCCCCTTTCTTCCCGCCCCCCCGCGGGAGCGGGCGGCGGAGCGAGGAGGGGCCGTGTCAGCGCGGCGGGCCGGCCCGGGGCCGCCGCGGGATCGGGTTACCGAAGTGCGTCACGCGCGGGCCCGCCGGGCCTGCTCGGAGCCGCGCGCCGCCCGCTTCCCCGGCGCCGCCTCCCATTGGCCGCGCGCGGGCGGGAGGCGGCAGCTTCCTCCCGCGCCCGGGGCGGGGCGGCGCCCGGCACGTCCGCCCGCCCGCCCGCCCGCGGCGTCGCGCCCGCCGTATTTACCTGGGCCTAGGGGCACGCGGCGCGCGCCGCCTCCATGTGCGCGCAGTTTCCGTGGCGCTGCCGAGCGGGAAGGTGAGGAGAACGCCTTGGAATCCGGCCCCTTGACGCCCTCGTGGGATTGGTGCTGCGCTCGGCGAGTTCTGCTCGCTCTCGCTGTAAATAACCAGGCTGGAGCTGCTGCTGCTTCCTGTAGCAGTGCGCGTCTCGCTGCTAACTCTGGCCAACTGCTGGCTTCTTTCTCCTTTATTGTGCTTGGCCGTTTGAAATGACTTTTCCCCATTTCCATGCATACTTCTGCCTGAATGTGATGCTCTTCTCTTTATTTTGATTTTTCTCTCGACTGTTCCAGTATCTTTCTGGTATTGAACTGTCCAGAACTTCCAAAATATCTCTGTGTAGGCCGGTTGGTTATGTGCAGATAAATATCAAGGGTGATGATGCAATTTAAAGGAATTAATCTCTTCTTGCTATCCCCATTTCAGCCTAACTTCAAACAAACAAATACCCATGTATATGGGGTCGAGGGGGGAGGTACCCCTTAATCTTCCAGAGAAATAACTGAATAACTAAAACTATTTGAACTGACAGTAGTTCAAATAGTTTAGTCAGTAGATTCAAGTAGTTAGGTACTTGAATCTTTTTCATCCATTTAGTCTCAGGAAGGTAATGCTGAGTAAAGTTAATAAGCAGTGCTGTGAGCTGCATCTTTTCTGTCCCCTCAAGCTCCTGTCAACAGCAGTTTATATACTACTTATTTCTTCTAGACTTAAATTTTCACAATATGTTACAACACAAAGCATTAAAAAATTAACAACTATCTTTTGATTAAATGTGTTCAAATTAATAAAGCTATGATGCTTTAATATACTAAATTAATTAGGAGCTATGTAGTAGCACAAGTTGGGGTGGCTTCATGGATTATTACAATATTTTCCGTTCCCTTTTTTTGAAAAAAAAGACAATGTACAACTTGATTAAATAGTGTTCAGTTTTTAAAAATAGCAGTATTCAGTTAGCTGTCTACCAGTCTCTGTAAATTTGTCTCATTGCTGCTGTTAATTTTCTTAAAGTCAAAAGTATATAGAGGGAATTACTTCTTGAGAAGAGTGTAAATAACATTTGATACTTAAGTGTTCTCTTTAGTTTTACTTTGCTTCAGTAAAATTACTAACAGAAACTGAATAATTTTAGAAATGTAGACAGCTTCTCTTGAATATTACATGCTAGTACAGTCTCCTATAGAAAATAGCTGCAGGCTGTAAACCACTTGAAAGCAACTGCTCTTGTTGGTGGAAGCAATTGCATTAGACTTAGTCAAATCATGAAGTAATGTTTAGCATAAAAGAACATAACCTTATATTTTGTATTAGACTGCTATTTTTTGTTGATGGTTAAAATTTAGTGTGATCTGGGAGTTCTGATTTGTGTCATCTTCGTTTATTTTGTTACTTTGCCAGTTGTCTTACTGCAAGCAAATGCTACAAAATATTAGATTTTATGGAATTAACTGGCAGCAAGTAGGTTTTAGGATTTACAGTAACTCTGAGCACTCTGAACTCTCTGGTTGCCTATTTTTGTTAAAATGAATTCCCTAAAGTAACCAAGTGTTGATTACTTACATTTCTTGTTTGTATTACTGGAATGCTGTGTTTCATTGAGTAAGTGGTTTGGAACTCAGTATGGTTTCTGTCTGGAAAGTGACCATTTTTAAAGCTTCTCTGATGAATTAAAAAAAAAAAAAACTCAGAAATTGTTTGGGAAGTTGATTTCCAGAATTAACTGTGAGGAGTTGTTGAATCAAAAGAATATAGTAGAAAAAGGTAAATATAGATGGTGTCTGTCAGCTACATGTTGGAGTATCTAAGAACTCCATCTGCTTTATTAATCATCTGTATTAGAACCAAGTGATTGATAGCAGCCATCAATGATAGCAGCTTGAAATTTTCAGTATTATTTGAAACAGTTATAGTCTCAAAACCTTTTGCATGGCTTTCAAATTCCTTTTATGAGGAATTGACCAAATAATGAACAGAATCAAGTGAAGATACAGTCCTTGGGAAAATTAAGGTGAATGGGAAAACTGTGGAGTTCTTGGCTTGGAAAATAAGACACTTAGACGCATGAAAAAAAATGTGGGAGAAAGAATAGAGTCCTTTTTTATATTTGCCACAGAAAATTTAAATGGCCACGATATGTAGTCTTATTGTGAAGCCATCAAAGGCCATCTCATATTTAGGGCCACCTCTCCTTTCGAAATGAAAGAGTTAATGTAAAAAGTAACCTCTGCTTGGTCCTATAGCTGCTTTGTTACTGACCCTGGCAATTTGGTGACCTGGTCTGGCCTGCTCCCCTTCTTTCCCTCTGACCTGTTCCTACTTCTCTCTTACTGGCTGCGGACATAGGTGGAACTAAACAGGGCTACAGGCAGACTGGAAGTCTTGGTTAAGACTTAAGGTTTATACCTGTTAGAAAGGAATTTGTGCCCTGTCACCTTCTTTAATCTGTTGAAGATCGGGCTACTTGAAGTGAGAAGTTCAGAGCCTCTGAGCTGGTGGTAGCCATTTAACATGGCCTTGAGTAGCTGCTGTTGCATGAGCCCCCCCAGCGCCCCAGAGGGCGCTGCTGAGGCCATGAAAGGATTTCCATGGAAAAGCCATCTTGGAAGTGAAGGGAGACTTGATTTTTTCTTCCAGTAAAGTAACTTTTGTGGGGAGAGCCTTGTGGTAACCTATGCATCTTTATATGAGTCTAACTGAAGCTCTTGTTCTAGCACTATTTTTTTTTTCCCCTACAAAAAAAAAAAGTTATTTCTGGAATAAAATGATTAAATTCTTCTACCTATGAGCAATTTTCATATTTGAGGACTGTTGAGTGGTTAATTTTTAGAGAGTTCTCATGTCTTCTTTTTTTTGTCTGTGTGTGTTATAAGGGTGGCATTGAAATCCAATGCAACTTTTAACAAAGCCTTATATTTGCCTCTTAGTAATAAAACAAAAATTTTTGATTTGAGAGCTGGGAATTCAAAATGTGTGTGTGTGTGGGTTTTTTTTTTTTTTTTTTTTTTTTTTTTTTTGTTTGATGTTTAGGGTCACTAAGGTTAGAGTCTGAAAAGTGGCAGGTTATGCTACTATGGAGTTACACAACATCATACTCTGCCACTCTTTGGTATCTTTCTGTTGTCAAGTATTGCACCATTAAGAAAATGTTTAGGTCTTAGGTCCTGAGGATAAGGAAAAATGGAGAATAGTATCTCTTGTCTCATTAGCTTATTTTTCCCCTTAGCGGGTCTGGTTTAAGTAGAAATCAGGCACCTAACTTCGTAGTGAGGGGCATGGAAAAACTTGATCCTAGAGATTACTCCAAAAGCCCTTTGGTGTGTGCGTGCTCTCGCTCTCTCTCTCTTTTTTTCTTTTCTTTTTTTTTTTTTTTTTTTTTAGCTTTTACTGTCTACAGAGATACTGGAGGGAGCATGGTATGCTTTTAAGCTCCTTTATCCCTTTCTGGGTCAGAAAATAAAGCACATATAGAACTGCATTTGTATGCAGTTACCTTTTGTCTTATTGTGACTTTTGAAGGAAATGAAAAGTATGTTATGTAACTGGTTTATCCAGGTATATACTGTACTGCTGTCTCTACTAGATTTTTTTTTGGTCTATGTAACTATTTTTTTCCCCTTTCTGGAGGGCTTCTCTTTGTAAAACAGATGAGAAGAATCAGTAAATGTGAGAAGATGGGCATATAGTGAGGAACAGCTTTTGTTAAAAAACAAAATACCTGCAATGGAACAAATATCTAGGGAGGAGAAAGTATTGTTTTTGGACTGGCAATGTATTTTCTTAGGGATTGAATATTTTTTGTAGTTGCGGCTTTTATGCTTTTACTGGTAGTTATTGGTTTTGAAAAAGGAGTATTTAGGCAAGCTCATACATTTCCTCATATAGATGTGATTATATTTTGAATTAATTTTTATATATATGCTGATACATTTTGGTGTGTGTTATATGTGTCTGCATTTGTCTAGATTAAGCTTGAATGCAGACTTCTGAATTTCTGTTAGCAAATCATGAAAAGAAACACTGAAATCTTGGAATGCATTTTAAAATGCATATTTTTAAAGGTACTGACTGCTTAAAAAGAAACAATGAACTTCAGGAGTACAAGCCTTGTTGGGATTACATTCCAAAATCAGCCTCAAACTACTGCCAAGATTTGGTAAAATACTACCTTAATTTTTGGCCAGTGCATGAGTTTCTGTGATCAGCAGCACAACTAACCTTACCCACAGCCTTCTCCTGAGTTTCCGTTTTTCCCAATACTGCCCCATTCCTCCTGCATGACAGGCACCAATTAGTGTATATGCACTGTCAGTTTGACTCTTCTCCTCTTCTCTGGAAGATGTGATGTCACCTTGCAAAGGTGACTTAATGTACCTTTTTGTTGTTGTTGTTGTTGTTGTTGTTGTGTTTTTTTTTTTTTTTTTTTTTTTTTTTTTCCCCGTTGCTTAGAAAGTATTCTATTCCTACAAGGATTCTTCTTACTAGAAGAAGAAGACTGATTAATCATAATGTTTTTCCATAGAAGGAAGTTAGGGAAACTGGGTAACAACACTTGCGAATGGTGGCTTTTTCAAACGGCCAATGGCTGCAATCCAAATATGGCTGTGCTATACTTGTAGAAGACAAATTGGAAGTGAATTGATGGAGAATAAATGATTTTCGTTCTATGATTTGAGTCAGAGAAAATAATAAATACAATCTAACTGAAATTGAAAAGAAGGTCTTCATAATTTAAGGTTTATAACATAAGTAATTTTTTTTTTGGACTATTTTTCCATGAGGATTATATTCTTATAGAGAAGTTCCAGTTTGGGATTCTGCCATATGCTGTTCAGTTTGGATGGTTGCTTTAGGGCCATCTTTGAAAACTGCATCTAAACTATTTCAGTTCTTCTAACATCTAATAAAATTGTAGGTCCTTACACCTCTGTTTTAAACTGGCAATTACTTCCTAGAAGTGATGCCACAATGAAAAAAATATTTTAGATTACAGAATCATGTGAGATGGAAGAATGCTCTGGAGTCTAGTCCAACCTCCTGCTTAAAACATGTCCAATTAGACCAAGTGCTCAGGAATTTGTCTATTCAAGTTTTGAATATCTGCAACAGTAGAATTCCATTATCTCCTGGCAACCAGATCCAATATTTTTATTGGAAAGTGGGTTTCTTTTTTGTTATTTTGATTCTTAAGTTGCCTTAAAATATTAAAAATATCTCTCCCCTTTAAATGAAATTTAAAAAAAAAAAAAAAAAAAAGAATAGTACTCCTTGAGCATGGAAGCTTGGAAAGCTGGTGAGCTGGGCAGAGCTGATTATGTTTTGTTAATTGGAAATTGTTGGGAGAGAGATGAAAGACTACAGGAAAAAAACTCTTCTTCCATATGGTCATAATTATTATCTTTTTTTCTCTACCGATGTATGCTTCAGTTGTGTGTCTGTAACAAGGCTCTGCGAATAAAATGTTCTCTTCTGAGCAAGTTACCTGTTCTCTTAGGTATCATTGATAAACTTATCAAAAATTTTAAATGCTCTTTTACATACATTTTTTTTATTTAAACGGTAAGTACTTTCTTGTAAGTACAGTTTTAAGAAATCTACAGCTCATTTGAAACTATGGTAACGAGAAGGAAAAGCTGCACAAGTGTCTATATTACATCTGTACTGTAGGTCTGTCATTACTTGCCTAATAAAAGATTGGCCAAAAAAGGTGAAACTGGCTTTTGTGTGTTGATCTAATACGAAACATGAAAGCGATTTATTACAGCAAAATGTTTAAGTCAAGATGTTTCAATAATGCAGGAAGAATGTTTATTCTTGGTGTATTTTTCCCCCCATTTTGTTTGTTTTTGGTGTTTTATTTTGCTGCTCATTTATGGCTTTTTTTTTTTTTGTCTTGGATATTCCGTGTTTGATCTGCTCTTGTTTTATTAAGTGAGCTTCCATTTGATTTGTTTTGCTCAGTCCTATTTTCAAAGCCAATGCACTTGCACCAATATTTGCTTAATTTTTAAAAATATCAGATAAAATGCATCAGTGATGTAATAATGTGTCTATAATGTGCTACTATTGCATAGTACAGTTTTCATAAGCTAGAGGACATGTGGCTTGACAGTTGAAACATAATCAGAAAAATCAGCTCCTGGCCATTTTATTTTCTTCTGCTTCATTGCATTGCCTTTAGACTGCTAAATTTCTGTTTGGTGATATGGTAATATTATGAAAGTTAATCAAGTTTTCTATTTGGAAGTGACGATGTTTGTGCCTTAGAGCAGCCTTCTCTGCAAAGCATGACACAGGTTATACACATCAGTACGGTATAAAGCTAACAAATATTTTTACAGGTTTCTAGCTCAGTTGTACTGTGGAAGGAAATGCTAGAAATTGTCATCCTTATGTGCCATAGAACAAGCATTGAGTTTCTTCATATTTATCTTGAAGTGCAGTAGCACTTAATTCTTTTAAATCTGAGTTCTTAGTTTCTCTCCTGTCTGTGTCAAGGGGTTATAAACAGTGTTAAACATCCTTTGCATTTAAAACTAGTTAGAGAAGTTTTCTTTAGGAAAAAGATTTAGTCATTCTTACATAATTGTATCTCCAAGGAAAGAGGAAAATGAGAGAGAGATAGAGGTGTATGTTATAATAAGCATTTTAGTAAGTATTTTGTGTATCTAGTTGCACCATCACTTTGACCTTGTTGCTCTAATTGAACACGTCAAGATTTAGTTGCTAATAATAAATGAGTTATTGCTTTTATATAAACTTGATCTTGGAATCATTGTACTTTCAGGTGTGGAAGATGCAAATGTTTATCTACAATGTTTAAGGAACTTCAGTTTAACAAAAATCAAATATTAAAGCATTTTGGGACGAGCCAGAGGAAGAAAGGAAGGTAGAAATCAGGCTGACAGTCCAGTGAAAATGGAATTGTTTCATTATAAGGGGGATAGTTGATGGAGAGAATAATTATTTGAACTGATGTGAAATAGCAGTATTGAGTTGTTACATAACTAGAAGTTATTTTAGATAATACCTCCACATGAAATTCTTTCCTCCTTCTTTCCATGCTCTTTTTTTTCTTCTTTTTTAATTTTTTCTTTGAGTTCCGCCCTCCAAGCCACTGAAGCTGGAAAAACCTTAATGATGCAGTGACACCAGTTATTGGGTAGCTGTCGCTTGAAAGGTGGCCCTGCTTCTGTGTCCTGACCACATGCTCTTTCATTTGCCTTATGTCTGTGCTTATGGTGGCTTGAACCCTTGAACTGATGTAAGGAGCTAAACTGAGGAAAAAAGTAGTAGTTTCCTGTTTGCTTACATCCCTGTGGAACTGGATGGTTGCTGTTGCTTGCAGGGGAGGATGCAGGAGCCCAGTTGAGTGGGGTGGCCCCTTTCAGTTTGTAGTGTTTTGTCAGAAGTCTGGCCCAACAGCAGTGAGTATATAAGTACTGTCCTCTGCTGGTCTTGTACCTGATCATACCTTTAAAAATGGTTTGGGCTGTGTGCCAATTCTAAGGTAATTCTGTAATCTTTTTGTGTTCTGTGTTTTATCTTTCTGTCTAAAATGTTACATAGTCTGTAATAGATGAATTAGAACTCTGTAAGGAAATTTAGGACTCTGCTGTTGATTTGTATTAATTTAAGCAGTCAGGAACATTATGTTGATTTTTCTTCAGTTTCAGGCCGTGCACTTGTCAGAAGGTTTGCAGGTGCTATATATATATAGTTCACTGAAAATTTAGGAGGAAAGTCTCCTCCCTCACCTAGTCAAGATTGTCTGCTGGTCTTAACTTGGTTATTTGTACATCAGATGCTGTTCAAAATCGTGCTAGACCTCCTTTTCAGTTGGATGCTTACCAGCCTGCAGCGGTTAGAGTTTATTATGAGACTTTGCACTCTCAAGTTTTCCATGGTTTAAGGAAGGTGCAGTGCCAGCTCTGTACTTGAGCTTTTTGCGGAGTAGACCATCCTTATATGATGGTCTTGGGTTGCACCCCTCCTGACTAAGGAATTTTTTGAGAGATATACTGTGGTTACAGGTTTAAATCTCAGGAGCACCTCAGACATACCAGACATAACTAGTTCTTTTCTCATAAAACACTGATATTGTTTTTCAGAGCTCTTGAGATATAGGCAAAATATTCAGGTTCAGAGCCATTTCTTTTCTTCAACTGTAGACCTACAGAGGAATGAGCGTGTGTGTGTGTGTGTCTAAGTAATCGGCTGGTTTTCAACCAGCCAGAAGGTGCCTGTGTGTGTTTTTCTAAAGCTTGAGTGATCAGAAACTGTTACTTAATTACTGTTTTAGAATGTGAATCTGGAGAAACCGATCTCCTTTAGGCTGAGGCTGTGATTTGTAGAAGGAAGTTTCTGTGTGAAATAATCAAATTGACAGCTACACTGTATGCTGTGTTTTTGCTTTGTGTTAGCCTAGTCAGCAATACTAGGCAACAGAAGAGCCACACATATAAAAGGAGGTTTGGAATTTTGTGGAATGCGTGATGTTAAACAAGTTCCTTAGATCATTTTAGATTTTACAGAGGATTAAAGAGATTCAGGTTGTTCAGCTTCCATTTATATTACCCGGATTGGAACAGCAGCCATTTTTAGCTGTTGTATTTGCAGAAGGCAGTGGGTAAAGAGCATAGCTGATGGGAACTGGTTCTCCCAATTTTGAAGGTACTCCTTAGAAATAGTAGTTGTGAATTTAACTGCAATTGCCTGATCTATGTCAGTTTCCTTTTACTGCTATTAAAATGTTTCTGTGGGACTCCCTGACTTGGAAGAATGCCAAACTGAGTGTGTGGGAAGACTTAATACTTGCTACTTACATAGCACTTTGTATGTTCAAAGTCTTCTTCAAATATTAACTAATCTTTATTTAAGATGGAGATCCGATTTCTGTCAGTATCAATGAGTAACAGCCAGTTATAACCTGTGTGTTTCTGATGTCAGAAGGATGATTGCTGTATCTAGTGTAGTTAAGAGTAATCTTTATCAGCTTACAGAGGCACTGTTTCTCATACTGTTTTCTTCGTTCTCCTCTTCTAGTTTATTGTGGTGAAGAAAGAAAGTAGGAATAGAATATAGTACTACTCTTCAGGAGGTCCCTGACTTACAGGTGTTGACTCCTGGAAAGAATGACATTTCTTTTTTTATGTGATATTTTGATCTTTTCTGTAGCGGTTTTTGTTTCTGTTGTATTAAATGTTTGTTTCTTTCCAAACTGAGCAGTCATAGCATATTCATAAGTAATACTGCAAGAAGAATGTTACAAATTTGCTCCTAAATAACTGAGGTAAAAAAAAGTAGCTGTGAATACTTTTTCGACAGTGCTACAATCTACTTTGAAACTTACAATTTGAAAATATGTATTATGCTTTTTATTGATGTTTATGCTGTTTATTAGCTGAAATTGGGCGTGATTTCATGTTAGGCATGCTGGCTTTGGCAGTATGGACTTAACCTTCAAGATGTCATTCCAGCTTTTTCTTGAAGACCTAAAGAGGAAAATCTGCAAGAAATGTCTACACAGTAAAATGCATGCTCGAAATACTATGGTGTTATACCTGGACTAACAGACACTCCTATACCCTTTGCTACATCTTAAGCCAAATAGTCCATCGATTTTACATTGATGGGGCATTAATTTCTTGCTAGTTTTTGTATTTTTTTTTCCTCATTTTGTTCTAAAGCTATAAAACTTAGAAACTTGAACAGTTTTGTGACTTTCGAGCTTTCTTATGAGACTGACATTCAGCTGCTGATTTATAAAAAGTGTTATTTAAAAGCAAATCCGTAAGTAACCCATATTTTAATATAGTAGTACTTTCAGAATTCCAAACTTCTGATCTTAGGTTAGAGGGGGGGAAAAAAAGAATAAAATTGGTTCTATATGTTTATGATCTGAAAAACATTAATCAGAACAATTCAGATCTGGGCACAGTCTAAAACTTATATTTTGTTTCTTTTCTGGTAATGGCATTAATTTAGGAGATACACAGATCAATGAAGAAAATCATTAGAAATAGCACTAGTTCTCATTACATACTCATACAATATTAAATACTCAGTGATGAGTGCAGTCTGTAATAAACTTAGTTCTGGCTTTATGTAGCGTAATGGCAGATTCTAATCATGTCTGTTATACTGAAGAAGCATTGTAACAATAATGACTTACAGAACCTAAATGCAACCACTCTTAGCTGTGCTTGGTAAAATGAGCTAGTGGTTCTTTGTTCAGCAGGGATGCAATGTGTTTCTATTTCTGTCACATCTCTGCAGCTTTATTTGGCATTTTATGTAGGGTTTAGACAAAGGTGATCAACTGTTGGCTTGTTAACACATTTATGCAAGCACTAAGGAATGGAATGTGTTCAGAATTTTTGCTATTGTAGGAAAAGCAGTAAATTGGGGCCAGATCTTTGTTTCATAGCTGGCTAGGTAGCATTTGGTAGTAGTACTTGAGTGCTGTACTGATAGCATTGCAGTGCTGTAGAAGGAGACATTGAACTAGATTTGGTGCAGACTGTGGCAGCTTTAGCTTGTACCAGTTTTAGCCTAGCAACATTGCCTGGACAACTTCTTTTTCCTTTGACATGACTGCATGGATCACATCTGTTTTAGTGTCTCACTGCTTTTGAAAAGGTTTGGTTTTGTGTACCACCTACAGAACTCTTGACTTCTCAGTGGTTTAGTAATTGAACTGGCTCAATGTATTCAAAATAAAATTAACAGGTTGTTGTTCAGCTGGCTCAAGCAAAGGATTTGACAAGTGCCCTTGGCCATGAGATATGGGCAAAAGCACACACACAGTGAGAAGCTACAGTGAGACTGACTCTTTTACCAGTAACAATTCATGTGGTTTATTTTATCATCAGACTTTGTGGCTATCTTTTTTCACCTCATTTGTAATTCAGCAGCAAAGAGGATAGGTGTATTTAATGCAGGCCATTCATACTAGTGTAGAATGTACTTTAAGTTGATAGACACTTTTTTAAGTGGCTAACACTTGGCCGACTTGTTTCAGTTGAACTTATTTTCTGAAGTCAAATGACAATTCAAGAAGGCTTTTAAAGGAGCAAGATTGTGACTTACAGAACAAAGTAAGTGGATATCGATGTTGGAGATGTTTAAGTTCTAAATGAGATTTTGTATAAAGCATGTAAAATGCATTTTATGTTATAGCTACCTTGCCAATGCTAACAGGAGTGTAAAATCTTGGGAGAGCTTGATGGCTTTAAACACATACTTTGGATGTGGTAGATTCTGTACAATAAATTCTGTACAATAAAAGGTAAATGGCATTTAAAGTCCTTCAAATAACATTTTATACTGAAAGATACTGCTATGTGGTTGTACAGTGGGTCTTGTGCGTCGGCATAATGTAGAACCCTATTTGAGAGTCTTAAGAGTATTATAGATAGCTTGTGTTTTCAGGTTGTTACAAACTTTACCATACTGTTATTTACGTGTAAGTGGTTCTCTGGAGTCACTAATCTAGAAATAGTGATCTAGAGATGCTTCAACTAAATTACAGAATAATTGTACAAGTTATCTGAACAACATATATATAAGGGATTAAGTGAACAGGTATGTTTAACAGTATAACCTCCATGTAAAAATTTTGTTGTTTTGGGCATAACAGAATTTCCTTTTTTCTTTTAATTAAGTAGTATTGAGCAAATATACTTAGTATTTCTGAGTGATAGAAAAGAGATCATGCCATTTCTCTGGAGTTATATACTGCTCCAGAGATCCACATGCACCGCTACCAGAATGACTTGAAGAGAGAAGCTTAACTGTTTGCTTGTGACTGTCCTGATCAAGAACAGAATTTTGTATCAATTTGGTTACAACATTTAATACCTTTCTATGATAATGAATAAGCAAAAACATTGATTTTGGGCTGGGCAAAAAAAAAGGGGGGGGCAGGGGGGAAATAAAGAATTTGAAGAAAATGCTGTTCTTTTTGTGCCAGATCTCCCTTCTTGAGGAAAGCAATGCTGTGGTGTCTCTTTGCATGGTATACGAAATGAGAAAAAGAATGATGGAAGTTGCGAGGAGCCTGTAAGTTACAGATGAAAATAGAATAATCAAGAATTGTAAGCTTGGTAAGAAAGTATTTGATTAGAATGCTTTAATGACACAGTGTAATGATGTGTCAATGTTGAAGGAAGTGAAAGCTTAAGGAAATGAGGAGTGCTGTACTCACAACTTGGATTCTAAGTAATAGTGGTCTGGTATTGCTTTAGTTAATGTTCTTATGAGTTAAAAAGCAGTCATATTCCCTTGACCATCCTTTGCGAAGAAGTCCTGGCAGCGCTCTAGATCTTTGAATAAATGAAAAATATCACTGCTACATGTCAAAAAGTTGTTAACTCATTCTGTCTGCTTGTTTTCTTTAATTAAAGTTTGAGTTAATTTCAACAATAGGCTCAATGTTAAATCATACCTTCTGTCCAGCACAGATTTGCGTCATCTATTACAGCTACATTTCTCCTAAATTATTGGGATGTTTAGGGTTATATGTAATGATTCTGAGTGGATGATCCAGTGCTATAATGTTCCAGGTATTAAGAATTGTTCTGTCTGGCCAAGGACTCTCATATACTTCTGTGCCTTGTAGGCACAGGATGTATATAAAACCTGGAAGATGCTGGTTTGAGTATCTTGCTACAGTTTTTGACTGTCTTGTAAATCCTAGCTCCATGTGTTTACACGAATTACCTCTGGCAATTTAATTCTAAAATTTGACTGTTATTTCTTAAAATTCTATTATTTAGAAGAAACCACTTTATTCTTTCCCTGAAGGTTGTTCCCTGTGGAATGTATGTGGTAGTGTAGATGAGTGCATCCGTTAATGTGTTAACTGTCTGTATTGTTTTATGATGTGCAAAAACAATATCCATAAATTATGTTATTACTAAAGAGTCTAAAAACTATGAGTTATTACCAAAAAGATAATGCCTACTTATTGAGAGTTTAATTAAATAAAAGGATAAGAAATTACAGCAAAGGTTACTATTTTTTCTTAATAAAGACCAAATTATCTGGTAGGTAAATACTGTCCATTGTGGCTGAATATTAGTAATCTTTTGTAATAGTTACCTTCCAGAATTAATTCTTAATCCATGCAGTTTCATTTCTCCTTTCTTCCTGATTATTGCCCCACCTGTTATGAATAACATCAGTCTTCTAACTCTGAATTGGTGTACAATTCTGTGTTTATACACCTATGTGAAAAACATGGCAGCACATCACTACTTAGTTGCATTAAAATATCATTTCTTGTATTGATATTTATTCATGTGAGGTACTTCTTTAAAAGACAGCATAGAAGCACGGGAGTAGTCAGTAATGGGACTGTGTTAGTAATTGTTACCAAGTAGGCATAAGAAGGTTAATTGGGACTTTTTTTTAGCTAAGAAAGACTAGGTGATACACTGCTTTTCAGGGGAAAGTACTTATCTCCGTGGAGGAAGATCTGATCACAAAGCAATTTCATGAAGACTACTTTAGTGTTGACTCATGAAAGAAGCATTTACTCTGCCCAAATCTGTATGTATTTGGGACTCTTTTTTTCAGGTGACAAGAACACATGAGATTACAGTAAGCAGCCTCCAGAATTAAAAAATGGGGATTGCATGATATTATCAATAGTAGGTTAGAGTTAAAAATGTGTTTTCCCTGTTCTATAACCATTGGATGAGAGAGGCATAGCTTTTTCAGGAAATCATACAGAGTTTGCTGTGCTTGAAACTCACATGCATACCATTTTCAGGGGGTTGATGGGACTGGAATTTGCAGCATTGACAGTATTGAGCTCCCTCCCCACCTTCCTTGTGCGCGCGCGCGCGCTCTCTCTCTCTCTCTCTCCCCCCCCCCCCTCTCTTTTGTTTGTTTGTTTTTGAAGTCACTGCTTGTCATGTAGAGTCACTTTTTCCCCACTCACTAGCAGTGTGGGGTGATTGTAACCTACCTGTGCGTAGCTGGATATATGTTACTGATGCTGCTTTAATCAACTATAAGTATTTTCTAGAGAACATATTGAAGGCACATGGGTTTCCTTGGGAATTTGTTGCATTTTCAACAATGCACCTCCATTTCCACTGCTTCCAGAATATATTTATTAACTGTTAGTGCTGCATATTTTAACATGGCCACTGCATTGCTTTTTCTCTCTTGTTTCCAATTTCCACCCATCTCGTTATCACGAGTTGCTCTCTAGTGTCTAGGGTCTGCTCATGTCTTTTATGCTCTCTGTTTATTCCTATATACTTCATCCAGAATTTTTCATTTACTGATAGAAAAAAGGTGGGACTTTTTTGTTGTTGCTGTTGTTTTGTGTGGTTGGTTGGTTGTTTTTATTCCCTTTCTCCTAAAAAAACTCTTTCTTTCATCTTGCATGAGAAAATGAAGGGGGGAAAAACACCCTTTCTTTTACTAGCAGTCAGTCATTTATAAAGCACATTTAAGGTGGGAGCGCTTTTTTTGCTTTTCTTCTTTTTCTCTCCAACTCTGCCGTCACTTAATCTTATGTATATGCATTAGAAGACTGAAAAAATGCATCCAAATTTTTGGATTTTGCTTTTTTGTTGTGTAGATCAGAATTATTATCAAGCAATATGTTATATTGCCCATTAGAGACTTGGTGATATATGTGAGAATATAGAATGGTGCTTCAGCCCTCATGATCTATTACTTTACTGGATGCTTTGATATCGCCATATTTGTTTTCATCCTTTTGCTGTTCTTGAAATGTGTTTTAAGCTATTGCTGCTCAGGTGAAGCACTCTGATTTCAGAACTTTGTTGCTTTATATCCATGTATGGTTTGGGACTTTAAGATGCTGCTGCTGTTTTAATCTAGAAATGGTAAGTTGTGGGGTGTTTTTTTTTTTTTTTTCACATCAGGATGGAGAATATAGAGCACATGGTGTGCTAATTAGAGATTTGTATTAAGGAGGCAACTGTGACGTTTTTTTTTTTCCTCTCCCTTGACAAATTCTGGCTTCCATTTTGAACAAGAGTATTTTGGTAATGGGGAACCATTTAATGGCACCATTTTATGTCACCACGTGAGAGCTGTAAATACCTCAAACCAGCGAAATACTTAGAGATATCTTTAGCTGGGAATTTTCTTGGATTGCTTCAAGGATTCACCTCATATTTAGAAAGTGAATTACCTGATGACTGCTTGACTCTCCTGAGGGCTATTGGAGGAAGTGCAAATACTTTTTCTGCTTCAGAAATGATATTGGACTCTAGTGTTGTGGGATTTTTTTAATGTTTATGGTCATTTGTACTGTGACTGTTATATGTGCAAATACTCTAGTAAAAAGAATGAAAGCCTTCATTACTGTAGGATGTTACTTGTAATTGTCTGTAATCATCTCATAGTTAATAAATTACTATAATGTCAATATAGAGAAAGAATACCATTATATTCTCTTGCTCTGAAAGAAGAGATTAATATTTGTATGTGCTATAGAGAAGCCTGGGCTGAAGCAGGAGAATGACAAAGTACGTGCTGTTTCAATAGTGGAATCGTTAGAAGATGTTTTCATCGTGTTTTCAGCCCTTCCAGTGCTCTCGCTTTGTTCCTTAGTGCATCCCTTACCATTTTAGAAAAATTCCAAAGTAGCTAATTATGGTTGATTCTGTCCATCATCATCAATCTTCTCTGAGCTTAGTTTTCTTTATTCCCTTCCTGCAGCAAAGACTTTCAGAAAAGGAGTTTTACTAGTTAGTTTCTTAACAAGTATGTTTTTGCTAAGACCATCCTCAAGAAGTGTTAGCATACTTTTCTGTTTTTTATTCTTTCTTGTTTTTCTAGTGGGCTGCATATTATACAAGACTGTGATTGTACAGTTGTTTTTTACTCTGAATAAAGTCTTCAGCTAATTTATGTAATAATTTATGTTCTATAACTAATATTTTTGATAGGCATCTTTTTCAGAGGAATGAATTGGTAGCAACTCTTAAAAGGTTTGTATTGATTGCCAAGAGAATTTTAGAATGCTAGTTTTCCTACAAACTTAGTTATATTTAAATCAAGTGGGTTGCTTTATTTTAACCCATCTTTTCTTGGAAAAAAATGCTTTACTCTTGATCTTTGAGATTAAAGGAGGGAATATATATATATACATATATATATATATTTTTCTTCACATAACATCCTGAAGTAAAACTAGAAAAAAAAGCTAAAATATTAAAAGTTTTAAAAACTTGTATCTTGTTTTGTATTATCAGTCTTGTTTCTACTTTTGAAAAGCAGACAAAAAACCATGGCTCTGATTGCTGTTTCATTTTAGGTTGCTTGCAAGACTAAATTCATAGCATTTAATGATTTAGGATTTTCATACCCTAGGGCAAGATTATAGTAAGTGGAGGTCAAGCTGAACAACCGCCAGACCTAATTTACACTGAGATAAAAATGTTCTTGTCTAACAATTAAATTGAATGCTATTGCCTCTTTAACTTTCGCTAAATCTCAGTTTGTATCGTTCAGAGACCAAAATAGTCTGATGCTGAGATCCTCCAAATGAATTATTATTTTCATTCTTCTAGTTCATGAAATTGTACTGTATCAGGTATCAATATTAATGGCATGCAGCATGCTTGTTCTGGAAGCATATGAGGCAATCTAAATAAAATGTTTTTTAAAGAAAACCTAAAAGATTTCCTTGATAGAGAGTCTCTAAGAAAGCAGTAAATAAAAAAAAAATTACTTGTTCAAATCATTTGATTTATTAGTAACATGTGTTTTACTCCCTATGTAAAAAGATCATGATCAAAATAATGAAAAGCTATTTAACTTCTGTTAAGTTAAATGTGTGGAGAAAAAAAGCCTTGTATGTTACTGGATACTACCTTTAAAGGAGTGTCTGAGCAAATGAAAGATGGTAAATACGTTTCAAAGTAATGTGATGGCTGCTCATGATGTGTGGCTATTTTGTCAGGTAATACTAACATCTGATTGCATGGAAGTGTGGGAATTCAATTGAAATTACTTAAAATTTCAAGTGCAAACCAATTTGAAAGTAGGTATTGTGCTTGTAATCCTGATCAGAAAGTAGTACAGCAGCATGAAAATTTTATACTGCTGTTTAATTGTAAAAGAAATTGTAAGCATTAAGACTGTTTGAAAAAACAGGATGTAAAGCTGACGTTCTGCATGTAAAGATATTGCTATAACATAGCTTATTGCTGATCAATATTCTTAAGAAATCAGTGCTTTGGATATTAAAATGATGAAAAAGATTGCTGCTTGATAGGATGATAGTACTTCAGAGTGCGCTTTTTTTTTTTTTTAATGTACTTGAATTTTAGTCCAGTTACTGTGCTGTAAGGGTGTTTTTTTCTCCCCATTTTATGTAGCCAGTCCTGTAATAAGTGATACATAAATGATCCTACCCCTTCACTGCCTTATTGACTGCAAAGTAGACCTTTATTTCAGGAACTATGAAGTAGCTGTAAGAAGTGAGTGACTGTATGGAATTCTTATCAAATTAAAAAAACAAAGTACTTGCTATTAAATTTTCTAATTGTATGTTAGAATCCTGAATGGTGATCAATATCTGGTAGAAAACCTTTCTTGAGACTTAACATGTTAGTTATAAATAAGAGAAGAATCTGCTGAATTCAGCACAGGACTACTATATAATTGTATAATCAATAGCAATAAGGAAATTGTGTTCTTGAATAAGTAGTTATATTAACCAAATAAATTAATACGAGTAATTCAACTAGATTTCATTTTTCTATTTCATAAATATAAACATGCAGTTTAGAGAAAGTCTTTTGACTATTCCTCAGGCTTTACAATATTGTTAACACTGTACAGCACAAAAAAAGTACAAAGACCTAAGCAATCAGATATTGCCTTTTTAAAATAATTTTGTCTTCCTTTTTTTTTAAGTATAGTCATTATTCACTTTTAAAAGGTAGAGAAGGTGAGACAGAAAAATAAAAGCCCTGTATGTTTAGCAGTGCTTCTGTTTTCTCAGTTGTTATTACCCATTTCTGATTTGAGAGGAGTGTGGGGAGATGGGGAACAGGTATTCACACAGCACAGAGGAAGAGAAACTTGTTAGGATTAGCAATGCAGCTAATTGTGAAACCACAAAAACTGTTGGGGAAGACTTGGTAACAGATACAGAACTTGCAATCTAGCAAATTCTTATAGAATAATTGGAGGTAATTTCAAACTGATAACAGTCAAGTATGTTCAACTCGCAACCACAGGAGTATGAAACAGTTCAGATTCTAAATCAAAAGTTGAAAATACAATATGTGATTGAAGCATCTTTTCATACTACTGTTGGACAGATACAGCTTTTAATAGATGTCCTTTCGTGATACTTGTTGTGGCAATTAACACTTTTCCAGCCCTCTATTGGAAGTTACCTCCCATGTAATGCAAGTCAGTGAGGTGGGATTTGTCACATCTTCAGTTTCTCCCCAGTCGCAGTTCAGGATAGTAGCTTTAATTGTCTGTGAAAATGAGTTGTCCTTAATAGACAGGTCTGTAAACTAGAGCATATGAGATGTGGAAACACATTCATATTCTCTCCCTCCCTCCCTCTCTCATCTCCCCATCCCCCTTTTTCTTTTAATGCAGTGATGATGCATGGTTTATTTAGGGGTTGTTTATTTGTCCCCTTGGTCCCTTCCCCTCAGGTAGTAACCTATCAAAAGTCTTAGGAATGAGTTGTACAGCAGTAAATATCAGAATTTGTCACTCGAGATCACAAGCACTAACCTGCTGTGCAAATAAAAACACATTTCCTGTAAATATAGTCAAAATTGCAATGGAACGTTATTTTACACTATATAAATATTTACTCACTACTGTTATAGTGATTTGTTGGTATGCCTTATGCTGAGGGAACTGGTAAACTGGTAAAAGGATTTTTTTGTGTGTGTGTTTAAGGTACAGTTAAAATAGCAGTTAAGATGCCTTCTTATGGCCAGGATTGCATTTCTGTATCGGCTGCTTAAAAAACCACACATATATCCTTCAACGTGTGAGAATTTTTTCATCTGTTGAGGTGTTTTTGTAAATGACTGATATCCTGGAGTCGCAGGAGTCTATCGAGAGTTTCATGGAACTCAAAGAGCATGGTGGCAGATCTCTGAATTCAGTTAAATGGCACTGTAGGGTACACCCAGTTCCAGATTTTCTTTCTTGGAATGGGGGAAGGGGGAGGAATTACAGCACGTGTAGCTTGTTTAAGAGACATCTGGCACTACTGCTCTTTTTTTTTTTTCCCTCCTTCCCTTAAACCATGAAAAAACCCTCCACAGAAGGTGAAAGTAACTAGCTTACTAGAACAGCTTCTACTGCCTTGCTGAACTAGTAAGTGCTGAAATGATGGTCTTAAAAATATTCTCTAGATATTTAGCATTACTTAACTGAAATACTTGCTGTAAAATATGATCTTTGCATAATGTAGCCAGTAAATTTTAGCTCTAGGCCATAACTGCCTTTGAAGGAGAAGGGAATTCACTAGTTTTATTGTCATTTTGAACTTACTCAAGAACTAGTGTCTAAAATGGGTTTGGCTTTTTGACAGTCATTTTCCCCCCTCCAGTTTTAATTCAGGTGGCTTTAACAAGCTGTACATTTCCTGTTTTGAATAGCTGTGGAATGGATGTGCTGCTGTATCTCTGAGATGGCTATTGCAAAATATTTCAGAGACTTATGGAAAAGTGTTTTCAGTTGTTTGGGTATCTATTTCTTCACATTAAGTTTTAAAAGACAGACAAGCATGTTACAACTCTGCCAGTTGATGTAATTCATTACCTGCCATGAGTAAGCAGTTGCAGAGTTCGGAGAGCTTACTGATTTGAATAATGCCAATATTTTTGCAGTGTTTTTAGGCTTATTTTTTTAATGTATATTTTGACAGAACTCTGTTTAGGAGTAAGGAGAAAAAGGAGTAAGACTTGTTATTGCAATATTCTTTATGTGTATATATATGTATATATCCAATCTGATAATGACTTCATTAATGGATTATTAACATTTTTCATTGTGCATATATTCATTTCTCTGAATTGTGTTGGGGAAAAGCCATGCAGATCACAGTTGATGGTTTGTATAAAATTAGTATTCAGTGCCACAAATCTCTGAACAAATCAAGTGGGATTTTAGCTCAAATGCTATGAGGGAGAGCAGGAACAAATGTTGGGTATTAAAAATCTTTAGTTAAGACTGATGATGTACAGGGCACAGATGTTCTGAGGTTGGCAGAATTACAAGAATAACTTCGTAATCCAAAGATAAGATTTTTATCTATATTCTGGTTCAGAAGTGAAGATGTTTCAAAATAAGTGTTTTTTCAATATTTTTAATTTTTTATATTTAGTGTGATTTAGTTTGATCTTTGAAAGAGCTATAAACTACTTCAAAAGAGCTAAAACCAAAGACTTGCATACTGTTGGTTTAGATGCAGTGCTGATTTATTCCTTCTTTCTTAATCCTTTCCATACTAATAGTGTAGGTTTATTTGTGTCAGTTGTCTTCTGCGCTAGTAGACCTGCTGTTTGAGGTGGGGAGGCGGGGGTGGGGACTGGACAGCTGCTGTGGATTATTTACCTCTGTGTTTGTATAATGGCAGTTTGGGGAGCTTTGCTATAAATGAAGTTTTATGCTGCTGTTGCGCATCTCACTTTGACAATAGTTACCCCAATGAGAGCCTGGTGGAACTGGAGCCTGCATCACGCGGGCTGCAGAGGCTGCTATGTTCATGTGGGTGGTCCCCAGGGAATGGCAGAAGGTGATGCCTTCTCTCTGCTGTGGGGTTGCTGAGCTGTGATAAGGCCTGTTACTCAAAGGAGAAGCTGGGTGGTGAGAAGTAGGATGGACTGTAAAGAGAAGGGAGCATGGCAAGGGCACAGCAAATAGGAGAAAATTCAGAGCTTGTCTTCATAGATTTTGTGGCTACCTCTTGTGCAGTTCAGGGTTACTTGCTTGGTCCTCATTTTCTCCTTTTTTTTTTTTTTTTTTTTTTCTCCTTCTTTTCAGAAGGTGCGTTTGGATGTGCAAATAAATGTGAGGAGAAAAATACATGATGACTGTCTGTGGTGGTGAAAGCTTCTCTTGGTACCAAACTATAGAATGTATCATGCAGGAAAATTTAAGAAAGTTGAAGTGCTTGTATAAATAAATACACAGCAAATTAGACTCTGGCAGCCAGCCTTCTCACTTCAGAGCAAGGCCCGGAGGGACCAGCAAAAGTTGTACTGTTTGCTGTATGTGAGTCTTGATGGGTAAAAGACAACCAAATAGTCAATTGCAGATTAGGTTGTCTGTAGGTCAGATAAATCTGAGTTCCATACGGAAGAATTTCTCTACCTCCTTGCTCATTTCTCCTTCTTCTCTAGATGCAGTTAAACTGATTGTGTGCCCTGTGCTGCTTTTTTTCTTTATGCTGAACCTGGTCTCTTCAGTTTTCATCTGGAAGCAGTTCAGCCATTTTTATTTAGCATGAAGCTTCACCTAATAAACTGTGATGAATCTCAGCCGACAGAAAAGAGAACCAAACTGATTTTTGTTTCTCTCTTCGTGCCTCAGAATATTTGGAATTGCAGTGCTACACAACAGGCTCTTCAAAGGAATATCCAAAATTCGTTATGACCTGGGCTTACATGAGCTGACTCAGGGAGACATGCTTGAGAAGTTTCGCTTTCCACTCTTCACTAGTTCTGTTGTATAGAGTTTTCCCCTTATCTGAGCTATCTAATATTTGACTACTTGTCTTAGAGAAGCAGCTGACACTCTTGTAGTACACAGAATGTAGTCCCTCCTCCAGAGCGTATAATCGGAGGTGGTTGCTTTTAGAAAGGCCCAAGCAAAAATGTGGGCACAAAACCCTAGTGATCTGTCTGGATAGAATTTTTAAAGAGGAAAATCTATGTGGTAGGAGGGAAGCAGAGACTCCTACTAAGTGAGACAACTTTCAGGCTCACATTGATCAGTAGAAGAACAAAAAATAGAACTTGCCAGATGCAATATCTTGTCTGTTGGAAAAAAAACGGATTTCTGAGTGTACTGATGCATTTTATTATCATTTGCTGTCCATCTGAATGGTGCTAGTTTTGTTCTAGTTTTATCCCTTTTCATTTCTATGTAGCAGGTTACCTGGTTGGTGTGGAGGGAGTGTTTGCATCTAATCCATGTATCTTGCAAAATGCAAGATTTTGAAGCGTCAACATCAGCATGAGGAGAGGTATATTGCAGTTTATTCTGCAGTTTAGTTTGGGAATTTTGGGCAGTTGGGCAGCTGAGAGTTGTGCTTGCCTTGTATCCCACACTAGTACTGTAGTACTGTCTTTTTGGCCTTTTTAATAAGCTGTTTTTTTTAATTATTACTATTAACTCTGTTGTCATCTGAATTGGCTTTTTTTCTTCCTAAGAGTCTCGGTTTCCACACAGTCATGCTAAAACATCTGGAAGCCATCTCTTCCTTGGCAGGGAGAGATGTGACAGATAAACTGAGCTGTAACTTCTACTTTTGTTGCTCTACCTTCACATTTTATTTATTTATCTTGTATTAAAGAAAACACATCCAAAGCTGTTTAGATGCATGGGAATTTTTAAATAAGCTCAGGATGAATAAGGAGAGTATTGTTGGGCAGTATCCATTTAAATAAATACAGGTAGTTTTCCTACAGTAAGGATGATGATTCATTTTGCATAGTTTTGTGATACAGTAACATCTATATTGAAAATATAAGTAAATTAATAATTGTATAAATTCTCTATATGGTTTAAACTGTAATGTATTTGTATTACAAAATACTTCATTTATTGCACTGAGGTTGGTTATGACATTGATGGTACTTATAATGTAGCTGAAACATAGTAGCAAATTCTTTCCCTTCCCGAATGGTTTCTGCCCATCGTTAGTCAATAAAGCCTAAAATATATTTCTAAGGAGAGAGGGACTGTTTCATGGCTAAATTAAGGTTGATGGAGTTAGGGTGGTACAGAGGTCCTTACATGTTGTTCATTTTAAAATCTCCAGAGTTGCTGGGAAGCCTAAAATGTAATTTGGGATTTATCCTACCTTTTGAGATGTTTTTTAAACATTTTAGCTTTTTAATAAACCTGCTTAAGCTCATTAAGCTGTGACTGGCTGGTCTCTTTCTGAGGACTCACAGAGGCAGATAAGTCTGGAGTTCTGGTGATCACCAGCATAGGTAGACTTCTTTGACGAAGGCCAGTTTAAAGCGAACTCGTTCAAGCTAATACCAGCAAACTGGTAGTAGTCACTGTGCAATCTGTTGTATAATGTAGCAAGCCTCGTGAGGGGGATTGCTTTAGAGAAAGGGTTGGCCAAGACCAGGCAGATGCCTGATGACATGTGGTTGTGGAGCCTCCAGTCTCATGCTCCTCATGGGTGCTGAGGAGTTGCTGGCCTCAAGGATCCTGCCAGGTATCTGTGGGGAGCCAGCTACATAAGGTGGAGCCCAGTGGAGCTAGCACAGTGTATGGGCCTTACTGCTTTTTCTGAGAGACCAAAGAACCTGTTTGTTGCAACCCTTCCCATGGGTAACAGGACATAGCAATAACTATTTCAGGGACTCAATTTTGCCGTTTTTCTCTGTGGTAGGAGCAGTAGTCAGAAAGCTGGAGCCCTGATGTTAGTCATCCTCATTTTATCCCTTCTTCTGTCGCCACAGAGCTCTGCCCCTGCTGTTGAGCCCTGACATTGCAACTGAACCCATGGGACTGGAGCTTTGTCAAAGGTGTGGATTGAATTGTAACTAGTGGTTTATGTGGCTTTAGGATGAGCCAGTGCAGTTGGTTGATTTGGTGAAGTGGTAATCATTGAGAGAAAAAAACAAAGGAGAGGGGATGTGGAGAGGGAGGAGGTGAACTGAAAAGGGTGATTTCATTTTTCAGAACTTTTTTTTGTTGAGTCAGTTGAGTGGTAGAAGACAGAAGGAAGCAGAAACTTGCCTCTGTTTTTAAGGAGTGGAAGGGAGGACAAGCACTGTCTGAAGCGCCCACAGTTACAGTATTTCAGCTATGTCATAAAAGCCTGTTCTGAGATGGTTCTTTCCCATTTAATCAGTAAACTTGTTACATGAATCAAAGAGCAGAACATCATGAAAATTGAATAGAGAGAGAACATAAGTAGTACAGTGTGATGGCTCAATATCAGTGGCCACTGTCACATGCCTTTTTCATACTTTAAAGGATGAAGACAAAGTGGGACGTGTGGACAGAAGTACCAGAGGAGACCAGGAGAGCTGGAAATGTATTAAAAAAAAAAAAAAAAAAAAAAAAAGTGAGGGGAAAGGTTGAAATTTTTAAGACCTGTATAAATAAGGTCACTTAGGTTTTTTTATAGGCGTGTTAACTGTTCATTGACTTTGGCACCATGAGCTGCTGTTTATAAGCATGGAAGAATGCAGATGGATGATGTATGTCTGTTTGCAGGTGCTCTAGTAAAGGAATTGCAGGACTTGTTAAGCATATGGCACAAAAATAACAGCATGTCTGAAGTCTTTAATTGCATTACAGTTCAGTTTAGTCTCAATTACACTGTTGTAATGTGAGGGAAAAGTGCTGATATGGTTACAATAACATCATATTAAAATGCTATTGTTACATTAAATTCCATTTTATATTTTGTTTTTGTGTGTGTGTGTTTTACCTAAATCGCAGAATTGCTTTAAAATTTGATTGCAGTCGAAATACTGTGTTCTGCAATATTAGTAGAAATAACAGACTTTCAGACCTTTGGGGAATGTCATACACTTGCTCAAAATTTCACGTAAAAAATTACTGTATTACCCTACTCTAATATGAATGCAAATGTAATAGAAGAAGCATATTTATTACTTGGAAACTCCCTCTACAACCATATTTTATAAAACAGAAGTTTAGACATACTCTGTCTCTCTGAGAGAAGGCATGTAGGGCATGATACTGTTTATATCGGCTTTCTCCACTAAAACAGAAGAAAATATTTGAAATACTTCTGATCCGGGATTTACATTTTCTCCATGTAGTCTTTTAAATATTGTTTCTGCATAGTTGGTTCTGAAGCATCAGCACCTCATTCGCAGATAAATACTTTAACTGCAGCCATTATTTCTTGAGCTCAGTGAATCTGTTATCACAATTTTAGAAGTCCTAATCTTCAGAATTAAGGTGGTGTGTGGAAATGCATCGTGGGGCAGAGGAGGAATGGGAGAATGGGATGGATATACCTTAAAGCTCTTACCTGTCACTTTTTAAGAGACTCGATTTATTGTATTTATGCAAATAAATATATGAATGAAATGCAACTTTCTGGGACAAATCTCCTGCCTCTTCGTATATTTTGTGTGTGTATATACACACTGTATCTTAACCAAGTCTACTGGCTGAATAGTATTAATGTTTGTTTAAATTCCTTGTGCATATTACGAAATTGTCAAAGGATGGGTATCACTTAGCAACTATTAATTGTTTCTGTGTGAATTGTGCCGGTTTACTTTGAAAAATTACTTTTGCCTTAGTTCAACATCTGACTGACATAAATTTGAGTTAAAAGTATCACTGCACCTGTGGTGTACTTACTTGTTTTTGCAGGGGGATGTTCACCTTCTAAATAAATTTCTCAGTGAAGATGTGTTCTGGTTCTTGGTAGTGTTTTATACTTGGCATGCTTCCCCTCCATCCCCCCTCCCTTACCTCAATCAGTCAAAAATAGTTTAAATTGTTATAAAAGTTGGCAGTATTACATGAGTTGTGTGTCTTTGGATTCCTTTTATTTATTTAAATTCATTTGTATTTGGCTTAAAAAATGCATACTTTCATTGTATCTTTTTGTATGTCTTCTATTCATATATATTTTGAAACTCTGTTTCATTTTTTTTAGAAATCTATATTGAGAGTGGTCATGCTGTCACTGCCAGATGCATTTCTGTCCTTAAAAAAACTCAGCAAATCAAAAATTTATATGTATATTTTTCTAACCAAGTGACAGGATTTTTCTGGTCTCTATATAATTAACATACAAATCTGAAGGAAATAGTAGACAATATTGTTGCTTTTTTAACAATCTATTATGAAGTTTATTGCATAGAAATAACTAGGTCAACCTCTGGATGACCTGTCTTTTGGAGTTTCTTTAGTTAGCTTTAGGCTAGAGCTCCACCTTGTGATCTTTCAGCAGGATACATTTTCTTTTTAAAAGTTAATAATTTAATTATGATTTCACAAAGTTTGGAGACTGTTTTGGAAGTTTTTGCAGGCTTACAGAGAGATTTCAGTGTTTGCTTGGGAAATTTAAAGCTGGAATTATGTGAATGTACAGAAAAGGCAAAAATTGTGAAGAGGTGCTTTTTTCTGTGATACATCCATTTTAGTTTAGGTAGATTTAACAGCTATTAAAAAAAAGTGCTTATTAGAGCCCACAAATGGATAATTCAGATTTTGCTGTTTGGAATGATATCTACAAGTCTGTTTCTTTGTCATCTGTATTATAATAAACTTGCATTTATTATGAAAGTTTCTAATAGGATTTGTATGTGGACAATTTTCTTTTTTTCTCGGTAGCTTTCCATACCTGGCTCTTTGAATGAATCATCAAGTATGTGTATGTCAAGAACATGACTGACAGTCCGTTTGAATTTCCAAAAGACATTTGCTGAGATTAGGGACCATGACCAGTGGCAATCTTTTCCAATATTAAAACTAAAGAACATCAAATAAAATCAGGAAGTGATAAATCCAAAGCAAAGAATATGTTTCTTTACAGTATGCAAATAGGCTGTGGCAGTTCCTCTGTGGAATATTGTGAGTGATGAATATTTGGTTTGAAAAGTAAGTGAAAAAGTAATATTCATATGGGGAAGAACATTGATTAGAGGCTGTAGAATGCACAGACAGTCTGTTTGGGTTAAAAAATGCCCAAGTTATTTCTGTATGCTGGGAAGATATTTAGGGAAAATGTCACTATAAGAGTAAAGCAAATATCTTCCCTGGGCAGTTTCTGTTGGTCGTTTGCCATTATTGTTTCTATAGATTAGTGAATCACAATTTTAGATACCCTTTATATAAAATTGTTAAAATTGACCTTCATGGGAAGAATGTGAAAGGATTTCTGGTCACTGCCTGAATCTGATACAGGAAAACCCTTTTTCCTGTCTTGCGTCACGCATTCTTGGAGAGCGTTCATCTAACTCTGCTGTTTTCCATAACATCAATGTATTGTTTGCTACAGTACGTTACTCATAAAATCTCATGAATTCTGGCACTTAGATTTTAGCACTCATGAGGGTCAAGTATTTCCTTCCTTCAAGAAAAATGGTTCTTGAAACTAAAGTCTTAGAAGCTAAACTCAGCATCTAGTAAAATATGATATTTCTTTGTGTTTTGTATGATTATGGCCAAATAATAGTGTCTTTTCTTTTACTGTTTATTGCTTATCTTGAGGTGAATGGTCCTTACAGGAGATGTAAATTGATATCGGCTGCAGACAGCTGGTTTTTTTCAGGTGATTTGACTTACGTGATGCAGAGAACATCAACATGGATCTCAGTCATTTTCCCATCCTTTTTCCCAGTTTGTTATCAGTTTCTTTTCTTCAAAATGTTTCTGTGATGCAATGAAACTGTTTTTGGAAAACTGTTTTTCCAAAATTGGACACATAATAAATTTTATGTTTCTGTATGGAACTAAGAGTGCATCCTAATTCTTTCTGTGATGAACAACTGGTTAATCTTTGTGTTTTTGTGCCTTCAAGTTTTATGGAATATTTAATTTTATTAGTGTAAATGGGTAGTGAGCCGTAATACTGAATTTTCATATAAGATTTTTGATCATCAGTTTAGCAGTTGTTTTTGTCATTTTTACACTTATAGATGTGGAAACTAGAGCAAGCAAAATGATATGTTGATGGTCAGGTTGAACTTGATACTGAGCAATGTGGTTTACACTGAGACAGAATCATGAGCATAGATCAGAAAAGGACTTGCGTGACTTGGAGTTTTTTCATTTGGGTACCCTTGAGCAGGCAATAACCTGATGACCAAGACACTAAGATGCTTCTTGGCCTTGATAGGCTTGGAATAATCCAAAGTGTAGAGCTTTTCACCCCGTCACAAATGAGATTGAGAGTTTGAATGGCCTGATAGGGCCTTACCACCAAAGTAGAGCTCATGGCTTTACTCCTCCCTGCCCAGCTCATGGCTGCATAGTTATGCATGGCTTCCATGCATTGGCTGTGAATGCATGCTGCTGAACCAGTTCCACCTGATCATCTGGGAGAAGAAATCTCTTAAGATATTTTGCCCATTTTATTGGGACATTAAATTGGGTTGTCCTCTACGACAGAGTCTGCAAAGGTAAATGGTGGGGGAAAAGTTGTTAGCCTACCTGAGAATAATTACATACAAGTAGATAAAGAGGATATGAATGTCCTGTGTGTGCGCCTCTAGTTTCAGAGAAGGGAGGAAAGAGGTGGCAAAAATTGCTGCCATTCTCCAAGAACAACTATTTCAAGCCCTGATGCTCAATAACCTCTGTGTTCAGGATGGAGAGTATTTCAGTAATTGCAGGTCATCTTGAGATGTACCTGTCTATCCCTGACCTCGGCTGTTTCTGCTACTAATTCTCTCAACTCTGGCTTCTCTCTCTCTCTCTATTATTATATCCTGTGAGATATCTCTGACCTCAACAAATTGTGGAAGTTATAGGGGGCCCTTGCATTCGAAAGAAGTACTTGCAGGAAAAACCTGCTGGCTTTATCAACATGCTCAATTTATATGCAGTCTCTGAAGAGTAGAGCTACCAGATGTTAAGCAACCTGTGCTAAACATGTCAAAACTGAAACTTGCCTTCAAATACCTAATTACTCCAATGAGGTCTAAAATCACTACAGCTTCTAACTCTGGAGCTGCTTCTTGCTATTACATCTTTGAATTACCTAAACCTAATGTTTTCTTAATTTAACCATGTACATTTATCATGAGCCAGGCAATTGACTAGGCAGCTTATAACGTACATGGCTAGGTCCTATATTTGAAGCACTCAAATTAAATATTTTTCCATAAATGAAGGAAAATAAGTTGATAAATAAGAGGCAATAGTATAAATAATACGAAAAGCTAGGCATTGCATTGTGTTTTGCTTTCATGAAAAGAACTTTTTGGTTGTCTCTTTTTAATAAAATAAGGATAGTCATTCCTTCCGTGATATTAGTTGGGTGCCATGTCAGCTGCTTTAAGTACTAAAACAGTTGCAAGCCTAGTTTATCAAGTCTGGAAAGAGTCTCCTTACAAAGAGTTGTAAAACAGGTGGTTGGGTTCCATTAACTTGTCAAAGAACTTATATTTTTGCAGAAAATGCTGTGAAAGTTTACAAATCGGAAGAGCAAATGTGGTATACACAATGTACTTGAATTTAACTTCAAATCTGTGGTAATTTGTTGTGATTAACCAGAATATGCTTGTGTTGGGGGTGCTCTTGGGCAGTGCAGGATGTTATAAATTGATTCAGACTTTTAATAAATTCTAATTATAATTTTTTAAATTACTTTTTAACCTGTAGTATACTTGCAAAGCATTTATGAAAGCCTATTCAGAAAGTGTTTTCTGTCTTTTCTAATGTTTGTTGGGATGCTTTGTGGTAAGATCATGGAAGGAGTTAAATATATAAAAATCTTTATTTAAAAAGGAAGACGTGTAGCTGGAAACAGATGGTGATGTGATCTAACGTTTTCTAGGTTGCTAAACCTTTCTATATCCTTGTCTTCCTCCTTCACGTGAGGGGAAAAAAAAATAAATGCATCTAACTTTATTTTTTAATAGGAATTGTCCATCAGAAAGAAAGAAAAGCAAGTAAGCTTGTACTTCAGACCGGTTTTTGAATATCTTTCTAATACATTGGTGTTCCAGAAGATGATAAAGAAATGATAGCAGCTCCAGAAATACCAACTGATTTTACTCTCCTTCAGTAAGTGCTTTGAGGATTTGCTGATTAGATTTTTAAATGTACTGATATTTTTAGTGCTCATATTTATGCAGTGTGTGTTGGTTTTTGTTTGTTTTTCTGGAGAAAGCAAAATGAGGAAATGGAGTGTTATTGGGGTGGGTTTTTTCTTTTTTTTTTTTTTTTTTTTTTTTTCCAAAGGGTTGATAGATATTAGAATTGTCTCAGTATTCATTGCGAATTTAAACAGACATTTCAAAAGTGCTTTTTTTTTATTATTTGTATTTTTTTATTTTCAAATCGTTTTCAAGCTATGGTAATGTAGAAATAATCGCAACAGGATTATATATATGTATATATGTGTTTTCCTCTTGTATACCTCCTTTTTTGTGAATAAGTTTCTTTATGAGCAATACAAAAAGAATTCAGTTTCCTTCATCAAGCTCTTTTCATAGAGATCAAGTCATTGAAGTGCAACCTATAATAACCAAGGCAGTCACCTCATATTCCTGGCACTCCAGTGGCAAAAGATTTTGCTACTGCCAGTCTTAACTTGCCTCAGGTATCAGTCCCCAAGTATTTGTGGTGTCACTTCATAGACTATTAGTGATCCTTGCAGTTTCTAAGAATCTGTGTCCAGTTTGCCAAAATATAAAATAAGGACCGGATGATATTTTGAACAGAGAAGCAAAACAATTAGTAGAGGTAGACTTAACTAAAAGAAGCTCCCACCTTTTTATTGTTAGTAGACATGAATCTTTGAATTTTTTCTTCCATAATTCACTTCAAGTCCAAAAGTATTTTTCAATTGTAACTTCAAGTGAAAACATGGCAAGTCTACAGATCCTTAATTGAGAATGTTAAGACATTAGCTGACAGTTAATGAGGCTATTAATAATTTGGCAAATAAAAAGTATGAAATTGCTTTGAAAATAATAGTAGAAAAAATAATGAATCCCAGAGAAAAATCATGTCTGAATTAGATCTGTTTAAATGTAAAGTCTTAGACTTTGCTGCTTCTCACATTCTGTGTGCAGAAGAAGGAAAACCAATAAACGGACAGCTAAAATAATATTAGAAAATTATTGCAACTGATGTCTGCATAGAGACATTGTATCCATTATCTTTTGCTTTCTGTGTTCTTTAGGAAGATTTTAACAGTCACTTTTAAATATGTGTGTTGGGATAGGGAGTTTATTGAAGGTATTATGATACTTTGGTATTATCAAGAAAATTTATGATCAAATGTATAAATGGTTTCTGTCTCTTTCTTTGCAGGGAGTCTGAAACACACTTCTCTTCTGATACAGACTTTGAGGATATAGAAGGAAAAAACCAAAAACAAGGCAAAGGAAAAGTATGTTGAGCTTACAGGGTCACTGAAACACTGTTATGAACTGAGAAACTGAGCACTTGTTTTGAAGCTGAATGAGCTAGAAATGGTTTTTTAAAATGCAAATGTTCTGTGAAGAATTCTTCTAGTTTTATTGAACTACTCATCCTAAGTATCTGCCAGATACTTTATAAGTAATTGAAAGACGTGAAGCAAAAAGTTGCTAATCCTCTCTTCATTTGTTCTATTCTGTACTTACACTTGCTACTAAAATATTTACTTTTTGTTTGCTTTTAGTAATTCTGGCTCTCTTTTTGCTTTAAAAGTGGTTGCAGAAGAATAATTGCATGAGAAGTTTTCAAGTTAGGTAGTGATGAAGTGTCTGTGCTGCTGGACCAGGAGGTGTGCTTAGTGCCTCCCACCAGCTAGCACTCTGAGAGATTGGAGTGCAGGTTAGCAGCACCTTGCTGTTATGAGGGAATGATCAGATTTCAAATTACAATTTCAGTTTTGCTTGTGATTAAGCTTTTTTGCATTCTGAGTCCTTGGTTCAAGTATCTCTTTTCTTATTTGATTTCCCCCTTATTACTCTTTTGCTTTCACCCTACTTGTACTTAAAAGTTTAATGTTACAGAGGTTAAAGTTACAGAGAAGATGATGTCTCCTCTAAATTACTATAGCTATTTTATATAACTAAATTGCTATAGTTATTTTAAATAAAATCTGTATAGTCTATTTCACAATTGAAACAAGAGAAAAATCTTTTTGTCATAAAATTCCACTAATTGTGTTAGGTGTTTGCTGAAAGATTTTAGATGAGAACCTGATGAAATGAAATTGATGAATCCCATTAGTCTTTGTGCCAAATTGGAATTGGCCGTTACTGTCAACTTCGGATTTTAAATTAGGTTGCCTAAAACAAAAAATCTTTGTATATACTTGTCACTCAAGAATAATAATTTTTTAAATTACTATATGATAAAATAATAAACCTTCTTCTGTGTTGTGTGATTGCAGACCTGTAAAAAGGGCAAAAAAGGACCAGCAGAAAAGGGGAAAAGTGGAAACGGAGGAGGAAAACCTGGTGGTCCAAATCGGATGAATGGCCATCACCAACAGAATGGTGTGGAAAACATGATGCTGTTTGAGGTAGTTAAAATGGGCAAGAGTGCTATGCAGGTAAGTCTTCAAACATTTAAATGTAGACATCTAAATAAGGCATTTAAATATAGCAGTACCATCTTTCTGTAAGTATGATTTAATAAAATCAAGCTGATGGTGACTGAACTCCAGTCACTAGTAGTTCCAGCTTAAGATTTAAAAAAAAAAAAAAAAAAAAAGCCAAACAAAGGCAAAAAAGCCCTGTTTCTGAATGGATAATATTTGAACTGATTTTTCGTTTTGAAATGCCAGACTTGAAAGAAAGCTTAGTTTACACTGTAACTTCCAAATCAGGCTTTTTTGTTTGTTTAATGTGACCGTAGCTGAATAGGAATGGGGTTTATGCCTATGCTTGTCAAAAATATTTGACAATAAGTCTTTGGTATTAGACGCTCCCAGAGTGTGTGTCTGTGTGTGTGTGTATGTGTGTGTGTGTGTATATACATATATATATATATATATATATATATATATATATATATTTTTTTTTTTCCTGATAAGAAGTATCTATTTTCTGAAAAGAAGTATCTATTTTCCTCTTCAGTAAAAATCACTAGCTGCAGCTGAAGGTCTGTGCTGTGCATACATACATATATATATATATATATATATATGTACACACACACATATATGTGTGTGTGTGTGTATACATATGAGTGTGTGTGTATATGTGTGTATATATATACACATATATGTTGACTAGTTTGACTAAGCCTCCTGTGCATTGCTGCACTGGAATTGTCTCAAATTTTGATTAGGAGATTTTAACCTATCAGAAATACCTGGATTAGGAACTTTCTCCTTTTAGAAATCAGACTGAAGTTGGTCCGCTTGACAAGTGAAGATAATTAGACATTTTTATATGGAAAATGCCGTTAAATGCTTGCATGACTGTGTAAACCCTCCAGTGAAGGGAGGGTTAAAATGTAAGCTTGTCAGCCATGAAGTTTTCCTGCTGACTCACTCATGTGACTCCTCAGCAGCCTAGCAGAAGGGCTATCTTTGGGATTGAAGATCCCGGGTTTACAGCTTCTCTGATACATATGCAGGAAGTGGGGTCTGTGTGCAGTCCTCTCGAGATTTGCAGGCTCATGGGAACTGGGGATATGGAAGCCTGAATTCCTTGGCAGAAGTTAATCCAAACTTTTTAAAAAAGAAAACAGAACAAGCTCTTACTTATTTGCACAGGAAAAGTATGATACTTCTGTCTTTTGTTTTGTTCTGTGATGTGTGTGTGTGTGTGTTTGAACATTGTATAGAATGGGATATAATAACTTTTCTGGTTGTTGTTCTGTGTACTACATTTTCAACCATTTATAAGAGATTTTATTTTTATGATGTTTTTACTTTATTCAATGATAACAGCCAGAATCTTTTTGCTCTGGGTAGTTTTATGAAAGTTGCGGGGCAGAGGCAGGGAGTAAACACTGCCCAGGAGAAAGTCTCTCAGTTCAAATTACTAATATTAAATCGGAGAGTTGAGACCTCCAGCCAGCTCCAGTTCAGCAGTTGCTGTAGAAGCTTTATTCTGTGACCATGAACTTGCTTGGTTACCTAAAAAGACTTCAATAATTAAAAAGAAAAAAAAAATCCATAGATTTCTGTTCTGTTCTATTACTTCTCTTTTGAGTTTGTATTCCCTGCCAAAAAGAAATTACTCATCCATCAAGACAAATTTTTAAGTAAACATAAATTTCAAGCAACTTCTGCTGCAGTGCTTGTGCTTTTTTTTAATTCTTAAAAAAAAATTAATCTTTATTAAAAAAAAAAAAAAAAAGCCTAAATGAGATACTTGCTCTCCCTGTCCTAATAATATTCCAATCCTAGGCAGTGGCCTTTTTCATTGCCTCGTACAAGACATTCCGATTTTCTTTCCCTAGTCAGATCAGTAGCATTTTTTTAAGTTCGGCTACTGGGAAAACTAAGGAGGTTTTGACTTTGGTGTTTATTATTTTTTTAATTCCTCCTGTCTTGCTGGCTAAAGTTATATGTCATTCTGTGACCAATTTTATTCTAAGGAAAAGAGATTTAGTTCCAGTGCTTTCACAGCACTCATGTTCAGAAAGAATAAACTGAGAAGAATAGAAGTAGGACTCGTGGTAGGCCGCAGAATCTAATTGTTCGGAATTATTCTGTAGACTTACTTAGAATAAACCTGAATTGGTAGGGCAAGATGTCAATATATTGAACACTCAAAACTACTCTCAAGTATTTATGTTAACATTTTAGTTGTACTCATGTGCATTTTTATATGACCTTCCTGTATTGCTGTTTACCTGTGGATGAATTTAAAAGTGATTACATGTAAACTTTTTTCCTCAGATATTATCATGGGTTTTCTGTTAATTTGCTTCCCTTTAAAGTTTGAGAAAAGAGCTCTTGTACCTGTTCTGTTAGTCAGTATGCTTGATATAGTTAACGCTTAAGCAATTAATCTCCATATAGCATAGTACAATGCAGCTCATTCTGTTCCTGCCAGTGTGTAAGGAGCACACTAGCAAGAGACATCGGTGGGACAAGTTCTGAAGATCATAGGTGGTTGTAGCTGTTGGATTTGAGCATCTCACTGGTATCTTTAGAGAAGCATCACTGGTTTAGAAACCAAACATGCTTCCTGAGCTGCTGCTGTTACAGCCCCACGTTGTGCCAGGGAAGGTTCAGGTTAGACGTCATGAAGAATTTTACACAGAAAGAGTGATGAAGCATTGAGCAGGCTGGGTGTCAAAGGGTTTATGGTTGGACATGATCTAGAAGATCTCTTCTAACCATAATGACTTTATGATTCTATAAGTCTTGCTGAGTTTTTACAATCTCTCTCAGAAAATATTTGATTGTCAAGTTTGTGCTTGTATATTTAAAGAGAGAAATTAGTTCTTTTCTTGAAAACTGATTCTGTGATGGTAAGGAATTATTCTAAACCTTTATTCTGAATCTATCAGAAAATCATTCCATCTATTTCTGGAGGAATCAAAAATCACTCTTAATGGAAAATAGTCAAATAAACTTGATTCTTTTCAACTTAATCTAAAAATTACCTTTATGTGTTCCTTTTCAGTCTGTAGTGGATGACTGGATAGAGTCATACAAACATGACAGAGATATAGCACTTCTTGATCTCATAAACTTCTTTATTCAGTGTTCAGGCTGCAAAGGTAAGATTTTTTTTTTTCTTGAAGCATTTGGGACCTGTACTCCATTTAGGCAATTTTATAGCATGTTTCTCTTCTTACTTCCATGCAACATATGGTGTAGAAGTACTCCATTTGTGGGGCTAGTAGTCTGCTTTAAGTTCATACAGTGTTTTGAGGTAGGGGGAGTGGGTGGCTTTAGAAATGTTGTTGAATTATTTCACAAAATGAAGATGACACAATACTGTTGCATAATACTTCCCACATCTTCCTCAGTTGCTATAATTAATTCAGAAAGCCATCTCAATATTAATAGTTTGTTTAAATTACTTAATCTTGGAATACTAGTTTGGATATAGCACCCACGTATCAATGAGCATTCTAAAATTGTATCATAGCCTTTTTAGAGATACGTGATTTAAAAGCAATTTCAATCAGCTTTGTAGTAGCCTGTCTGCAAGAAGAGTGTATTCCAGTATTTTATTCTCTATTTTGTGAGGACTCTGGCTTTCTTATCTTGATTCCACATTCCCCGCCCTTCCTTACCTTCTTTTGAAGAGAAGAAGGTAACTTTGCTATACCACTGCATTTGGTAGACTTTTAAGTGGGATTGAGTGTGAGTTGGTCTTCTGAAATGTTTCTTCATCCTGATAAACTTTTAATGTGCATAAATCTCCAGAAGGCTAACAGCATTCCTTTATAGAAGCTCTCCATGCTTTCAAGAACAGTGACTCTGCTAATTGTTACAGGGAGGGGGGTGGAAAAACTACAGAATCTTTTTCTGCCTTTTGAGATAATCCTTGCATGTATGCTGCAGTAAACTTCAGGAAGTCTGTCCTGACCTTTTCTACCATGTAATGATTTGAGTTAATGGAAGATAGAAATTCCTGGAAAGCACTGAGTATATCACAGCGTAGAAGACAACAGAATAGCAACAAAACAGTTTATTAATTATTGTCTTACGGAGCAATTTGGGATCTTGGCTCCTGAAAGGTCATTTCGTAGCAGGCAGCCTCTCAGATGATGTAGAGGTTTGTCTAGCACAGATATCTTTGACATATAAAAATGAATGAGTGTGGGGTTTTAGGTTTGTGTGTGTGTGTGTGTACAATATGCACATGTACATACATGCTAAAATACACATGTGCATACATAACTAAATATACCAAAAATATTAGTGCTAAGAAGGTGTTGTATACAGATGCTAAAGTGATTAATGGGTAACTTCTTAAAATACATTTGTAACCTGTAGACTACCTGAATACTGTCCATTTTTTACATTGTAGCAAGAGACATGTTATCTGTAACCTATATCTTCCATATTTAAAGTGTTAATAATCTAATGTTTAAAATGTAGGAGTTGTTACAGCAGAGATGTTTCGACATATGCAGAATTCTGAAATAATCCGAAAAATGACTGAAGAGTTTGATGAGGTAAATTAATATGCTAACAGTGTATTGATACTGCTTTTTAACTTTCCCTGTCCTCACCTTACTGAATGTTGCTACGGATCTATTTCAAAGATAGGATTGCCTGTAGGAATGACCAGATTTTCAGGAATGAAAATCTTAAACTCATTTGACACTAGCTTTCAGACGGGAGAATAGAAAAACTCTATATGTAATGGTTTTATACAGCAGCATGACAAAAAAAAAAAAAAAAAAAAAAAAAAATCCACAGTGTGAAACCCCTAATACTGAGGGAATACTGAGGTATGTATCCCCTTTGTTGCATATGTGAAGCTCTAAAATTTTTAACTTTCAAAATCATTAAGTTGATATGTTCATTAATCCACAAATCCTGGGGATTTCAGTTGTATTAATCTCAAACAGAAGACTCCGCTTTACCTTTTGTGAGACTTTCTGACCTTTTTCCTTCTAAATTGCCCGTTTGTTTTCTGTCTCCGTGAATCTTGATGTACATGAGATGCTTTTTAGAAATTTTTTTACTGGCTTCCATGTGCTTTGCATTCCAAGGAACACAAATGACGTATATACCTTCCCCCCTGCCCCCTCCCCCCCACACACAAAATAAAAACTGAGGAGCATCACTGCTTCTTCAAGAGAAGGAAAAGCAGTGTGCTCTGAAATGTAAAAAACTTTGTTTGAGACTATTTATTCAGTTCTTTGATCACTTTCTTCTAACAGAAATCTAATGAATAACTGCACCCTTAAGATTTCTAATCTCTTTTCATGCATGCTGCCTTCATTTTTAAGTTGTAATGTTGTTTAGCCCCTTAAAGTAGAGAGTCACAGAAGTACTATTAAAAATTAAAGTTGATTTTTTTTCCTGACCTTTTGTAAGGACTCCCAAAATAAAAGATGAAGACATGTTCCGTATTTTGAAAGTGTTATAGTAGGTTGTCTTATACTGGCAGGAGTTTTCAGTCTGATGAAGGAGCATCTCTCTATACGTATTATCACAATTCTAAATTAAATGTTCCTGAATGTATCAGAAACACTATATCCAAAAACAGATAGGTTGTATAAACAGGTTGTATAAAAGGTTTATTTTGAGGTTTATTTTGAGGGCGTGTAGGATAGAGAGAGGAAGCTTAGAATGTTAATTCAGTACATAAAGGTTTGTGTGATTTGTATTGGACAACGTACTGAGAGTTTTCTCTGCAAATAAGAAACCTGAGGAGGAAAGTAGATGTGTTTCTGTGTAGTAAGGTTCATCAGATGTATCACTTATGCCATCAAAAACTTGGACTTTTAAGTTGTACCTGTCTCTCTTGATCTTTATTAATTTTTTTAATTGGAAATGATTCCTGTTTGCGTCCCATTTTGTTTTTTAATAGGATAGTGGAGATTATCCATTAACTATGGCTGGTCCCCAGTGGAAGAAGTTCAAATCCAGTTTTTGTGAGTTCATTGGAGTACTTGTCCGACAGTGTCAATATAGCATCATATATGATGAATATATGATGGATACGGTCATCTCACTACTTACGGGACTGTCAGACTCCCAAGTCCGAGCGTTTCGGCACACTAGCACACTGGCAGGTAAGTGATTTTGTTCTGCATGCTGTTTCCCTTTAACACTTGTGCATTTCACAGGAAGAAACTGTTCTGGTTAAACCTTTTGGCATTAAATATTCAGTTCACAGAACTTGATTGATTTGCAGCCAACTTCAGCTGTAAATGTCTGGTCACTAGTTCTGTTTCACTGTCAGTCTTGAGTATGTGTTGTAACAGCACACTGCAGGCTGTAGCTGTCAGACTGTCCATGACATTTTCTGTAGAAGGTAAAACATGTAATTTCAAGAGAATCTACTAATGCTTCTCTGTCATCGATTCAGTTATAGTACCCCTAAGACCAATGTAAGTTTTAGTTATTTAAAATCAATTTTACCTTCCTTTCTTGAGATGTGCCTCAGTAACAGTTGCACATATTGCCCTGTAGCAAGTTTCATTCTATGAGATGAAATATATTTAATAATAGTCTGTTTGCCTTGGTTTGCATCACTAGCTTTCTTGATTCTGTTTACACAGGGTCATTACTCATGTGTTACATATAAAATTACAGCTTGTATTCTTGATGTATGAATTTTATTTTGGATAGAGACAACCAACAAAGTCCTGTATCCATCTTTACTGCTATTTGCATATATGTATTTATAATCCTGAAATCCCTAAATATCGTGCAGTGTCACAATATTTTGATACTTCTACATGTCTTTATGCCTTATTCATCCACTTGATGCTTTATGCTAGTGACACTTGAACTTTAAGAGCATTACTTGTATGTTCTCCCTCTGGCCACTTCGTGTTGTTTTACAGAGGGTCATAAGAAAAGCAGATAGACTTCTGGCCACCTTCCGTTCTGTGCAATAGGCGTATTTGTCTATATGCCTTTTAGAAGGGGGATGGATTCAGGAATGAAAGCATATCTACAAGAACAAAAACCTCAAAACATCTAACCATAACCTGAAGTTTTGTCAGTGCCCTGGCCAATGCACCTTCTCTGCTTCTGCCTGTCAAGCCAGCTGTCTCCCATTAAAACTAGACAGAGGAGACAAATTTGGCACAAACTAGTAGTGTAGCTTGTCTAAAATATTTCCTTCTTAAGGGAAAATCCTCTTCTGCTGTGCTTCAGGTTGAATGCTTAGTTATATTATTCTGCTTAACTAATTTTAATAACAGGTTCCTTGTAATGTTTTTTTTGAGTAGGTAGTTTTATGTATCAACCTTATTCTGGGAAAGCGTATGCAGCTCTGCACGACAGTAATGCTTATGATACTACAATTTAACAAAAGGACTAGAATAAAATATGTTCTTTATCTGTTAACTGGTGTAGAAAGTCTGCATTTTGGATAAAATAATAGTATTTGGTCCTCAAATCCTAAGCCTGATGTATCTTTAAATTTCACGGAATATATTCTACAGTGGTGTCGAATGCCTGAAAACTATGAATGGAGGATTTTGCTATGTTTGCTTATTAGCTTTCTTTCATTAGATAATTTTACTAATAATTTTTTTGTTTTGTAGCAATGAAATTGATGACTGCTTTAGTGAATGTGGCATTAAATCTTAGCATTAACATGGACAATACACAACGGCAATATGAAGCAGAACGAAATAAAATAATTGGGAAGCGAGCAAATGATAGACTGGAACTCTTACTACAGAAAAGAAAGGAGGTTAGTGTAATTGTGCAGCCTTATGGTGTGCTTTACCTGCTGGAGGTGTACCTATTAGCCCTTCTGTTTCATTCTTTGAGTTGTACACTTAGTGTTTGAAATACTGACTTTGAAAGATGATTCTGAAGTTTTATTTATAAAGAGGAAAAATGTGGAACTTCAGATGCTAACTTCATAGTACAGTTGACAAGAGAGACATGCTAAATTAATATGAGTAGTGTTTTAAAATGAACACAGATATGTAACATTGCCGTCCACTGGTACTTGTAGCCTGTAGAGAAGAGCCCCATTATGTCAGTGCAAAACAGTGCCTTTATGATGTCATACCAATTTCAGGAGAGTTTTTTTAATATAATCACGATTTTCTCAAATTCTGTTCCTTTGCGCTTCCTTCTTCAATTTCAGCCTTTTTTTTTTTTTTCTCCCTTATCTAATGAAGTGATAGGTGAGGAGGAAAGATGTATTTAAAACAGTATGTGAATCAAATTTTAATGCTTGTGCAGACATTAAAAAAGTACTTTCATGTATTGTCTATTTAGTTATAAGTTAGCTAGGATATAGAACAGTCTGTTATAAACCTTAAAGCAATTTGGTTTTCTGAAAATATATATACCTAAAAACATTACAGCTATTGCAGAAATTAGCTTAAGAGTTGCTATTTAGAAATTTAATTTGAATTCTTTTTCCTTATAAATAACTGTATCAGAGGCTTGATGAAACCAAAAATATCTGTCATAGTTGAAGAAGAGTTTTCCAGTGATCAAAACTAACAATATTGATGCACTGTGGTAGACAAATTCCTTAACGTATTCTACTGTGCAACTGATCTGTGAATATTAATCAAGATCAAGAAAGGATTTAGTGACCCTACCCTACCTGTTAGCTTAGTTTACTTTGCCTAACACCAACAGTATTTGATCTGATTGTAAAAGTGCTGTTCAGTTTTTAATGTTCTTTGTTCATTCTTTCAGCTTCAGGAAAATCAGGATGAAATAGAAAACATGATGAATGCAATATTTAAAGGTGTTTTTGTGCATAGATATCGGTAAGGCATTCTTTTCTACTTCTTATCTACTTTCTACTTCTATGCTACTTCACTTTTCTGTGAAGTAGCCTATAGATGCATTATTTTAGAAGCTTATAATAAGTTGTTTCTAATTATCAGTTTGCTTGATTTTGTTTTTCCCTCTACACGTCTCCCAATAGAGATGCAATTGCTGAAATAAGAGCTATCTGCATTGAAGAGATTGGAATATGGATGAAGATGTATAGTGATGCCTTTCTCAATGACAGCTATTTAAAGTATGTAGGATGGACTATGCACGATAAGGTAAGCTGCCTTCAGAAGAAACAGAACCATCAGGCTTAAGCCAACATACTTAGTCTTCAGTTTTACCACACTAGGTTCTGTTCTGTTAAAAAGCAGTTACTCATAAGAATAATTGCTTTGTTGTTCAGAAATAACTGATTTTTATATATAGATTTATATGCTTTTAGGGAATAAATTAAAAATTTTAAGGAAATAGCTTTTCCTCTTTTTTGTTTTCTTCCTTTCATTTTGCTGATGCAGACCTCTGTTCTGCAACGCTAGACTACTTAAATTTAGTGCATTTTGCATGGAATAAGTCACATGTTCCAACTCTCTTTGTGTTTTGTAAAGGTAAGAAAGTTTTTAGCCTCCTCAGCTAACTGTAAAACCTCTGTATAAGAAGTGCTGTTCAGTACTGGCCAGCATCATACACCGTTAATTACCAGCTAGAGATCATCCTCTGGTAGGAGCGATCAGCAGGTGTAGTTCATAAATGGCTGTTTGATCCACTGTAGAGTTAGTTCATCAGCTCTTGCATTGAAGACTTTAAGCTGTTGACTTTGCAGTGAAGGAAATGGGGAACGATGACACATGTTCATTGGTTTGGCCTGACAGAACCCTAACCTCTGGCAGTGTGGTGATAAGAAATTGTGCGGGGGTGGTGATAGTCACTTGTCCTAGATGTTTGCAAAGTGTATCAGAAGCTACACCTTAAAATATGTTCTCCAATAAAGTAGAACTTGTGTTTCCGGAAAAAATACTTGTCTTAGTACCTACTTCATAATTTTCGTGTAACAGAAGACTTCCATTAATGATATAGATGTTGCTAGTTTTAGTTGGGGTGAAAGGAAGTGCATAGTTTCCTGCTTAGAAATGTCTGGAGCATTTAAAATATATCCTGAGAGAATGAAAAAGGTGCATATTGACTTGCATAGGAACTAATAGCAGTGAGACTTTTTTTTCCTTCCTTGGCTTATTGTGTATGACCCAGGACATGTTCTCATGGCATTAAAATTATTATTGATAGCATAACTTGGCAAAATTAAATGCTTGTCTCTGAACTAATTCAGGCTGTAACACATGAACTGTGTGATTTAAAGATTGCATCTGCATTCTGTGCTTAACTTTTAATCCAGTTCTTAATTTTATTTTAGCAAGGGGAAGTAAGACTCAAATGCCTAACTGCTTTGCAAGGGCTTTACTATAATAAAGAGCTTAATTCCAAATTGGAACTCTTCACCAGTAGATTCAAGGTTAGTACCTCCACACTTCCTGTAAACGATACAATATTTCTGTAGTTATTTTTTGTTTTCTTTCCTCTTTGAAAATACTTTCTCTTTTGTTCTTAGGATAGAATTGTGTCTATGACTCTTGACAAAGAATATGATGTTGCAGTCCAAGCAATAAAATTACTCACTCTTGTTTTACAGTAAGTATATGTGTCTGACCTATAGCAAATATTAAAACTTAAAATATTCTTCATATTTTTGGTGAGGACAGTAACTCACTGGAATTTAGATAAAATCTGAAAAAAATGTTTGTGCCTTCTGTACTGGAAGAAATTGAATTCGGAAGCTGTTCTGACCAGTACGCTGCTACACGTTATAGTCTGTATTATTAGAGTTTATGTTCTGAGTCAGTCAGTTCTTTTTTTTTTTTTCTCTCCTCTCCTTGCTCTTTCCAACCTAGGAGTAGTGAAGAAGTTCTGACTGCAGAAGACTGTGAAAATGTCTACCATCTGGTTTATTCAGCTCATCGGCCGGTGGCAGTTGCTGCGGGGGAATTTCTTTATAAAAAGTAAGGAGGGAATTACAGTTAGGGTCTTTGTTGGGTTCTTTCTTTGTTCATTCTTGTATATTTTTGGCATGCTTATTGATATTGTGATTCTGGTGATCTTTTAAGAAAAGGAAAACCGGAATAATGAAGTGGACTTGAGAATTAACTTTCACAATATAATGCTATTGTAGTTCTTGAATTGTTATTTTTTTTTCTTAATGGGAAATCGCAAGTAATCTTGAAACTTTATACTTTTTGAAACATACTTCAAAAGTTTGTATCTGCAGTTTGCAGTTTCCATTCAGTGAAATGCCAATTCAGTCAAATATAAAATTTTTCAAAAGACATGTAGACCAAATTTTGGGGGAGAGGAGAAAGAGGAGAATGGGAAAACCTACATAGAGCCACATGGCAGTACAAGGTGCATGTCTGTAAAAAGATTATCTTGTTATGAACTGACTGTGGTAAAGGTAACAGTGAAGAAATTTGCCCTGAAATAACTTGTTTTTTAGACTTTTCAGCCGGAGGGATCCTGAAGATGATGGAATTGTGAAAAGGAGGGGAAGACAAAGTCCAAATGCTAACCTTGTGAAGACATTAGTGTTCTTCTTTTTGGAAAGTGAAGTAAGTATAGAGTTCATGGGTTAGTTCTCCTTGCTTAGTAACAACAAGCCTGTTTGAGTTTTCCCCCAGTACTTAGATAATCTAGAGAACTTAACCACCAGCGTGCAAGTGTCCTCAAGGATCGGTTAGTACTGAGATATGAGCTCTACTATGGCAAAAACTTTCTTCGGTCTTCATGGTATTCTCTAGTTGGAAATAGAGATGTTGATTTAGGAGTCTAATAAGAAAATACGTATTAAGTATTCTGAGCACCCAAATGCTGCTTCAAAAAGGAATTGAGAACCTCCTACATGAAAGAAGTTAGTATGTTTGCTGTTTCTTAAGGTCGTTAATAACTGCAAGCCCAACAATAGAGTGAAGTTGGGGAAATAGTGTTGCATATTCTTTTTTAGAAACTATGAAAAACTTATGTTCATTCTACCATTCCACACTCTTACCAGTGAGTACCTCCTTAAATGTCAAGCAGAAAAAAAAAACAAATTCTGACAGATCTTCTGTCACTTTACACTATATTCTTTTTAACAGTTTATTTGTATACATTTCTTAATTGTACTGAGGAAGAGGGTGGTTTTTTTTGCATCAGGGGTTTTCCGTATTTTCTGTGAGTTGCTGCTTAAAGAAAAAGGCAGCAAGATAAATTAACTGTCGTAGCAATTTCAACTTTATTCTTGGTAAGAAAAACTTATCTTCTCTTTCTTTTGTTTTCTTTTAGTTGCATGAACATGCTGCTTATCTTGTGGACAGTATGTGGGACTGTGCAACAGATCTTTTGAAGGACTGGGAATGTATGAACAGTCTTCTGTTGGAGGAGCCTCTCAATGGAGAAGAACGTAAGAGATTTTAATGGTTCCTGTGTGCACTTTCCACTAGTCTTTATTCATGAGGAGATGTGTGCATTTATCAGTGCTCATATATTATCTACTTTTTTGCATGCCTATAATAATCACTAATATTATAAAAGATAAAAGGAGCTCACTTCTGATATAAAAGTGAGGTGCCTAAAAAAAATCGGAAGAGTAAGTATGTAATGTACGTAATGTTGAGTTGCTCTGCTGTTTCACACATTTAGACTACCTCTGACATGGGAGAGGCTGGAAGTTGCCTGTCAAACTGCTTCATTTATTGAATGTTAAAATTATTGTATGGAAAAGTACTGTTCCTTCCCCCCCCCCCCCCCAAAAAAAAAAAAAAAAAGGGGGGGGGGGGTGGATAATCAGGGGGATGGGGCTGGGGGGGGGAAACTCCATAATAAAAAGGAACTAAATTGATATAAGACTTGATATTTGCTTCATCCTTTTGTGTCATTTATCCTATGTGATATCCTCGATTTGAATATTTTTCTGTGCTGTTTTTGGTGCTTTTGAGTGCTGCTCTTGTTTGTCTTCCCCACCCCTAGCACACACAGAGCTGTTGACCCACATGCCTATCTCGTTAACAAGTATATTTTTGGTTTTGGATACTAATACAGCTTATTTTATTTGTCATTTTCTATATTAACTTGTGTTTCTTAAATTTCAGCGCTAACAGATAGACAGGAAAGCGCACTGATTGAAATAATGCTTTGTACAATTCGACAAGCAGCTGAATGTCATCCTCCGGTGGGAAGAGGAACAGGGAAAAGGGTAGGAACTAAAAGTCATTTCTCTATAGATGTAGGAATGACTAGTGGGGACAATGTGGGAAGAAAGAAAAGGTCATAGGTTGTTGCTGTTAGAGGGAAAGAATTCAAAAGTACAGATTCAGTCTCCATAGCTGCCAGTATTTGACCACTTTGGTTGGTTGGATTGTGGCATGTGCTGAATTTTGTGCAGTGGTTTGTACTGCTTTATTTATTTGTCTATTAAATGTAATTAAAAGCTATTTTTAAGTATTGGTTGAAAAAGGGACAAGATTCTGTATTTGGAAAAGCTAAAATTATGTTCAATTTTAAAAATGGCAGTAAAGTTAGAGGAGTTGTGTGCTGCACAGCCTCTTAGAAAGGAGGATCATAGGCCAGTTGGATGTTTCCTCTGCTTGTGTAGTATTTGGGCAGCCTGGTCTTACTGAGACATTAAATAGGGGAGTTTTTTCCAAAGGTTATGCAGCTTATTTGTATATGAAGACCTAATTTGAATGTAAATGAAATAAATAGAAATCATTAAAAATTATAAATAAGCTGAAAGGTTCCTATTCTGTCACTGTCAAGAAAAACATTCTAATCATAGTCTTCAAAGAAGATATATTATCTTCTTGCTTTAAATTGTCATTTCTATTTTTGAAGTCATGTTACCTGTAACTTTTAAATTGCATTTTTGAGTTGTAAAATTCTTGTATTGACCTTTCTGGGCAGACTTGTCTCTTTAAGAGGGGGAACAGGATTAGTACATTGTATATACAAGAGAATTTTACATTGATATTTTACAATAGTTTTAGAAGATCTATACAGCTAATTATCATTTTCTTTGTGCTAATGAAACTTTATGCTGTTAATTGTAGTATCTTTATATTAATTGTATTCTAGGTGCTGACAGCAAAGGAAAAGAAAACTCAGTTGGATGACAGGACAAAAATTACAGAACTTTTTGCAGTGGCACTTCCTCAGTTGTTAGCAAAAGTAAGTTTAATTACATTTCCTGCTGATGGGCTGCTGTTAAAATGTTAACCAAGTAGTATAGTATAGGTTTTGTAGTTATATGATCTGCACAACTGATGCTGATTTTATTGATAAATGATTATTTTAAGACCAACTTTACTGTTATGTGTCTGATACACTTCCAATTAAACATCTTTTCTTTTGTATTTTATAGTATTCTGTAGACGCAGAGAAAGTCACCAACTTACTGCAGTTGCCACAATACTTCGATTTGGAAATTTATACAACAGGACGATTAGAAAAGGTATTGTAACACTTAAATGTATCTTTTTTCTTCCGTGTTAAATGTTCTCACTGAAAACTTTCCAGTTTCTTTCTTACACTGTAGGTTCAGGGTTTTTTATGTCTGTGTGACTTGCTTTACCATAAACCTCAGGGAGAATGAGGCCTGAACTTCACAATATTGGCTGTCTCCTTTTTGTAAAGAGCCTGAAAGTTTTCTAAGGCCTCTCTGGTTGCTTTTAACAAAGAATGTTGTCACCAGTATTGCATGAAAAGAGTTGAAAAATACTGTATCCTGAAGCAAGCAATATCCTGCTCTGAATTTATCAGCTGTGGTAATGAAGTTGCTGTGAGCTGTTCTTGCCTTTGCTTCCTCATTCTCAAATACACTGTTTTGCAGAGCTGCAGTGTGAAGCAAGTAGCTGGAAACCATTAGGGTCAACAAAATAATAAAATATTTAGTTGGTAGCACAGCAAGGAGGTGAAAAAGAGCAGTAGTGAAGGGAAGCGTGTAAGAACAACAGAAGCTTGCATTAGTGCCTTAAACCTGAGTGTTATGAGCACTTTTTAATAGAAAAACTAAATCTTCAACTGTCAAGACTGTGTATAAACACTTGTGTGGTAGGAGACAACTGAATAACAAAAGCATTTGTCACTGTGAATTCATGTTAGATGAAAACATGCAGATAACTTATTTGTTTGTTTTTTTAATTTAGTAAGCGTATTTTTAAAATGAAGCAGAAGCCTTTGACAAGCTCTCAGTTCATTTTTGTTAAAATAAAGTCACTTTATTCTGAAGTTTAACCGGTTTTCCAAAAGTTTTTTGTATTCTGTGTTGTAGTTATGAGCTTAATATGTTTCTCAGCTTTTAAAGTTATTTTTTTAACAGCATTTGGATGCCTTACTGCGACAAATCCGGGACATTGTGGAGAAGCACACAGACATAGATGTTTTGGAAGCCTGTTCAAAAACTTACCAGGCTCTATGTAATGAAGAGTTCACCATCTTTAACAGAGTTGACATTGCAAGAAGTCAGTTAATAGATGAATTGGCAGACAAGTTTAATCGACTTCTTGAGGACTTCCTGCAAGAGGTATTAAAATGTGCAAGATCATCATTTCCTGCCCATTGAAATATTTTTAGGTCTTTCTTTCTTTCTTTCTTTCTTTGGGCAAGTATAGTAATACAGTAGTATCATTATCATGATATGTAAACTCATGCTGTTCTTGTAGTAGGACAGTGGTTATTTATAATCACCGTTTTTGACAAGAATTGGTAATTTAAGATAAATTTCAGAGGAACAATGCACTTGCATAGGCTTTTCACCTTTTAGGTTTCAAAGCTTGTGTTGTTGAGAGATGTAGCTTTGTAGTTCTAGTAAGATTCTGTTTAGATGTAGCAGTGGTGCTAATCTTGCCCATGATAGCAGTGGTGCTTGTCTTGCCCGTGATAGCATGGTGGTGTTCATAGGAGAATAAAAAAAAAAATCTTTAAGTAAAAATTACTAACACTCCCCCTGCCAGCTCTATATGCATACAGATGGGGTTAGTAACAAAAAACCATTTTGTCTGAATGGTATATTAATTTGAACAAGGAATTTCTAAAGGTAGAATAAGATGAGGAAATATCAAATTAGACCTGGAGGAAAATTGCAAACACTATTGTACTCTTGAAACCCATGGTACTCTGAGGAGATAAGATGCAGCTATCGGGAATAACATTTATTGGATTTAAGATGTTTCATGATCTCAGAGAGTTAATATGTAGATTACTCATGACTTTTGAACTGTTTTACTGCTTTTCTTGCTCCAAATACAAGTTCATAAGAAGTTTTTTTGGGGAAAAAATGAATAAAACATCTCATTTTTCTCTCTGAAAGGCTTTTATCTGTAATTAATGTAAGATTTGAGGTAGTGACCCTTGGCCCATCCAGTCCAGTATCTGTTATCTGATAGTGGCCTCTGCTGGATTCTTCAGAGAAAACTGAAGCACCTAAATAAAACATTATATTCAGATCCTTGATTTCTTTTTTTCTTGTAACGTATTTCTCCATCATCTGTCTTCTAACTGTGAAGGCTGATTTGCTCTTTAGGGACTCTTGGGGTTGTGCTTTGTGTTACTTTCCCTCCCAAAATGTCTTAATTCCAAAAAAATGCATCATTTATAAATATCTAGATACTTTTCTATTTTAAAGTTTGCTTAGGATACTTGTTTGCAGGATTCTTAAAATCTGATTATTGATAGGGAGAGGAGCCTGATGAAGATGATGCTTATCAAGTCTTGTCAACATTGAAGAGAATCACTGCTTTTCATAAGTAAGTAGACTTACCAAGGTCTTTTTAAATTGGTAGTTCTAACTCTTTGCATTTATTTCTTTTTTTCTATTCCTTGTGAAGATCTGAGTTTTGTGCATAATGTGGCATTTTGAATAAGGGAATTATAAGATTGCATGGACGTTCACATGAAACTAGAATATTTAGTTCGGGTTTCTTTTAGAGCAGTTAAGTAGTTAATATCAAATTAATACTACATTGAAGAAATAGTTTAATAAAATGTTAGTTAAGTTACATCTTTGCCTCATTTCTATTGTTTCCAGTGCTCATGACCTATCAAGATGGGACTTGTTTGGCTGCAACTACAAGTTATTAAAAACTGGCATTGAAAATGGAGACATGCCAGAACAGGTTTGTAGTTGAAATTTGCTTTTTAGTTGCAACAATAAATAACTTCTGTTGCTGCTTTTTATCAGCCTCTTTAATACTTTTCATCTTCTTGATTGCAGATTGTTATTCATGCACTGCAGTGTACTCATTATGTAATCCTTTGGCAGCTAGCGAAAATTACTGAAAGCAGCTCCACAAAGGTATGCCTTGTGCCAGTTGTATTGGTGAATAAACATTTGCACGTATCTGCAGTGTCATCAAGTGGGAAGTGTGATGGAAAGGATTAGGATTCACAACTTATAATGTAGTAAACAGTTCACCATCTGCATGAATGTAGTTGGAAAATTGCCAAGTGTTCCCATCCTCTTCTCCTTCCAGCTCTGCCCCTGTCTTCTTGTTTCTGTTATGCCTGTGATGCAATGCTGCTGGTTGCTTTCCTTGGGGCAGTGGCTGTGTAACTTTGTCAGTCATGTGCTTTTGAAGCCCTTGTTTGCTTGTTGGCTTCAGTCAGAAGCTCATGCTGTCCTTCGAGTTCTGTGGAGCTCTCCCTAGCCTAATATTTGTAGTATTGTGCTCCTTCAGAAGGTAGAAGCCTGAGTTGCAACTTCGAAATACAGAATTCCTCTTCCAAATAAAACTGTAATTGTTAATGCACAGAAGCACATGTACTACAGCTTACGTATGTTGAGCTGTGTTATTTTGCTCACTTAAATAGTTTTAGAAATTTACTGCATCATTAAGCTATCTTTTTATAGCAGATGAAAAATACCCATTTCCTACCTAACATTTTTCTCTTACATCTCCAATCAAAGATTTTTTTGTTTGTTTTTGTAGTTTACTATTAAAATGGAGCCATGAACTATTATAATAACAACCATGCAAGATTCATGTTCTAGGTTGAAAATTCAGGTGTATATGTAAAGAAAACAAAGCTTTGTGCTCTGATTTTTTTTTTTTTTTTCTAAATGCCATTTATATTTCTGGTAAGCAGAGCTTGATTAAAAATAAGGAAGTTCTTACTTGTAGTGAGCTTAACTAAGATGGTGGACTTGGGCAGAACTAAGGAGGAGGCCTGTAACTGATAGCTCTGTGAAACGTTATATACTGTATAATTAATGTAAAGATAAAGGAATATTTACTTGAAATTCTTGTCTTTAAAGGAGGATCTCCTACGTTTAAAGAAGCAGATGAGAGTGTTTTGTCAGATCTGTCAACACTACCTGACCAATGTAAACACTGCTGTTAAGGAACAGGTTAGTGATTGTTATTTATCCGTAGTCTTCTTATGCTTTTAAAGCGATTCAGAAATATTAACAAGAGCAACTTTGCAAACTTTATATAGCACTGAATTACCAGTGCAACTTCTGAAATTCTGCTTACTGTGACAATATTTTCTTTCTGCAGCTGGATAGATGTGTTTTAAGAGTTGTCCAGTATCTAAGCTGCAAGAGATAGGGAGTGTAAGTGCAAGCAGTGTTATTCAAGTTCTGAGAAAGTCTACTTATAGCTGCAGTCTGGATCTGCATACGTCCAGACCTGCATAAGGGGTAGCTAAGACTACTGCCTGGTGACTGATCACTCGATATAAAACTGAGGCTACAGACAAGTAGTCACAGAAGCTGCTGGCACGTGGCACAGGATTCTGCTTGCTCCCTATAATCATGTGGAATTTCAGGAGAGCCTGTGTGTTTCCTTGATTAAGAAATTGGTAGTGTGAGGTGTTGGGAACAGGATCTGCCTGTTAAATGGAAGTAAATAACAAGAGGTGAAGAAATGAGGCCTAATGCCAAGCGATGTAGAGTTAAGCAGGCCTGTTAGTTTGAATGCAGGTCTGGTTACAGATGTGTTCAGAACTTCTAGAGGAGCCAGGTACAGAAGTTTGATGTCAGATTGCAAGTTTGCCAACAGAATGAAGAGGTGATTGCCTTGTTTTTAAAAGCAAAGCAAACTAGTATTCAAAGGGATTGAGCAACCTCCTCGGTCTTAACATATGTGATCAAAACCATTAGAAAAGTGGAGTGTGCTCTGGTTGGTATCTATATAATGTAACACACACTAGGCAGAATTTGCAAGGTTCAGGCTACTCTTGATTTAGTCGTAGAATATTTTGGTACTCCGCATCATTTCTGTGGTGTTTTTCTTTTACAGACCCAGTCTTCATACAGCAGTATTGTATAAAAAACTCATTTTGCTTGTTGGCCTGTTCAGTGAAGTAAGGCTTTTGAAGGCCTGTATGCAGAGTTGAGCTCCAAATAAGAATTTTGAGTTGAAATACAGTATTCTGTATTTGAATAAATCAGAATTACCCAGTTTCTAAGCAGATATTTACTCAGGTTTCTTTTTAATAGGCTTTCACAATTCTGTGTGATGTGCTGATGATCTTCAGTCATCAGATTATGACAGGAGGACGTGATATGTTGGAGCCACTCGTTTACACTCCCGATTCTTCGTTGCAATCCGAACTACTCAGTTTCATTTTAGATCATGTCTTCATTGATCAGGATGATGATAATAATAGTGCAGGTCTGTGTAAAACTTATGTTTCCTTTCTTTATATTATTTGCCTAGCTAATGTATTTTGTGTGTGTATCCAGATCCGTGGGTGGTTGGTTTTTTTTTTTTTCCCTTCCCTCCCTGGCCTTGAAGTGTGCATGAGCACTGAGGTAAGTTTATCTTTTAAATGTCAGCAGCTAACTAAGCATTTTACATTTGGGAAGTCTATTGGATAATCTTGGTGAAGTCTTGGTTTAATAGGCTTCTTTTCAGAAAAAACAAACTTCTAAGTAGACAATGAAATGTGATGCTGTCAGAGATTGGAATCTCTGAATCCTGATCATTAGCCCATATCATTTTCATAGCACCTAAACACAAAGTACTTGAACCTAATTTTTTTTTGTGTGTGTTCTGAACGCTGTTTTCAGATGGTCAGCAGGATGATGAAGCTAGCAAAATTGAAGCATTGCACAAAAGAAGAAATCTACTTGCGGCTTTCTGTAAACTCATTGTATATACTGTGGTGGAAATGAATACTGCTGCAGACATTTTCAAGCAATATATGAAGGTACATATGAAGCCTATTTGTGATACTTTGTTAAACTAATTAGGATTTTTAAGAGTACTGCTATTTATATTTTACTTTAAATTTCAAAATGTGAAGACTCCAGAAGTCTGAATAGTAGTTTGTAGGCTTCTAAAACTATTTTTCCATAGCGAGTTGGGGGGGACCTGGTAGAAATAATTGCAAAGTTCAGGTGTGGGAAATGATGTAGTGAAACTGATAGTTGTTTCTGCTTTTGTTTTTACTAGCTTTATTATTTTTTGTCTCAAATGATTATATATTTTTACTTTGGTGACATACTTAGCAGATTATTTTTAAGAATCTTACAGCTAAATACTGGGTTGAACTCTTCATGGTATAATTGCAACTTAAATTTTTCAGAAGGGGAGGAGAAAAGTACTGGTTTGAGAGTTTACTTTCTTCATCAGAAAAAAAATATATTATTGATATCTATTTCTATCTTAGTTCAATATAAAATCCCTTTTTGGCAGTAGGGACTCACAACTGCACAATGCTGTGCATTCTGTTCTTGTAAGCATGATGGCAATACTTTGCTCCTTTGTGATTTTTATTTAAAAGAAAAAGAGCTAGCCTGCTTCTGTCCATTTGTCCTATACATATTTTGAATCATTTGAAATCTGGTCTTCAGTGACCTTAATTTATTTTCAAAACCAAGCAGGCAGTTGGAAAAATTATGACTATGAAGCTATCTTTAAATGTTTCCTTTCAGTAGAGAAAATGGAGTTTTCCTAACAGTCATAGGATTACTGAAAAGTTTGGATCTAAATCCTGTACTTTAGAGGGGTCGACATATGTCTTTCACAAATGGGTAATGAACTTGGAAGATTAACAGGTCATTCTCTCGCTGATAATTTTGAACATGTATGAAAAGAGGTGGAAGTCTTTCAGGGGGTTTGGGTATGTATCATTTGGGGGATATTTTAGAATATGATCTTCATAAAAGTTTAATCACAAACACATTAGTATTCCTCTTCAAATTGTGTGAAGTTTTTAAAGTCTACCCCAAATGTTGTTTTCTGAAGAGTTATGTAATTGTAATGTTTTCAACTAGAGTCAAAAGTTAACCTGTTGTGTTTGGATTTTTCCTAGTATTACAATGACTATGGTGATATTATTAAAGAGACTATGAGTAAAACAAGACAAATAGACAAAATCCAGTGTGCTAAAACACTTATCCTTAGCTTGCAGCAGGTAAGAATAATTTACTTGTGATACTTTATGTATGAAAATCCATACTATGGAAGACCATGTTCTTTTGTTTAATAGCTAAACTAAGAAATTCATGTAGAAATTTACCTAGAAGATAAGATAGATAGATTCGAAAATAATATGTTTACTGCAACTATATGTAAATCTGTTAGAAGTCTTCCTGTGCTTTTCAACCTTTATCCTAATGAAAAGTGTGTGGGAAGCGTGATAAATATGAAATGGAGGTAATATATGATACCTTCTTATTCTGTAATAGTAATTTGAATCAAATATACAGAAATATATTATTGCAGATAGAGGAAAAAAGTATTTTCTGCTTTTCTTACAGTGCCTGTTCTAAGAAGTAATCAGAATTTTTGGTCATTCAGTATTCCTTAATGTTTGGTAGGGCCTTCATATCTTTAAATTAAAAACAAGAAATGATGTTACTTATGAAGAAACCTGAGGAATGCAGTAGAGGTCAGAGTCATATTTCTCTGCTCACATAAATCATCTGTGATAATATTGCAGGAGGGAAGATCCGAGCAATAAAGCCGTAGTTCTGTAGTCCACTCTAATGCAACATAGATGTGCACTGTTGTGAAAAGGAACAATGTCCCTTAATTTGTCCCTTCTCTCACTCTTTGATGACAGCAGCAGAGGTTTGTTGATCTGGTTGAAAACTAACCCAGAAAAGAAGATACTTCTTCAGTTTATGGAAGCCTCTAATCTGGTTGAATATTATTGTCAGTTTATGGAAGCCTCTAATCTGGTTGAATATTATTGTCAATATAAGAGAGGAAGAGAACTTTGCTTTTCACAACAGAATGACCTGAAGTAGCTGATGGAACTGCAGCATGAAATATACAACTAAATATTTCTCCTTTTACAATTTTTGATGGCATTTCAAGTTCACTTTTTTGTCATAAAATAAAATATTTTCCTTATTCGTCGTTTCCATAAATAAACCTGCCTTTTATATTTTCAAAGGGCAGACAGAGAAAGTTGGCTTTATAGGCACAGTAAAACATATAATAGGGCAGTAACACAATCCTGAGATTCAGGAAGAAGACATTATTAAACATGTAAACTAGTGCTTTTCCAGGAAAGCTTCTTAGGAAAGGAACATATATGAGAGGAAATACTTGAAATGATAGTCAATACAGGGAGTAGTGAATTTGCAGCGAGCTGTACCGACTAAAGGGCAACACACACCACTTAAATATATTTTGGCCCAGACTCCTAATAAAAAGTTAATGTGTATAGCCCTGATCAGTCACATTCTGGCTTATTATATTCTTTATTAACTATGCGAAATGTGAGACACAAAATTAAAAGATTGATTGTTTTAGAGAATTAGAGTCAGATTCAGTAACGTGGTGAAGGGATTGATCAAAGAAAAAAAACCCACAAAGTTCAGCGCGTTCAGCTTTGCCAAGTATTGATGGATAGTAACAACCTGAGCCTCAGTGGCAAAACTTGTAGTGTTTTTGGCAACGTCCCTGAAACAACTTCTCTGTTAGTAGACAGATAAGGGATGTTTTTTAATTCTCAGTCTTCTCATCTCTGGAACAGTTCAGTTAGGAAATCAGTGAAACTACTCCTATATAGCATACTTAGTTTGACACAAATTTGGACAATGTTGACATTTCAAGGATTAACTCTGAAGTAAAAGTGTTCTTCAGGAGGAGCCCTGTTTTGTATTTCGTTGTTTGTCTTTTGGGGTTGTCTAATTGGGCAATAAAAAACATTTTGAAACTTATCTCTGTTTAATCTAGTCCTAGTTTAGCACAAATTTTTAATAAATGAACAATTTCTCTTTTTTTTATACAGCTTTTCAATGAAATGATTCAAGAAAATGGTTATAATTTTGACAGATCATCACCAACATTCAGTGGCATAAAGGAACTGGCTCGACGTTTTGCTTTAACATTCGGACTGGATCAGTTGAAAACAAGAGAAGCTATAGCTATGTTACACAAGTAATTGTGTGCTTTTTTTTTTTTTTTTTTTTGTAAATACTTTGGCTAGCATGATTCAAGTATCTTTTCAGTCTTTTAAAAATGATTTCTTGATACAAAATTCATCAGTGCTGAGAATCTTTATTTTGACTATGACCTGTTTACAGATTGGAGTATTGTTTGCTCAAGAACATTCTTTTATTTTAGACCTTGTGCAGCTTAGTTTCTTTCTTTCCTCCTTTTTTAACTTTAGGGATGGCATAGAATTTGCTTTTAAGGAGCCTAATCCACAAGGTGAGAGTCATCCACCATTGAACTTGGCATTTCTTGATATCCTGAGTGAGTTCTCCTCCAAGCTTCTCAGACAAGACAAAAGAACAGTGTAAGTATTTGCGTAATATTTTTAGTATTTTATTTTTACTGAAATTACCAGAAAATATGTACAGCATATGTACCTAAAGCATTGTATTTGGCACATAAGACAATTTTAACCTGACAAGTCAGTTGAGTGTAATCACAGAGGGTAAATTGTTTTTATCCTTGTTGTTCTCAAATTTTATGGTGAATGGAGAGAAAACATTCTGAATTTGCTCATCAGAATTCTTAAAGTAAAAAAGAGACTGTGGCATTAAAAGTGTTTTCCTGTCTTCGTGTGTGAATATCTTCTTACTAGTATTCTGCATCTTTCTAATTCCCTTTTTTATTTAAAGGTATGTTTATTTGGAGAAGTTTATGACCTTTCAGATGTCTCTGCGAAGAGAAGATGTGTGGCTTCCTCTCATGTCCTACAGAAATTCTTTATTAGCTGGTGGGGATGATGATACTATGTCAGTCATCAGTGGAATCAGTAGTCGAGGTTCTACAGTAAGAAATAAGAAAACCAAGCCGGCAACAGGGAAACGGAAAGTACCTGAAGGTTGCAACTTTTCCTATTTTAAAATTTACTAGAGTAGATATTAGGGAATTACTTTTGTTTTGTTTCTGTGTTTTAGCTTTGTTGCATTTGCATGCTTTAATGTATTTTTTTAATAGCATGATGTCTTTTATTCATGTCTTGGTGAAAAACTGTTCAGTAGATTAAACAATGTGATGCTGATCCACAAAAGTAATTGAAGAAACTGTGCTACTTAGAGTTGCAGAATGTAGAAATATTCTAAACACTTAAGTCAGCAGTGATAGATTATTACGGCCTTTTAGGGCACACTTAATTTATATATCATAAGGTAAAGTAGTTGATTCTCAGTAGGCTGGCTGCACGTGCATAAAGTCTAAATAAAATGTTTAGTTTTCACCTAGTTTGAAAAGACTTGCTAATACCTTGTGTTTGCTTCCAGCTGAAGAAAGCAGCAGTAGTGACAGTATGTGGCTGAACAGAGAGCAGACAATGCACACGCCAGTAATGATGCAGACACCTCAACTTACTTCCACAATAATGAGGGAGCCCAAAAGGTTACGACCTGAAGAGAGTTACATGGGCGTCTATCCTATGCAGCCTGAGCACCATCAAGCTCCTCTCGATTACAAGTACGTAGAGATAAATAGATCTGCTTTGTGTTAGTGCACACGCACAAAACCAGTTCTTGTTTAAAATAGAATAATGGTCTTTTTAAGCACGCAAGTAACGTGGATGTTGGCTCAAAGGCAACAGGAAGAAGCCGCGCGACAACAACAGGAGAGGGCAGCGATGAACTACGTCAAGCTGAGAACCAACTTGCAGCACGCTATGTGAGTTGAGAACGAAATGTTATTTCAGTGGTTTACAGAGGGGACGAGTTTCTTTAATGTTACTTCTGTATCCCTGAAGAGGGGTACTCATTCTAATTTTTACATAGTGTTTAATCATGCTAATTATGATGAGGTGGGAGAGGAGAATACATGGGATGGGGATGTTGAATTGCTTTAGTGTCTTTGACACTCTGGATACAACCATGGAGGAAAGTAGTAGTTGAAGTGAATGGGTATGCATTTAGCAGAATATAGATTAATCCCTTGGATAAGTTCGTCTATTTCTGGAATTTAGTTGAGAACGTGAATGTTAACTAGTGGTGAACTTCATACTAAAAGTAGCATGAGTCTTGTCTAAGCTGAGCTGTCAGTAAGGTGGGGAGGAATAATCAGTACCAGAAGTGGAGTTGTGTATGTTGATTATTGTGCAGATCTTTTGTAGATCTTTTTAATTCAAAACCACAAAAAAAAAAAAAAAAAAAAAAAAAAAACTGAGAAATCTTCTAAATTATAAGTGAGGATGCAGCTAGGCCAGTGTTTCTTAAATGAGCGTGGTCCTTTTTGCTTTCTCTCTTCAAATTCAGTCGACGTGGCACGAGTCTAATGGAAGATGATGAAGAGCCAATTGTTGAAGATGTGATGATGTCATCGGAAGGGCGAATTGAAGACCTCAATGAAGGCATGGATTTTGACACCATGGACATAGACTTAGTAAGAAACTTGCTTGGCTTTTACTGTATATATTTTTCTTATTTTTAAGTAAGATATTTAAATAATTTATTATGGAAACAAGAAATAATTCCTGTTGATTTCTTTGCATTTACCTACTTTTCTTTTAGCCACCATCAAAGAACAGGAGAGAAAGAACAGAGCTAAAACCAGATTTCTTTGACCCCGCTTCAATCATGGATGAATCGGTAGGTTAACATCTGTAAGAGGAACGTACGTAGAGTCAATCTTAAGTTTACCCTTACTTAAAATTTTAAGTGAAAGAAATTCAATTTTTAGGTTGTCCTAAAACATTTCATTATTTTGACAGATTGGTCTGTTGGTTGAAATATTCTGTGCTGTAATTTGGTTTTATGAATTTTAAGTAGTTAATATTCTGGAAGTCTCAGAGGAGAATTACCATGCTCATACCAAGATTTTTGCAATTTTATACATTTTTTTGTTCTTAACTGCTTCATACATAGTTACGTAGATATCAAAAGCTTTTGAATCTAACAAGAAAACACATCAGTTTAGCAAAGATCCTTGCAGAGATTCTTAGGGAACAGCTTTAAATAAAATCCACACACATAACATTAAAGGCAAGTTTCATGTTGTGATGACCTAATTCAAGTGACTGTTGTTACCAGTAGATTGGGATTTTTTTTTCTTTAGTTGATATGTTAAATTCTGTTCATAAGGTAATAAAGAAAACAGATATATGGATAACTGCTTATAGAGATGAGAGGTATTTTTTTCTTTCCATATAAAGCTTTAGGTCCAAACATCTGAAGCGTGTAGTTTCTGCTTGCAGTTGCCCTTTTTTCCGACTTGATAATATCATCTGCAGTCTCTATTCTCTTTTTAAAAATCTGCATGAGGGATCCTTTCTGTCTTGAACCACTTGTAATGTATGCAGCCATTTTTGACCTTGTGTAGCTGGTACAAAATTACCCTGGAAATAACAAGCTGCAGCAACCCAGCAAAGGACAGTACAGCAAGGCTTCCTGGGCATCTTGGACAGCTTGGTGGAAATTGAAAGACTGTTACATGCTTTCACAATATTATTGCAGCATGAAGCTTTTCTTGTTATGGGGGAAAGAAAACTTAAATGCTGTTTTAAATGCAGATCTGTCTATTTTGTACAAGTAGGCATTTGTTTTAAGACTGATGAACCAGGTTAGGCGTGCATCTAGCTTTTGTGTGTTCAGTTTTACAGTAAAACATAGAAAGTATTCTGTTTTCTTTCTGGTTTTCAAATAGTTGTTTCCCTCCCCTTTTTAAATAATTGGTCTGTGAAATGCCAGTCATTTTTATTCTTCCTACAGTGATTCAAGTTTAGGCAGCAAGAGGTATATTTCATGGATTTCAGCAACCTTGCAGCTTTTTGATTTCTAAATTAATTAAGAGTAGTTTAATAGCTTTACTGTAAGCTAGAGTTCTTTCCTGTTACTTTTTCCTCATTCTTTTTACCACCATCTCGTGTGAGCCCAGAGTTTGCTAGGCACTTCTTAGCTGCAGTTTGGAGGTATCACCACATGATGGCAGCTGGTTACAGTCACATTGCTCTGCAAGCTTTTGGAGCCCGTTGTGAGAGACTTGCTAGCAGTGTCCTGCCTCTGTGTGCCAGGAGAACCAGCTGTGCACTATTTCTCTGCAAGGAGGAAGCAGTGGCGCGCTCAAACACATAAATATAAGTTGGTACGATCAAAGGGGCATCATCTAGCAAATCTTCTTTCCAGTCAGGACACAGGAAGGTGCTTATCTTGGAACCAGGACTGCATAAAAGCAAGAAAGATGTAAAGATATATATTTTGGAAGCAGATAAATATGAGCGACGGTCTTTAACTTTTTGATATTCAGGAGAATTAAATCTTTTATGTACCTCTATTGCACTATTTTGGAATCTTTAGTCCTATAACAGGTAGGGCAGTTGCAAGTTGTGGATGTTTTTCTTTTGGCCTTTCAGTGATGATAGCTGTGTTCATTGGTGTAGAAGATACGGTTTGCTCTCACTTAGAAAGTTGAAACTGATTTTTCATTTCTGGCAAGCTTTTTCATCACCGAATTATATAGCCTCCCAAAGAACAATGCTTTGCTTTAACCTGATTATTTTTGGTATTCTTCGTTGTCTTTCTGAAAGACACAATTTAATACTAAGCTTGTATCCTGACTAATTGGTGTGGTTGGGCTGTTGTCTTTATAAACACGCACACAGCAACAGGCTGTGTGCAGAGTGTTACAGCCTTGGCTTAGCTATCACACTCTGCACACTTGGCTTAAGAATTACTGTTGTTAAAGAGCTCAATTGAAAATTATTTTGCGATTATTATCTAAAGTAAAAAGTATTTTTTATTGCATTCATACTGGATCTGATTTTAATTTCAAGTGTTGAGAAACATTTTCTAATAAATGAGGTGCCCTTTTCATATATTATAATATAAATCATGAATGTGGTGAATTTGGTTCGGAAGAAAAATAAACTTGTAATGCCTTAACATATCTTGAAGTGTCTTAATCTTATCATATACCAATTGTTTTATTTTTGTTAAATGTATAGTAAACTACAAATTGACACCATTTCTAACTTTCTTTTTAGGTTCTTGGGGTGTCAATGTTTTAATACCAGAGCAACAAATAAATCAGTGGTGAAGTCATTTTCTAAGTGGAAGAGGAAGTTTTTCAATACAAAATTGTGGTAGATATACAGTGAGATTCTGAACAGATTTTTCTCTAAGGAGAATGACATGCTTTCAAGATCAAGTGCATTGAAGGGGCAGTTTTGTTTGCCTGAAAATAAGAAGTGTAAAGGACAAGTAAACAATTTGAGGATAAGCTACACTTTTTTTTGTTTGTTTTTGGGGGAAAAAAATCAATATTTTATTTATGTGCTATCAATTTATTCCGGATCATAAGAAGTATTCCCTCTTGGTTTTTAATCAGTCTGAGAGGTGTTTGGTACAGATTTGAGCCCCTCTCTTTCTACATTTGCTGGCTATCCTAAATAATGATGAGCTCTGCTGGATTGCTGTTTATATCCATGAACTGAAAGAATAGATGGATTGATTTTCTTACAGTGATAGAACCAGAAGTGTCAATATTTTAAATTAAACATAAATTCAACAACAGAAGCTCTGTTTTAATTAATCATGTGGGGGGAAAAAAAAAAGCAGAATTTCAGTAGCTTTTTTCATCTAAAATGTTCTTTATTTTTTCCAAAAGCTTCATGCTAGCCTTTTTAGAAAGGTCCAGAAAATAAGAACTACCAGAAAGTAACAGATCAGTCATGCTTGCCCATTACCAGCCCTGAAAGTTTGCTTGTCCTTTAAGAAAAATGTAATGTTGTGAAATTCCTTCCAGTAGTGCCACTGTATTTTGTCTCCAAATAAAAGAAGCTTATTGTAGTATGTTTGCAGAAAAATTCTAAACAAAAATTATACAGCTTATTAGAGTGTGGGAATAGGGATCTAAATTTTAAATAAAATTATATATATATATAAATTGGTGCTGATTTTATAATTGCGCAGTTTGTTTAGTTTTTTCTTACTTTTAAATTCCAACTTAAAATTATGAGGTTTCAGAAATATATTGAAAGTTTAACAATGTTTAAAAATAGAAGAGCATGAGAGTTCATGCTTTAAAAATGATTTTTAAATTTGTATTTTATATTGTTTTATCTATCTGTCTTTGCAAGCAGTCTTCAGGTTAAAGATACTTCTAACAGGTTACAGTACATTTCCTCTGTATGTAAATTAGATTGGATAATAGAAATTCATAAACAACCCATAATATTCTTTGAAAGCTAAGCTTTAAACTTCATTTTGTGTCCATTCACAAATAAATTAAATTGGTCTAAAACAGAAAGTTGGATCTATGCCATTTTGACATCAACTCATTTTGCAAGGCTTAGGCAGCTAGACATCATTTTAAAGGAAATATTAACTTATATTACATATGTATATTTTTTTGTCAGTTGTCTCTCAGTTCTTGAGGTATATTATTTTAATCATTCCATGCCTTAATATGCTTGCAATACAAGGATCTCCCCAAATGGGTGAATACGAAAAGGCTTCCTGTTTTTAGACTCGGAAATTAAACATTCGGCTGTGGTAGCCAAAAACCATAGATTATCTAAAGGATCATGATAAAATATAATTATTTTACTAAGTCATGGGGTAACAATAAACTCTAAACTAGATCTGCCTAACTCATTTTACATAAATAAATACTCTCATGTCTAAAAGTACTGCCTATATTGTTTTTCACACCACTGCATTTAATAGAACTGCTGAGAGGACTGTATATATGATTTTAAACTTAAGTTGATTTTTTCTTACTCTTAAAGGAGTGTTTCTTTGTGAAAGCAGTTCTTACAGCTTTGTTTTCAACCAGCTAAAAATGTTTTATATATTTACCTTAACCTGTTGTCCTCCACATTCTATTGTCCTAATTGTACTGTTTTCTGATTTGTATTTATGTCTTGAGACAGTAACTTTTTGAATAAAAATAAACCTACAGTATGTCGTATGTTTGATCTTTTTAAATCGGGGATAAGGGAGGTCAGTGAAGAAAGGGGAGTGAGTAATGCAAATGTTATGTTTATAGAAATCAAAATCTTTTTTCATGTCTTTTAAGTGTTTGTCTCAGAGTTGGGATAATGTATGAAAAACTGCACTGTTTTATATTTGTAATAAATTGTACAAGTTTTTAAAATGTGAATAAAGCACTAATTGGGTTAATAATTTAAAGTAGAAAGTTATGCAATCATGATTGTTTTAAATATGCTTTAATTTGAGATAAACTTGTTAAAAGAATTAGCAGTGTAAATACAGAGTGAGCTTTTTTGAGAGGCTAGTACCTGCAAATAAAATTTTTAAAATTTGTATAGAACTTTTACATGGCAAGAAATCAATGGTTAATTATTTTTGTGTTACAATTTTTAAAAGGTGTGTCAATAGCCTTTCTGTTGGCTTCTTTTCCCTATTTTATCTGCTGTTGTTCAGAATGTTTTTGATTCAGATATTGGAAGTATTGCATAAAATCAAATTAGGCTGTTTGGTTCACTGAATATGAATGCTACTTTCCATTCCTTACATTTATCATTCATGTGATAAAAATAAACTTTTCAAGCCTAATTGATAAGACTGCAAGAAAACAAGCAAAAAATCTTAAGCGGTCCTCCTTCCCCCTCCCTCGACAAGCCTTGAATGTGTGTTGAAAATGTCTCCTTTTGGTTACCAGTCATTACAGAGGAGTTATTAAAAGTCTTACAGATGCATACTTCTAACCCTTGCTAATGTGATTCTTAACTTTGTTTTTATTTTATTTCTCCTTAAAAGTGTATCGTTTCTCTAAATCCTGCTGCAAGTTCAAATGGTTTTAGTAGACTCCAGCTTTATAACACAAGAAAAACACCTTTGCAAAGTCAATGCAAAATCTGTTACAGTGATACAGTTTTGGTACAGATGGCTGTAAAGACAAGAAGATGCTTTTTTGTTGTTGTTTTTGTTTTGTTTTTGTCTTTTTTTTTTTCCCTCCCCAGAAAGGCTATGTGATAAAAATGTAGAAAATAGCAAGCGCTACAGAGAAAGTCGAGGCTGTCCTCTGATTTACTGAAGAGGCCATGCAAGAGGTATTGACATTTAATGATAGTCAAATAGTCTTTGCATATTCTGTAAAAAGTATTTCCTGAAATTAAACAACCAAAGACAATACGTAAGAAGTTGATGATTGCTCTTGTCTGTTTTGTTTTGTTTTTTGGGGAGGGTCTTTCCTTTCAGATAATGTGTCCTGATTGACACAGCTTGTTAGGGTCATTAAATTCCCTATTTTAATCTCAATTGAAATAAAATATTTGACACTTTGAATTTCTACTCTTTTCTAACTTTCATGGGATTTACACAGACATTTTTTCTAGCATGGAATTTCAAGGTACTATTGGTTTTTTTAAGGTTACGTTTTTTGGGTTTCTTTGGTCGTTTGCTACTTCCTAACATGTAGTTGCTTAGATTTTTTAGTAGTCATGGACTCGTTTCTTCATTGAAGCATTTGACAAAGCAGTCAATATGTGCTTCAAAAGTTCCGTTCTTAAAATATACTAAATATTGCTTAAATACTTTGACTAATTTTCTTTAATCAGTTTATGATACTGAAATAGGGTTTATGTCACTCCCTCATTGTTCATAATCTTAAATGGTCTCTAAAACTAAGAGAGTTTAACTTCTGTTACTTATTAGCATGCGAAGGTTACGTCTTTGGATGAGGGAGAAGATACATTTGAGAAATAAGGCAGTGTAGGACAATAATCTGTAATAATGATTTATATTATGAAGTGTCACTTCATAATATTCAGAGTCACTTGTGGCTGTTGTACTGTTTTTACCTCTTTGTCCTTGTGTCACACTGCCAAGTTTTCTTGAATGTGTTCTTTTGATTAAATCTCTTAATTTTTATATTTTTAGTTAACCTTTTAACAGGTAAAACTTGTTGAATAGGATGTAAATAAGAGCCTTCCTCTTAGATGTTTTTTATTTTATTTAAAAAAGCCTGATGGGAAGCATTTTAAGTCAGCAAGAAGTATTTGTGTCACAGAACTCCACATAACTTGAGTTTTTCTAGAGTGTGTACTGTTCTTTGTCATCTGCATACAGTTGTTTTGTTTCCTAAAAAGTGATCATGTAACTCATGCTAAAGGTTTTTAGAGTGTTCTAGATTGCAGAAAGAGTAAGGCGCATTATATTATGCTCATATGAGTTACATTTGTTTAAAAGAAAGCTGCATTTAGTTTTAAGAACAGAATTTCTGTGTTCAGCTGATGACGACAAGAAAAGCTGGCCTTATTAAAACAAAAACTTTAGAAAGATAATACTAGCTATAACTTCCTAGGAAAGGGACGTAAAAGTCAAATTAATAAGTCTTCTGATGGAGTTAGAGCATCTTACATAAAGGGACCCAAAGTTGGGCCTTAATTAAAAAAAAATCACATTATAAAACAAAGGGATTTGGCTAAATTGAATCATTAATTAGTCTATTGATGAAAGCAGTCTCTAGTGTGTTGAGTTGGCTAATGACAAGGTCAGATCAATGCCAACGGCAGCAAATCGTTTCACATTTGGTAGATTTAGGCATTCCTAGCATGTTGTTTTGAATAAACTAGAAGTATCCTCTTTATTTCCATTCTTTGAGTGCCTTGAAAAAACTGTGCTGAATACTAGTACCATTACGATTTATTTGTTATAATTTGTAATTTATTTGTCATAATTTAAACAGTGATAGCCTGTTTGTGTGCAGACTGGTCGTTATTTATCTGACTTCCCGTTAGAGTAAGGAATGTCTCTTTAAGGGTTATGGTGTAAGTTTTAATAACCCTATCTAGAATGCTTATTCAGTATATTTGACCTTAAGTTTAATGTTCTTCCATGTACCTTTCTCTCAAAATTGCCTATAACATCTCCCAGCAGATATCCTTAGACAGGAGCTTTCTTGGAAATGCTGTGTGATAATCCAATAAATGGTGGGTTTTGGTTGGCTTGGAGTTGGCATATATGTTTGCTGGCGGTTTTGCCTCAGCCTGCTGATGTTGTCCTCATCTGCCCGGCTATTCTCAGCTGCTGGAGTGCTGGGGCACGGTGTTGGCAGCTCCATGGGAAAGCGCTCGTTAGTTGCAGTGCCTTATGACCAACCCAGGAAGCAGTGCGTTTTGCTCTTGCTTTTTAAATAGCAGTTAAACCACAGTTCTTGTGTGACATACGCACAGATATCTTACTATTTTAACACACTGTTTCCACAAGCTTGTATTCTGTTTTCTTCTTTTCAGACTGTTGAACTCTATAAGCCAAAAGGCAAACCACATCCACATGTTTTTCGTGTCATGCACAAAATCACTTAAAGATGTGGCATATCTTGCATTTAGTCTATGCTTTGCACTTCTTTATCTTAAAATACTAAGTTGTCTTTTGCACAATTCCTCTTAAGTCTCAGCTGACAAAACATGTCCGTTGTTTCTGTTCGTGGCCTGTAATCTTGCATCTTGAAAAGCAGGTTCAGTTTTTCTAGTTTTCTTCTGGAATCTTGCATCACAGCTAGAAATGGAAATCTTCTATAAAACATAGTATGGATTAGGAAAGTGATTTCTGTCAGTAAAATACAGTGTCTTGTCATTTTCCTCCTCTTTGAGGTACTGGTGGTTTGGTGTAAGGGCATCCTGTGTAACACTCAGCTACAGAAGCCTGCCTATTGCTACTGTCACCAGTTTTCTGTTTTCCTGTGACATGGAACAAGTGGTAGTGGTGGGAGGTGACACAATGCACTTTTCTCATGTGAAAGAAATAGTAATAGGTTTTATTCATACAGACGATGATTTCACAAGATTCTGTGGCAACTTATAAGTGACAGCATTTACTGTCTATTGCATGGAGTACAAGATAATACACAGAATTACCAAGGACACTGTCCTGTTGAGTCATGAGGTTCAGATTAGACCCCACCTGCTGCTTTCCCTCCTGAGAGGAGTCTGGCTGGATCCAGTCCTATTTCCAGACCTGGTCTGTGGTTTATGGCTAAGGAAACTTGTGCACAGTTATGTCAATAAAGTTTACTAGCTCAGAAAGTGTGTGCCATAGTGACCATGAATCTGTTGTGGCACAGATGTGGCACTTCCAGTCCTGTCAGGGTGTATTGATAACCCTGCAGAGCACTTGAATTCTTCCCTTTATTGGGACATTTGCAGCTCTTCAGTTTTTCTTAAGGTATCTAGAACAACCACTGCACTGCCAGCTATCCACCAAGTACCCAAGAGTTTTACTTCTTTGTGCAGTCCCTGGCATTTTTCAGGGATATCTTAATATCAGCTTCAAGTAGGATTTGACATACTGCTGTGGCTATTTTCCTAACCTTTTCAGGAGAATCACCCCCAATTAGGATGTCATCTCTGTGTTGGCTGCAGTTTCACATCCTGTGGAAGTGAGACTGCCTGTAGAAGGTCGGCCAGTGCAGCGTGTGCAATGGTGGGTGAGTGTTTATATCCTTGTGGAAGGCAATTGGATGTGTATTGTATGTCATTCCACATAAAAGCAAATTTCTGCCTATCCTTCCCTTTTAAGGGAAACATGAAAAGCAGGTCCTTTAGTGTCACCATCCATGGGCATGCAGCTGCCTGTAAGGTAGCCAGTTAAGTTTGCAGTATTTGGTACAGCAGCTGTTAATGGGGTAGGATTAGCGTTCAGGCTGCACATCCATCACCTTGTTTAGGAACAGGACGACGACTTGTTCAGTTCAATGGTTTGCTCTTGGTGCAAGCAACTTCCTTGAAATGCTAGGAGGCTAAAAGGAACAGATGTTCTATTTTATGGTACTTTCATTACAAAGTTGGTTTTTCTTTTTTGTTTGTCTTGCAACACTTCGTCTTCCACTTCAGAACAACTTCCAACTTGCACAGTTCCTGAGCTCGGCTTGGTTGTTTTGTAGGTCCGATGCAATGTGACATACTGTGAAACAGCTGAAATTCTGCCCTTAGGAGTTTGTATTACCTTGTTTTCTGGAGTATGTTTTGAATTATCGAGATAGGACATGGTGTTTATAGATGTTGTGGTCCACTGCTTTTTTGTTTTATACATAGAGGTGATTTTGACAAACTATCTTTAAGCATCATTTGTTCATGTACTGTTCTTTTCATATGAAGTACTAGATTTAGGTCCCTTGATCCATTATTAAGATTTAAAACACATGTCATTTAGACATTTTGTTAAATCTCTACCTGCAAGGGAGCTTAGATTTCTTCTTGAATTAATCTGATTGCTACTGATTGCTTATTCATATAGCAAATGGATGGTGTGCAAAATGGTCAATAGAACAAAACCACACCACTAAGTGATATAGATATATATGTATGTATGTAATAAAAAATGTGTTAACGTGGCAGGATGGCTGTAGCAGGGGGAGAGTGATGGCTCTTCTAGCAAATGCAGGCATATGTACACACAAATTTTGAGTCGTGTTAAAGACCAGCACATTTATCTTGGGCAGCAGGGTACTCCAGCCCACCAACACGTTGAGTCCTGGCTGATGAAAGTGTGCAGGGGTTCTCCCTTGGGATTGGCTTTCTACATGCTGTCAAACGTCTGTGTGTGCTGCCTATGCCTGTTCTGAAGGGGCAATTAGTTTATTCCTAAGTTAGTTTGTCACCAAGGTGTCAGTGACCTTACTAGTTACGTAGTTCAAGATCAGCCACCTTCTGACTCCCACCAAACAATTATCTTTGTTGTTCAGCTTATTTTAAAAGGATTAAACTTGCCCATTTGAACTGGGTGGATGCAGTCAGGTCTCACTGTATGGAAGATGCCTCTAGGAAGGATATGCAGTGACAATAATGCAGGAAGGAATAAAAACTTTTTTTAAGGAGAGAAAGGCAAGAACAGCTTGCTTTTTGGCCTGGGCTATCAGACCATTGTATTCCAGGGTCTGCATCAGCACAAGATAAATCTTAGGTCCACATAGGTCTTGCTGGGGGAGAGAAGTGGTGGTACGGTGGTACGTCACCTGCAATATCTTTTTTTCAGAAAAAGTCTTTACTAGAAGAAGGTAGGCTAGCTTACTTCCAGATTTTTAAAAAAGTCCTCCTGCTTAAGGAGTCACCTTATTTTTCACTCTCAGCCTGAACTTAGGATGCCTTTCTCATCCACTCTTTATTTCACTGGTTAGAAGAGCAAGACAAGCTAGAATCCATTGCAGTTTCTGTCTTCAAGCAGTCTGTAGGCAATAATGGGAAAGCAGACAAAAGCATCTTGGGATGTTCAAATTACAGCTATTCGGAAGCAGCACAGCTTTAGCAAGGCATCATCTTTAAGCTGCAGTGACTGAACAAAGTAATTCCTTCCTGATTTTTGTTTGTTTTCTGATGTTTATTTTTTCCTCCAGTTTTAAAGTGCAGAGGAGAGTTTGTTGAGGGGATTTAGGCAGAATGCTTTGAGGAAAAGAAGTGTTGTCTTTGGAGGCAGATACGTATCATTGAGTAACCTGCAGGCTGCAGTTGACTACAAAAAATTCTGCTTTCAAAACGTGGTACTAGTACTGTTTACCCGAAGTACAGTAGTTAGCTCAAATCACTATGAGGATATTTTCAAAGCAATGGCTTTCATTTTTTGCAAAGCTCAAGTGAACTTCATGGCATTTAAGGTTGAGATTCACCTGACTTTTTATAAGCCTCAAATCTGGATAAATAATTCCTAACAACTTGTTGAATGTGGCCTCTGGTTTGTCATAATGGGGGGGGGGGGGGCGGATTTTATTTCAGGCATCCCAGAGGTCACTGAGGCTCAAGGGGGTGTTTTTCTGCCTCCCTTCAGAATTTAGGGAACTCTTCTGGTGGTCAGTGGCAGATTTTGTAGTGCTTTTGTCTCTTATATCATCTGGCATAACCAGAAGTTTGACCATGACCATTTTGGTAGCGCTTGTTCCCCATATCCCAAGGGCCCAGGGGTGGATACGCTGTTCCAGGTGTGCCCTCACCAGAGATCAGTAGAGGAAAATAACAGCTTTATTGGCTGACCATACCCCCAGTCTGAGGGAAGAAATTGAAGATGATGTGCAATCTTCTTAACTCATCAAGCAATTCTTACATTCATTTAACTCTTGGCAGACATTTTCAGAATTATAAGCAAATAGATTTTATTGTATATCATTAGCATATCATTCTTTTAGAGAGTAGTTAATATTCTGTTTAACTATAATTCTGTGTATAATTATAAGTTAATATTCTGTGTTTAGTCACTTGATGTGCACAAGCTGTGAGATTTGCTCTAAAGGAGAGGGAGGCCTTTCCTGAGAGTTGCTATGGAAAGATGCGTTGCTTCCCTGACACCAGTGTGCAGACTCTCAGGAGAGGTGATGCACCTTTCAGCAGGCTGGCAGGTGCAGGAAGACTTGGACACAAAAGTCTTTTTTTTCTTTCAAAAATTTCCAATCGGTTCCAACATTGTTTGGAATTGTTGTATGTTCCGTTTGTTGGAACATAAATTCCAAGTGTACCACCTTAAGATAGCAGACTGTAGAAGAAGTCAACCCTGTGGAGACAGTCTGCTGTGGAACATTCTCTTCTGGGGAGCAGGTAATTGAAAAAGGAGAGCTGAAATCAGTTTTATCCAGCTCGGAGGTGGAAGAAGAGAAGGTAAGATTTATCACCAGTGTAAAAACTTAACTTTGAAGTCCCTAGCTACGTTTTGTAAATGAAATAATTAAGGGAGAAGATAAATCTACTCCTGATAGTCCCTAATTAAGGTTAGGAGGAGTGGTGGGTTTGGTTGTTTTACATTTGGTTTCTAATTGGAAGAAAGTAGGGTTTAGGAAAAGCCACATCTGAGACCAGGCCTAGGGTCAGGAAACGGATTGCATTTCTTGATGTTTTCTCTACGAGGGGGACCTCACTGTTACTGTTGCTGTTACTCATATTATCCACAGCCTTTTCTTAACGTTCTCACCTCTTACGGACTGTGTCTGTTAACAAATTGATCACAGACAGGAAGAAGGTGTAGAATAAAGTGTTAGTGCAGGACCTGAGCATCCGCACAGAGGTGCTGTGGATGTTTTACATTGGCCGAATGTCCCTGCTGTACATGATTCATAGCCCACCAGCACAAGAACAAAAACCACAGAACAAAAGACTACCACCAACAATCACCATTGGATATATGTGAGCTCAGGCAGTAAAGGAACGCGTGGACTAGGCATCCAGTGACGAACAACTTTTTCTATCACTTTGTAGCTGCAGATCTTCACAAATCGTAGTTATTGGTAAGAACACAGAAATACGCAGAGCTGTCCCTCTTGTGCTACGATGAAGAAATCCCTTTTTACAGAGGAAAATATCCAAAGGTCACGATGAGCAGCTTTAAGGGAAAGATGATACTGGTTAGCAAGACTCTTCATAGAGAATAATAGAGATGAAGAAAATAACCCTCCCTCTGAGGGTGTGTATTCTCAGAGTGGGTCTGAGGCTTTTTTCTACTGTGTTTTGTAGATAGTGCATGGATTTTTTTTTTTTAATGTCACTTTAAGGGAGTTCTGATTCTGCTTTCAGAACAGTTTCACTGTTTTCACAAAGGAAAATAGAAGGGGGTGCATTTAGAGGTTTCTGATGGTTCTAGAAGTACTGTTTTTAATACAAAGTGCTTAATAGTGTTCTTCCAAGAATAGATCTATAGTGCGCTCCAGTAGCCTTAACCTCTGCTGGAACTTTCACCTTTTGGCTCACAGAGGATTAGCTCTGTGTTAATGGCCAAAACAGCAAGTTCTTGTGGAAGTGAGAGGAATTAAATGCTAGATTAAAGTGGACCAAGTTTTCTTAGAAAAATATAAAATGTTAGGAAAATACTAAGTTACAGAAAACTAATGGGAAAATACCATTGAAAGACAAGACGTTTGCATGAGGTGTTTTTTTAAGAGGTTTGAGAACAAGTCATACTTTTCAGTAGCCTCAGGATGTAATATTCTGGTCTAGATGTGTAACAGAAAACCTCTCTTAAATTCTGAACCTGTGGAGAACACTCAAGTGGTAGATGAAAGGAGGCATTTTCCATATGGATTAGTTCTTTGCCATGCTGATACCTTGAGCTCCAAGATAGAGATGCCTCTGCTTGCCTTGACCTGAGTGCCATACACTGTTCAACAGGGTTGTTCCTCACACAGGACAGTTGGGGCTCTGCAGTTCTGGGAGGAGGAGATGTCTCCTTTGGAGAATACGGTGGGTTTGCAGCTTTCCTTACGGAACAGCCCTCTTCCGAACTCCTGGAGAGCCTTCAGTTCCAGGCTCTGCAGAGGTCCCTCCGATGAATCCCAAAGCTGCGTTTTAGCAAAAGCAGGATCTGTTGTCGTTTAAATTGCTGAACAGAAGGCTGATTTGTAGGAGCCATAGAACAGATTTTTGACTTGCAGAAAAGAAGACAAGTATTCTTGAGTGACAGAATTATTTTCTAAGCAGTTTGCAAGATTTGCTGGGTTGTTTCAGTATGGTAGAACTAGTAAAATCTGCAATATCTCTGTGAGGCTGATGGTTATCCTGTACCACATGGAGCCTCTTACCTCAACTATGACTTCCTTATCATCCCTAGCTGCATCACGACAGACCACTTCCTACAGCTTTTAAACATGTACATTCAAATTAAAATTCCCCCTTATTTTTGTCTTTTTTTTCTATTTTTTACTGCACAGTGGTATTTTGCTTATAACTTATGTAAATCATCAAATATGGGAGGTCTTAAGGGTTGTGCCATACGTGTAGGTGGTACCTGAAGAGACTGAACAGTGTCATATGGTGCAAAAACAGAGATTATAGGGGAAGCTCTGCCCTAGGCTGAGCGTGCAAAGGTGGGCACCTTGACTGCAGCGAGATGGTCTGTTATGCTTGGCATGTGTGCAGGAGTGCCCTGAAAGAAAGGATGGGAACTAAACAAGGTGAGAAAGATATGGGTTGAGAAAAGCACACTATGAGATGGGAAATAAAGGGGAAACTTCATATTACTCAAGCTTCTTCTCTAATAAATAGATGGACTTGCCCGTGTCCCAGGAAAAGAAGCTGTTAGGGAAAACCAACCTGTCAGCAATGAAGAGAGAAAGATACAAGTCCTGATGAACACACTGAAGCTGCTGTATCAAATCTGGGTTTAGAAGAAAACTGCAGTGTTGGATGGAAAATCTGAAGTCAGTAAAATGGAAAGGAAGTCTCGCTCCTCTGCAGAAGCCAACAAAGTGATGCAGAAGCCTAATCATTAATGATCAGGTAGTGGGAGTCTGCTCAGGTAAGGGCAGGAAATGCAGCTTCCTGCTGCTATGATCAAAGGCCACGTTTGGCTGGTAAAACTTCCCTTAGCACAGTGGGTTTAGTGCTTATCTGTGCTTGTAACAGGCTTTTGCAGCTTTTTGAAGGTCTTGCATCACAAAATCCCATATGTCTCAGATGGATAAGAGGGCCCCTGTTTTGGTGGTTGTAGCTCTTGTTCAAAACCCCACAAAGAAAAGGGAAATTAGTTGAGGAGTTGTGGTAGGCTCTGGCTGTAGGCCAGGCTTGCAACCATCGGTCCCTAGCATGGTTTCATTGACTGACATTGAAGCATTTTCCTAGTACAAAACATAGTTGCTCACGTAGCAGGGTTTATGGTCACATCTCCTGTCAGTTCTGCAAGCAAAAGTTCTACAGGTTTCAACCTGCTTATTTACAAGCAGAAGGGTTTCTGCAAAGGCCTCTGGGTTTCATCACTGTGTTTGTAAGGGGAATGATTGCAAGAGGCCCTGATCCCACCACAACCTGTATGTTGGCAAACAACTAAGATACGGATGGGAACCTGCAATATGGAGATCTTACAGATTTCCAAGGTGCAAGGCTTGTAGCAGAAGAGGGTTATCATCTCCTCTTGCCAAGTCTCTTGGCTCCTGCTCTTTCCTTTTGCTCTTCAAGGCACACTGATGCTTTCCTTGCAGAAACCTGAAATCTGAAGAACAGTGCATGCTGCCAAGAGCTGAGGAAACCGTATCATTGTGGGATTGGCAGTTTCTTATTGATCTGCTTGAAATGTTGGTGCAGATGGAAATAAAGGAACCCAGTGAGGAGGAAAGAGGAGCAAGGGTGTGTTCTCTGGGTAACATATCTCATGGATTAACTGAGATCAAATGCTAAGTTTTGGCTGTCTGATTTCACATCAAATAAGGAATCAATCTTATGCCTAAATGAATGGTTTCATCCTTTTGGATTAAGTGTAATAAGGCACATAAAATAATAGCTGCTGTTTCCTTGGTAAGGTTAATCAGAATTTTTCATCTAAGTAGGGCAGGCAGCGCCATAGGGTGCCCAGTGCAAGTCCATGCCTCTGCCTGCTGCATCCATGCCCCTCTGCCCCTCTCATCTCTGCATGGGAGGTAAAGAGGCTGATATCCCTGATGTCACTCTATGGTGCTGCTACTTCTGGTAGCCTGCCTGCTCCTGTCATCCCTTCCCAGGCTGCATCCCAGGCAATCCATACCCCAGCCCCATTTCTCTGCTGTAAGAATAGGACCAGTTCATGTTGCACAGGTGTGGTGGTTGAGAATCCAGGGAAGTTTTTAACAGCATGTGGCTGACATTCCCAAATGCCCATTTGGGAATGGAGGGGAAAGATATAAATGGAGAAATAATGCGTCACTGAAGGAGAGGTATCATCCCAAGACACGGGGCTTGGTGGGGCAGGCAGATCTGTCCCCACCTGCTGTTCAGTGGCCACTGAGCCTCCAGTGTTTGTCCCCGATGTCCTTCTCTGGGTGTCCTAGGTTTGTGCACCTCCCCACCAGCTCCAACACTGCGCTGAGCTGGGAAATCCTCCCAGCCCACGGAGTCCTCCTGACTGCTAAGAAACATCCAGTGAAAGGTTTATTGACCGTCCCAGGCTGAGGGAAAATAAAAATATATGTGTTTTTGGGAGGGGGAGTGGGGTGGTTCTCTTTCCTTCCAGCTCTGTATATGAAATGTTCCAGTCTTTCCAGATACCTGAGTAAGTATCACTTATTCTGGTGGAATAATCACAGCTGAGCTCAGACTGAAGTGCATTTGAGCTGGGTACCCGATCCAAAAAAAAAAAAAAAAAAAAAAAAATCTGCAAAGTGCTCAGTTACAGGGATGATAATTTGTGAGTGACAGGTATGGTGTGTAACTCGCAGTGCCTGCAAACATAACTGCTTGGCTTTATGCTTTTACGCTAGACTTCCAAATAGGGCAGAGCTCTCCTGAGCTCGACTTTAAAAAGGCCTCTGCAGCCTTGCTGGTGAGGGTGTTCCGGAGAAGGAGTGTGATTTGTGTCTGTGTGTGAGCAGAGGCAAAATTGAAGTGTAAATAAGGATGGAGGAGCTCTAAATCTGCCAGGCGCTGGGTGGAGTGAGGCTGCGAATGTGAGTCCTGGTGCAGGAGGAGGCAGCAGGCGCTGGGTGCTGCCCAAGGCCGTGTCTGCTGGCCCCACTGGGCCGATGTGGCCTTGGAGGTGGCCCTGCTTTCAGCGAGGGCACCTGAGGGCTCAGGAGAGCTTAACACAGTCGTGGTGGAGAAGGGCTGAAGTGACACTTCCCCTTCTTAAAGAGCTCTTGTTTTCTGCCCTCCCATTCCTGTGGAAACCCACATGGGCTTGGCCTCAGTGCCAGCTTCCACGGGCCCCTTTGGTTCCAGGAAACCACGACAGAGCAGCCGCAGCCCGGGGTGGCAGCACTGGCGCCACCATGGCCGCCCGCCTCGCTTAGCCGAGGCTCAGACAGGCACTAGGCTCGTTGAGGGGAAGCCACGTCCTCCACACGAGCAGCTGCCGCCCGCCTGCCTGCTTGGCCGCTGCCTGTGGCGGCAGGCGCACGGATCACACACCGCTGCCTCTCCAACATGGTGCCCGGCCAGGCCGCGCGGGGGCTGGTGGCCATGCAGTAGCGCCATGCAGGGCTCCTCGTGGGCTGCTTTTCAGGCTCAAAATGCTCTCTGCTGCTGGGGTGCAGGGCCTGGCCTGGCATTGGTGCTGGGTTAAAGCTCTCAGTGGTAGACAGACATATGTATGTATTTGCAAAGGCAACAGTGTGGTGCTCTGGGAGCATTGTACGTAAGAATCTCTGCTCATCACCTCTGCTCATCCTGATTTTGCAGCGCTCTGTGGCACCCGGTGTGTTTAGCAGGCATCCTGGCTCTGACTAACGGTTACAGAGTCAATTAAGAGAGCGGGATTATCATCTCGGCTGCCTGATTAATATGGAAATGAACCCAGTTATGTGTGAGTGCTTCTAATGAAGTAGCTCCCACTTCTGCCTCCACGTATCAAAGATGATTGATGGGAAAAGCACTGTATTCTGGAAAGAATAAAAGTTTTTTTTCTATGTCTTCCATAAAAAAATAAATCTGTAGGCCTAGGGCTGAGATTTCCTTAGGGAGGAAAAAACAACCCAGTCTGAGTTTAATCTAAACTAATCTGAGTTGTTGGCCGTGCTCCTGCAGTATCTGTAAATTCTCAGATAGAGATAATCCATCAGCATCTTGTATAACCATCCACATGGTGTCTTAAATAAACCTTCTCTTTGGCGGTGCCTTACAGCTGACACCTCCTGTAAATTATCAGATGATATTTTATACACAAGGCTGGAAGGGAGCGCTAGAGAAGGCAGGAGGCCCCTGCCCAGTGCTCACTCGTTGCCTTCCCCATGTTTCACAGCGCCACTCTCCTTTGCAGCATTGGGGCGATCGGTATCTTTTGCATAAGGCTGAAGCCCAGCAGCTCTCAGAGGTTATGCAGGGTGAAGGGGCCCCGGCAGCCTTCGAGAGCTGCTGCCTTGGTGTCCTGGCCTGGGCACTGCTTGGTGGCCAGGGTCTGTGAGGCTCCTGTCTCCCGCATTCCCACCAGAGCGGTGCCTCCTGTCTGGGTACCCGCAGCCTTGCTGGCAGTGATAACGTGTTTCCTTCATGAAAGCCAAGCTGTGAAACCCTTCTGGAGACACCACAGGGAGGCAGAGCCTTCTTTCATCCTGCCCCTCAAAACCATGGCATGTGTTTCAAAGTTGCATTTTGCAAAATAAATCCCATTGTGCTGAAAGTGTCACAGGGAAGAGGTTTGCAGCTGCGGTAAAATCCATCAAGACAGTGCCAGCGAAGCATTGTATAGTGCTGGCTCACTGGGTTTGGAAGGGGGAAGCTCTCAAGTCCTGCAGAGCCTCCCCAAGATGAAACATGGTGCCTCACTGCCCTAGTGCACACAGCATCCAAATCCTGCCTTCAGTCTCCTGGCCGCCTTCTCACAGAGACAGCAGGGCCCAGAGCAAACACACGTTGCCTTCACCTCCGCTCTGCAGCTGAGGAGGACTCACGACGTGCCAGCCCCGATATGAGGCAACCTGGTGGCCCTGCTCATTAGCACACTTGCCTGGCAGTTCTCGTTATGCCTTGCTGTCTCCGTGTGTCTCATAGTTTAGTAACTGTTTCATCTGAAGTTCTCTGTGCCTCTAGCTGTTTTTTGTTTTCAAGCAGTTAGACTTTTAAAGAATCAGGGTAGAAGTATGAAGTTTTGTCATTAAAAATATTTGCTGATGCTCTTTTTGTAAGCAGAAACGTTGTTTTTAGAAGGGTATGACAGAAAGAGGAGCAATGGCGCAGAAATGCAGCAGTTCTTCCAGTGCCAGCTACGAACGAGGCACCCCCAGCCCTGTGCCCTGCGCCAGCATTGGGTGCTCAGCTGCCAGGGACAGCCGTGCTGCAGCCCCTGCCCAGCTGCTGGCTGCTTGTGGGGCAGCTGTGGTGCAACGGGAACCAGCTGGGACGGTGGTGCTGGAGGTTGCCACCATGAGGACGTATCTCTGTAGATGAGCATTCTGTGAAACTTTGCTCCCTGAGGTGTTATTTCTGCTTTCATCTTCAGCGGTAATTTGGCTGGTAGAATTTCCCCCCGTCTAAGCACAGCAGCCTGGACAGTTGTTTTAAGTATATTACTTGCTTCCAGTTCTTCTGATGCAGGAGAATCATCTCTCTGTAAGCCTTCATGTAGAGAATAGTTTACTGCATTCTGGATGACAAATTAATTTAAGTAATTGTTGGGCAGATGTTTAAAGCTCCCAGTGCAAATCGGTGCAATTAAAGATGAAATAATACTTCATAACTCATATTGAGAAATACGTTCAACTAAGGCTAATGTTTCATAACCAAACCAAACATTGTATGAGACTGTTGAGTCGCTCTTAAGCGAGTATGAGGCTGATAGGTTCTGAACAGGGCTTGTTCAAGGACAGCTTGGACTCTGGTGCATTTGGGCAGTTAGTGGGAGAAAGGCAACCTGTGTCCTGAATTTTGTTTCAAAACTCATTATATTGTTACCCAATGACTATTTGGTGCCTTTGCAACCGAAATGCCTTTAGGGGTGATTGAATTTCAGGAGCATCAGAAAAGTTGGGTCGCTCTTTTATTGAAGGGTGTTGTAGCTCGCAGAACACATAGATACATGTATATATAAATGGGGGAAGTCTATTCACTTTGCGGTCATGTAACAGACTATTCATGTATTAATAATTATTAACGGCACAGATCTTAGATCCTGCTGGAGGGAGAGTGTCTCAAGTTTCGGTAGTTTGATCTTGTCTGAAGGCCGCAAATACTTTGATCTGCATTACAGAAACGTGCTTAAGACTTGTTCAAGGAGCAGCCACTATTTCAAAGCCCTGCTTCGCAGCCTGACGGCGCTTTAAAACCCAGCTGCCCAGCAGGGCCGTCCCCTGCCTCCCCTCCCCGGGCCCACCTGTGGCTGAGCATCACAAGTAGTCCCAGAGCAACCTGGTGCTAAATTTGTCATCGCTTGGCTGCCTGTTTTCACCCTTCTACAGACATAGCCAAATCTTTTACAGTAGATTTTTTTTTCCTTCTTTAATTCTAAAGCCTTTTAATGGCAATAAATACACATCTTGTCTGCCATGGGCAAGCTGCAGTCCATACTGCCTCACGTCAGCAGCAGCTCTAGCACCTGGAGGAGTCATCAGGCTGACGAGCAGGAATGAGTACTGTTTAACTAGGAGCAGCAGCCGCTTCCCATGGAGCAGCCCGAGCATTGCCAGGAGGCAGCGTGTGAAGATCAGCCACAAAATAGGGAACCCTTCCCCAGTCCCAACCTCACAGGACACAGAAACCCCCCGAAGTGGTCCTTGGACCACTCACCTTGTGAGATGCTGCTTGCAGACCCAGCTAAAGCTTCTCTGGTACCTGTGTAGGTATAAACTTGTCAGAGTAACCTCTAAATTGTCAAATTAACCAAAAAAAAAAAAAATCTAGAACAAAGGTTTGGTTTAAGGAAAATCTTGCTTTCTGTTTTGGGGACCCCAAGCACAACCTCTAGCTAACTGTGAATAGTATTTTGCTTGCTGTAGGGAGGGCACTGCTGTTTTTCATGCTAGAGCCTGCCCTGGGTTTGCTCAAGGGCACAGACTTTTCTTTAGCTTCTGCTAAGAATGGGCTGCATGAAGCCCAAAACACCTGGGACAGCGAAGTTGTCACTGCAGAGGGGATGCTGCCTGCCTAATAAACTCGGTTTTCCCAAATCAGTGAAAAGTTGTCAAGGAAGAATGTATGCTGGCAGTGTGCTTTGATCTATTTTTCAAGGGCAGATATGAAACCCTACTTCCCATGATATGGACATAAAACAGCAGGAAGAGCCTGCCAGAAAAGCCACATAGTTTGGGGTATTTTCCTTTTCTGTTCTTCCTCCTGGGCCTTGCATGCTGGACAAATATTTCTCACCAGTTTCTGGGATACTCCAAAGAGAGAAAGTGAAGAAAAGGCAGGAAAAAAGACTAGATAAAACTAGAAACAGCAGGATGTGGCAGATATATTTACATCTCCTTTTGCAATTGAGAGCAATCATAACCCACTTACAGCGGGGTGACAGAGAGGACGCCACTGACAGTAAATCAGTTTTAAGGCACTCTGCTTATTTTTAGAAAAAAAAAAAGTAGTTCTCTGTGGTTATTTCCCTTTATAATCTTGGCACATCCAATCTACTTATTAGGATTGATGAGCTGAAATGTGGCACGGCCTTAGCATCAGAAAGCCCTTGAGGACCCGGCTGCCACGGGGCTGCCAGCCCTTCGCTTGAGACAGCTCCTTGCCTCATGTTGACTCCACAAGCCTGAGCAGACCGCAATAATTTTAAGAATATTTGAGAGGAGGAGGCATCTTTCGGGCAGATCACCAGACAAACTTGGTAGGTAAACCATGGGTAATGTAGAAAAGGCAGAAGCATATTATAAATGTGCCGTGTTTGGGGGAGAGATGTTTCAGCCCTGGTCATGTCCCAGGCTGGGTGTCCCCACAGTGACCTGGGGTGTCTATATAGCATTGTATACATATATGCTGCTGCTCTGTGTCACCTGTGCTGAGTTTCTGCAGTGCTTGGCTCACGGGGCGCTGCGGGAACCAAAGCTCGCTACTGCCTGGCTGTAATTTTAAAGTTAGCTGGGGACAACAACCCAGCATGACACCAATCCTAGACAAAATATGTAGCAATGGATCCAAGGGTACGACTAATGAAGGATGGAGAGTTATTCCATCACTGTAGGCTTACAGAGAAGAACTTGATATCTTTTTAATGAGATTGCAAATTAGGCTGCTAAAGGTAATAATGTTGCTGTAATTTACCGCGGTGTTTGATTCTTCAAAGCTATTGATTAAGGATGTAGAATGATATAAAATTAATATAATATGTACTAGGTAGATTTCAAGTGGCCTGATTTGCCAGCTCCCCCACATGACGGTGAAGACAGAGGCAGCGGGACACGTTTCTGCCTGGAATCGTCGGGGCTCTGATCTCGCTCCATCACTACTTACCATGTCTGTCAATTCTTGGGAAGAAAAAGGAGCATCCATAGAAAAAGAAACATTCAGAGCAGGAGCGGGTGAGTTGCAGAAGCCAAGCACCTGGGGTTTGTAGCTAGCCACAAATAGGCAATGTTTGATTTTTAATAAGGTCAAATGTATAGTCCTGCTTTCTGGAAACAAGGACAGAGGCTGCATCAGCAGGACAGAGACTTGTGCCCAGACAAGCAGGGCTCCAAGAGAGGGCTGAGAGATTAAGGTAAATTAGAGCTTCTTGTCCAACACCGTTGCCTAAAGGTACAAGAATAATTCTGGCTGGATAAAGAAGGTAATTGCAGCATTAGGAATGAGATGCTATTATTTCTGCTCTGGCTGGTAGGTGAGTGCTCCTGAAACCTGTGTCCATTTCGGGCTCTTAAGAAAATGATTGCTGATGTGGAGAGGGCTCGGAGAGGAGGCGGGAGAGCACTGCATAAAAGAGGCTGAGCAAGGAGAGGGGCCAGGCAGGGGCTGGTCCTGCTGCCCTGCCCGGGGCCGGCTGCTCCTGAGCCCTGGCGCGAGCGCTGCACTGCTGGAGCGCCCCGCCGGGAGCTACGTGCTGCAAGGGCTGATGCCAGGGCCCTTTTGACCCTGTAATCTACCCACTGTGCTGCATTCCTTCAAATAATCCCCACTGCACTGCTGGGGCATTAAAAGTGTGTGACCATGCAAGATGTACTTTCCCTCTCTGAATTTTTGGGTTAGAAGGGAGGTGTTTATTTCTTGGTCTCCCAGTCTTGGCTGTGCCCACTAGACAAAGCCACAAGGCTGGGCAAAAAGTAGCAAGATCAATAGGTGTCTTTTATATTTCTCCTTTGGCCCAGCCTCTTCCTCTTCCATAGTGACTCACGGAGGTTGAAGGTTGACTGCAACCTTCAAACAATAGAAATATTTAAAAACCAGCATCTTTGCTTGGGTGAACTGTAGTACAGCAGCAATTGTGATGTTCTCTACAAGATCAATAACACCCTGCAGGAAGCTAAATCGCCCTTTATTAATCTGATGAGTTAGCCTGATACAGGGAGGAACAGATCAACAGCATGGAAAATAAATGCATGCCCTACAGCAAAGCTTGTCAGCTATGGAAATGGAACTATCTTTCCTTTTATCCATAACAAATAATCTTAAAAGTTAGGCTACGAGACCAAAGTGACTTCTGAGGTTTATCAGTGCTGTGAGGGCAGAGAAACTCACTTCTGCCTTTGAAGAGCAATTACACAATCACACAGAGAGGAGCAGTTTCCCTGCTGTGCCACGGGATTAGGAAGCTTGAACATCTTCCTCCTTACCTTAATAGGGCCTGATTCAGCAAAGTACTTAATGCACGTGCTTAAGCATGGGAGTCATCCGGGGGAATCTCAGCTTTAGCCCTGCAGTGGAGGATCCTGGAAAAAGAAGAAATGAAGCACCTCAGATTGCCTTCCTGTCCTGAAGAGGCAAAAGTGAGTTTTAAAGGAAGGAACAGAAAGGAGCACCTCCGAGCAAGACACTGGAGAGGCAGCGAAGGCACCGTGCTTTTCTCCCTGCACATGAGGACAAGTGCCCAGGAACATGTGCACTTTCCTCCAATTGCAGCCGTAGACCATTCCTGATAAAATGAGCTGACTTTTATAAAGTCTGCACTTTTCTCTCAGTCTGACTCTGCCACCACTGGCAGGTTATGCAGCGAGTGCTGGGCCGGTGCCTCACAGATGTGTGGAGGGTGCTGCCTGGGATAGCCACTATTTTTTTTTTACATATCATATAACATATTTAACATATAACATTTAACATATAACATCATAACATATTTACATTTTCCTATGATGAAACAGGAATTCCAATTTTTATTTGGAAAGTCTTAGACAATTTCTGGCTTAAATTCTTAGAAAATGTCTGAAAAAAATGTCAGTTTTGTGTTTTGAGTATACGTCAAAATTGTAAATGGTTGACCACGGTAAGCAGACTTGATAGATATGTCCTTAAGACTGCTAATTTTAGGAAATTATGTTGCTCTGAAAGATCTTGAGGGGAAAAAAAAAAGTGCATGGATTTCAGTTTACTTCCTCAAGAGAGCTAAGAGCTGTATTTCTGCCAATGAATGCCAGAACCTGAGTCATAGACTGAAAATACTTGGGTCTGTAATTTAGCCTTTTTTTTTCCAGTTTTTTGGAAACTCAGTTCAGAGTTAATCACTTTAAGTGTCAAATACCCACCCCTGCCCTATACCCACCTCTGTAGGCAAATAGTTTTTGGAACCTTTCATCTAAAGCACTGCGTAGGTAAACTGGCACAATGAGGAAGGCTCTTAACTGTGCTGGCTCTACCACAATCTTCTCCCATTCTGCAAGGTTGTTTTACAGGCAGGTCATAACTGCAGTGACAGGCATGCTTGATGAGAGTTTTGTCTCTCTGTTAATCTATAGAGTCATTCACAGGTGAAAATGAAGAGCTCTGTGTATCTGTTAAACTGTGTATGCATTGAAAAATTAGCCTTTTAATACTGAGCAGGGAGGTTCAATCATGTTCTTAGATGAGCACATTTTAGGATAAGATGCTTTGGAAGCTTCTTATTGTAACTGTGATTTATTTTTCAATATTTTTTTTTCCATAAAGTAATATTAGAGATTAAGAGGCATATATTTTACTTGATGGTGAGAAACTGAAGATTAAGGCAGGGCTTTGAGAATGTATGCGCACGAGAGATGGCAAAGATGACTCATTTCTTTAATGCATTGGGTGAAAGCTTAACTGAAAGAATAATAGACAAGAGACAGGGCACAATTGGTATTTTATTGTCAGATGCTGAAAAGTGACATTTCAGAGTCTCAGGGGAACTTTGCTTGGGTTCTCCCATTAAGAGTGGAATTTGTTGCATGTGAGAGAAATGGATGACTAGGAGATGGATGGCCTTTTGTGGTAGAGCAAGGAGGGAAGCAAGATTGTCCCAGCAAGGCTTTGACTGGTAATAGCAGGTCCTGCAGGTGCCAACGAGGCCACCCCTGAGAGCAGCAACCAGGATTAAGTCCATGCCTTGCAGATGGGCAGTGACCACTTGCATTAACAGGCTAGTACAGGGTGCCACCAGGCTCCCCTCTATCATGGCATCTCATTAAGGGAGACGGTAAAATAATCCAGAGGGGCAACAACCACTGGCCTTTAGTTAGCTGATTTTGTTCACTAGCACGAGATCTGTGTGATAACAGCATCCACCATTAACTGATGCAATTTTTGTAGAGATGGGCTTACCGATTAGTAAATAACAACAGGCAATTAGCGCCACAAATGGAGTACTCTGCTTGTCCCTGAATAAAAATAAAAAGCTATTGTGTTACTTCACCTTGTGTGCACAGAGGCCTCTCAGCCTTGCCAGGAGCTGCAAACACTGGTGTTTCTACACTCTGAATGTAAAGGGGACTTTCAGCCTTATAAGGAATTCCCTTACCCAGTGTCCCAGGTTAAGGGGAGTGGAGGGATACTCAGGGTCCAGTGGAGGAGTTGGTCAGGTGTCCTCCTGATTCCTGCTCAACTCACAGTGCTAGACTCTTCTTAATACCCTTAGGAAAGCAGTATGTGACTGTGCTCTGGTCATCCTCATAAGGTGATTCTTCCAGCATCTTCAGGTGAGTTTCTGTCCATTATCAAGAATTTTGCAAGTGAATCAGTACTTTAGTGAGTTGGGTATTTGGGACCACCTTGTGCCTTGTGCCTCCACAAGACTTCCCCCTTCCCTTTGTTGGTGAGGAGAGCACCCAAAGTCTCTCCATTGCTCTTCTACCACCTGCAGCATTGGCAGAGCTCGTGCCCTTCAGCAGTTTTGATTGTTAATTCTTTACTTGCCCATCAGCCTCTCCTCAGGCTTCACCCGGGGCTGTCCACACTGCTACTGGACCGGAGCCTTACAGCTGCTCCCGTCTGCGGCTGCCCACCACGGCTCCCACCAAACTAGTGCTGCGTGTCTGCGAGGCTCCGCTCACAAACCAAGATGATTAAGCGCATTTGTAAAATATGCCCACTGAGTCAAAGTGAAAAAAAGGTGAAGCACTGGTAAGACAATGGTAAATTACCCAGTTACCAAAGCCCTCTTTCCTTCTGAAATAGTTTCCATCAAAAATCATGTAGGCTACATTAGAGGCTAGAGGCAGTGGTATAGCAGGTGCTTTTCATTCAATTGCTGCCATATGTGGTGGCCCAACTTGTAAAAGATGGGATGTCCCTCTGCTTTGTGATCTGGAGTATGGTGCAACCTTGAAAACACATGCCCGGAGCAGGAGGCAGGGAGGAGATCCTCGCAGGGCCGCGTGGGACAGGCCGAAGGTGAGCATCGTCTCTCACCGTGAGAAGGAAGAGAAAAGAAAATGAAACAAATGGTTTCAAACTCGCCTGACACGTTGGCTGCTTTTTATCCCCAAAGTCCATGTCCCCATCAGGATCCCCACTTTCTTCCCTCATCTACACCTAATTACACATGGAATGAGATGTTGACTAATGGAAGATCTGATCAGTCTTCTGTGGAAATCAGTGGCAAACCTTCCCTGGTGCAGGACCAAGCTTAAGCGAGAAAAGCATTTCTGTGAACCAGCAAAAATATATGGGAGAAAAAAAAAAAAAAAAACCACTTCTTTGTGGTGTTTAGGTGTTGAATGCTTTTTTCCAGAGACCTTTGGTCCAATGCAAGTGGAAAATCGTAACCTTTACTGAAGATCACGATCCAGTTCAGTGGGAGGTGACAGGCTGCTCTGGATCTTGTAGACTTGAACCCAGGGGCAGGTTTGTTTTTAGGTCTCCTGTTGACTAACTTCTCTCTTGTTTAGAGAGGGCAGCATTACTGGAAGGGGGGATATTCAGCCAATCATCTCATTGGGCTGCTCAGAAAAATTGCCGCCGTTTGCATTAAGGGCAACCTTTCTCACACAGTACATCTCTGCAATTAATTGTCTTGACACATGATTAGTACCTGGGGGCAAGGACATGTCCCTCTGCTGATTGGGCAGGCGTGCATTATTAATTGTGTAAACTGCCTCATAGACAAAGGACACAAACCAGCGATTACAGCCCTTGTCACTGCAAAGCTCATATTTGAAGCAGCGCACCAAGATTGGTGGTGCTCTGATGCTCCCTTGCCATCACAATTTTATTAAGATTTGCTCAGTGCAACACTTAAAAAATTAGCCTTTAAACCTGACCCCCCCTTCTTCAACAAGAGCTCGCTTTCTATTTCTGTTACTGTGCTCTGTACTCGCACTTACAGTACTCTATTTCTTTTTACTCTTTTTGCAGACACAAAATCCGACTGAACTGAGTGCCAGTAACTTTTCCTTGGTAGGGAGCAGGTAAGAGTTTTAGACTCGGAAAATGAACCCCCGACCTTGAGTCATTCTGAACTGACATGAGGTCCTATTTAGAGATTTAGTTCCATTTTCTATCCTTTTGAGAAGAAATAAGTTTATGAAAGATGGTACAGGATTTAGCTGAGCAGAAGTAAATAACATAAGATAAAAATATCGATTATATCATATAATTTGTTCTCTCTGTTTCTCATCCACACAGATTAAACGATTTCATAGCTATTGCAATGCAGGGTCCCTTCTTGGTATTAATTACCATACAATGCCATGTAATTCAAGTCATACATCCTTCAATGAAATGAATGCTAGAGCACTTCACTGCTGATTACAATCTGCCTATACTAAAGAGGCTGCACTGGAGAGTGCACCCAGGAAGCATCTACAGGGCTTGGGCAGGAGAGCAGACGGAAGATACTGCTGGTTGCAGTAACCAAAGTCAAGAGTTGTGGGACGGGGCTCTATGTGATTTGGCAGTGTGTCACGTTGGTTTATTTCACACCAATATCATCAGTTGGGCCTCACAATACAGCTGCTAACCAAGGTGTATTTCCATTTCATTGTGTTTATTTGCGGTTTGTTTCCAGGCTCTGGTGACACCAGCTGCCACGCGCAGGCTCTCGGCTCTGCCCTGCCCGTGCAGGACAAACTGTGCTGCCTGTCTGGGTTCACGGCAACGCCGACTGCCCAAATGTCTTGTCTCGATGGCATCGCACTCCATCCTTGTTACACCACCCCAGGAACTGCACATACTGACTTTTGGGAGTGACACCTAAAGGGAAACATGTGCTATGTTATACGCTGTTATTAAGGGCCTGAGGCTCAAGCAATCTTTTTTCCTGTCACTATTGATTCATTAAGCAGCATATGGAAGTATTATAGTGCCTCGTATTAGGTTATAGTCCCCTAGCTAACCAGACATTAATTTTTCTTCTCCATTTGTATTTCTAGTGTTTTGCATTGTAATGAAGAACAGATTATGTAGGACACAGAACACCTCGTGAATTCTTTCTTTCCAGCTTGTGCATTTTGAGGAGACCCGTGCATCCCATTCTGGTGGCTTTTGTGTATGTGAAACTCCAAAGCAAGACTCCTCCACCTGAGAGTTGTCTCAGGTAAGTACTTGTCTTACCCAGGGTTTGAAATGGAAAATAAGCACCTCAAACATAAGAAATGCTTCATCTGCTTGCTAAAGCTGATAATTAAAAGAAGTTGTTTAAACATAACCCTGGTATGTGTTTCCTGGGGTAACGTAGAGTGCATGCAAGCCCAGAGCAGCAGGACAGGGTGTTTGGTGCCGTGCAAAGGCGGTCAGGGCTGCAGAGGTGGTCAGGGCTGAGGAAGGCTCGCATGTGGTGTGAAGATGGTCAGGCCTGAGGAAAGCTTGCACACCTTGCAAAGATGGTCAGGGCCAAGGAGAGCTTGCGTGCAGTGCAAAGAGGGTCAGGGTCGAGGCAAGCTTGTCAAGGACTTGGCAAGGCCTGGGACGCTCACTGCCCTGTCATCGCTGCAGAGGTGCTAAGCAGCTGTGACACCAGGGTTTTCACAGACCCCTCGCGCTGCACGTCTTCATGGTGGGGACATGTCACGCTCTGCTTTTCAGTTGGGCACCTCCGTTCCTGTGTCAAACCTCACAGCCCCAGGCAGGAAGCTCCGTGGTGGCCCCCGTTCCCGAGCGAGGGCCGAGGGCAGCGAGCGGCGCCGCAGTCTGTCTGCCTCGCTCAGCTCTGCCCCTGAGCTGCTCCTGCATGGACCTCAGCAGCAGGTGCAAATCGGGGCACAATTCTGCAAATCAGACAGAGGCTTCTGGAGCAGGAGCAGCCACCTCAGTCTTTCTATCACAAATGGCCCTGTCATTCACTGTCAGGCTTCTCTGAATACTCTGCACTTCAGCCTTCGATCAACAATAAAAGAATCAAATACATTAACATAATCTTTGTAAAAATAGTTAAAATAATTTATGTTTTACTAAGCTAATCTAATAGTTTATATTTTTTACCTTTTGAAATGGTTTTCTTTTTAATCTCTGGCTATGGTATAACAGTAAGTTCATAAAATTTGACAGTAGGTTGCATTTGGACGGAAGTAACCAAGACTATTGGAGGGAAAGATGAAGAAATGAAACAAAAGAATGGATTAAGTAGGCTATACATTTACTTGATGGTTGAAATAATTTCTTGGCTAAAATGATAGGATTTGCTAGGTGAACAAAATCAGTCTAAGCATGTGATTCCTGACTGCTTTTGCAAATGGAAAATGCCGTGGGCTCTCATACACAGATGCATGCTAGATGCTGGCAGTAATGCATGATAGGACCTGGGACTACTGCAACCTGTATGAGAGAGAGAGAGAAGTTCTTTCTTTAGAGATGTATATAGATGCATCTTACATGGAGGGATCTTTTCATGTGTAGTTTTCAGAATAGTTTTGCCTGCAGTGATTTCATTCTGTAGTTAGTTGTGATATAACAGTCTTTGTTCGTTGGCCTGGATGAAATGTGTATCTTGGCTTGTCTAAGTGCACAAATCATGCACTTAGGTGAGGGACACGTGCCCATCATTAGCTTGGTTGGTAGCTTTAATTTGCGAGAGGTCTCATCCTTCTATTTGTTCTGTTGCAAAATTAAATCCTTCTCCCATAGAGGCAGCCTTTAATTGCCTATAGTGTTTAGACAGTGCTTGGACAGGGACCATAAAAGTACTCTGATAAATAAGTAGGACTACAAACACAACCGTGCCTCCGCGCTGCCCTCCCTCTGCTGCAGCTGCGCTCCTGAGTCTGCGGGCAGTATATAACAGGCAGAGGGGACACATTGCCTGTCACGGGGAAAGCGCCGGGGAAGTTAAATATAGAGAGAAATGCACTAATGCCACCATCTCCGGTGGACCAGGAGCTATTACTGGAGAACTGGCTTTATTTTTTATAGGTGTCTGGAGGTTTCTGTTTCCTTGAAGCTGTGGACAGTACAATGAAGCGGTAGGAGGTAATGTTCAGCGAGGGGAGGAGAGGCAGAGGAATAGCAGAGTTTATACTAAAAGGGAAAATGAGCTGGAGAGAAGGAAATAAATCTTACCCTTAGGCAGTAAAAAGGTGGATTCACATCATGTCCTAGTGGATGCCGTTTCCTGGCGAAATGGTCGTGCCTACTAGCAGATGTTCTGGACTGCAGTGCTAAAGGTTCATTGCACTGTTCCTGTGCTGCTCTGGGCTTACTTTATTTCATTTTGCCTCCACAACGAAACAATCTTCTGAGTGGTTTTAGTGTATAATTTCCAGGCAATGTAATCTAGAAAGGCTGCAGTGAAACAGCTCTTTAGCCCTGGAAGGAAATTGAGGAATAAGAGGTCAAATATTAGTGATCTATTTTTGTGTTATTAGACTTCCTCCAATTAAGGCAGCAGTGAATAGTATATTCACTGCTGCCTTTATTCACTACAGTGAATAAAGCACCAACTGTGTAGAACAAATGGGTTATGATTTTTTATAGTTTTTTTTTTTAATAATAATACCGTAAATACTTTGTCCCTACATACTTTGTTAATGGAAATCAAGAAGCCAATGGAAGTCAAGAATGTTGTTTAAACCCATGTAAAGAAATGCATAATATTATCTTCATAAAAGTTACTTTTACCTTTTTATGACTGAACAAGAGCATGGGGACCTTTTATAAACATCTGTCCTTTCTTCTTAAAGTGGATGATTCCATTATAGACCCTTAAATGGAGGAGCTTCATGCCTGAGCTTATGCTTACCTCCGTGACCTTAGTTTGGGGCAGTCACATCCAAGTAAGCAAGCTGTGATATCTCTCCTTCAAGGGGCACAACTGTTAAGAAAGGAAAGGACTAGAAATGTCATGCTTCAGGAAGCTGTGTGAGCCCAAAGCCCTGGTAGTTAAGAGGAGGCTTTCCATTGGGCTGTATTCTGGACAAGGCTAAAAGTCAACGGGAAAAGCATGAGTCTTGTTAGTTTTCGTCTCTTCTTTTTATTCTTTTTTCTATTTTTCCCCTGGTGATTATACCATTTTTTCTTTTCTCTTAAGTGAAATAGTATCTAGCTCTACTTCTATTCCTGTTACTTCTACTTGCTTTTCCTTTTCTCACACAGTAGTTTTTCAGTTATCTTCCAGGTTAAGTATATATATGCTCTACAAAGGAAGTAACATTAGGTTTTCATCTTTGTGATTTTTGTATAAACTAAGGGAATTTTGGAAAATTTAGGCAAGAATGGTGACTGAATGGTGTCAGAATCATTGTAGTGTATATCAGAAATTATAATTGAAGGCATTTCAGGAAGAATAGTACGGTTGGAATTTAACAATGCAGAAGGAGAAATTTTTTGAGAAACGTTTGTGTCAAAACTAATTAAATGAAAATTCAAATTCAAATTGTATTTTGCTTCAAAATTTTCCCTAAAATATTGAGGGGAGCCATTCCCCTCCCATTTCATTCATATTCAATAGAAAATTGGGGGATGGAAATTCAGGGCAAATTTGAGATGGAAAATTTCTGATGTCGAAATAATAATAAGGCAGGAGGTTTCTGCAGTGAGACAAGAGCAGGAAATCACAGCCGAACATCTACATTTAGCCGCCGAGCGCAGCGTTCAGGTGCAAAGAGCGGCCTCGGAGCTGAGGTGCGAGCCCCACGGCCGCTGCCCGCAGGGGCTCGGCGCAGCGCGGAGGCTGCGGGCGCCTTTTGGGGCCAGGTACCCCAAAATGGCACCTCAAAATGCTCCTGAGCTGATGCCTTCCATCCACACGGACCTAATAGGTGTCTTGGCCAGCCCTGAGCAGGCTTATGAATAGTTCATAGTAAAAGCTTCCTCGGAGAGTATAAAAGCAATTAAATCTTAATGGCGCAATGTTTACTTTTTTTTTTTTTTTAAGCTACAGGTTGGAAAGCCTGAGTGCAAATCAGGCAGCCGAGGCTCATATCCTTGCTGTGATGGGATTTATGATAAGCATGGGGCAAAGAACGTATCTTGGGGATCTGGTGTTCTCTTTTTTTCATTTCCACTTTCCAAGCCCACTTAGATGTTTAGACTTCAATGTGAGGGTTTTGACAGCTTGTTTTTAGGGGCTAGTCCACATACCTGCCAGCCTTGCTGGGGCTCTTCACCTTGCTCGGGACTTGGCGTTGACCTCACTGCTAGCAACCACTCAGGGGTATGTTATGACAAGGCAAGTAGCAAATTTAATCTCCAGATTTAATCCCGTGATTTCCCAACCAACAAGGCTGCCGAAGGACACCAGCCAAGTGGGAAGTGTTTCTCTCTAAGTGCGTGCGTGAGAATATTGGCTCTCAAAGGATACCCATCTGGTACTGACTGAAATCAGTGACCTAGAGGTATGTGGATCCTCTGCACAACCTGCAGTCTTCATCTGCTTGGCTTCTAACATTTGAAAAAAAAAAATCATATATGCCACAGAGAACTACCTTAAATGCACAAAACCATGACAGTGATAGGAGGCATCAGAGCCTCTCTTGGCATGTAAATATTGCTGTCTTGGCCATTGTCTTTTCAATTTCATCTGCTCTTTTCTCGCCCTGTATTTGATTTAGCTTGCGATCGATAGTGAAATGAAAAGGACATGTGGGTTTAATCCACCCACAGACTTTTGCTGCTCTGCCTGGAGCTGCCGAATATGCAGAGTGCTGCTAATCTGTGCCATTGATCAGAGCAATGCGGGAAAGGTCTAAGCAGAAGGCAAATGCCGGGTAGTCCTTGCCTAAAGATCGCTGTGCTCCACAAACACATGCTTCCTGTTTTCTGCTGAGAAACGTTTCACCTGCTCTTGCTCTCGCTGCGAGCGGGATAGTTTTACTATTGATTTCACTCAGAGCAGGACAAGACCTACTTGCCATTTCACTGTCAATGGAGCTTTTGATATGACAGTACAGCCAGGCATGGTGGAGTCCAATATGAAGTTTTCTCTCTTGGTCAGAAGACTATGGCAGTCTTTCACTGATGGGAAAGGAAAAAGCTTAACCAAACCCTTTTGCAGCAACTGTCAGGAAAAATAATTACCACCTATGGGTATTTTTAAATATATAAGCACTACGTATACAAGTGTGTATGTCTACACACACATCTTCAGTTCCATTTCTTTCTTTAATTTTTTATGACAGAAATGTAATTTCTCTTGTTGCTGAAGTGTGAGATAGGCCAGAAAAGCAATCTGTATATACTCAGCTAAAAATGTAAAAGAGCAGACTGCGTCTGTTTTGCTGTCATGCTTGTGATATAAGCATGCAGAGAAATCCACTATCAATATGCTTCCTATATAAAATATTAGGAGAGGGTGCAAGTGTGCATGTACATCTCTCTGCACTGAGACCAATGTAACATCACTGCAATAGATTTTGAATGATTTACAAAGTGAAAAATCTCTCCTTAGCGCAAAGAGGGAACAAATGCAGGGCTATACTGAACTATTTGCTCTAATGTTTGGTTTAAACATGGTCAATAAATCATACCAAACCTAAAAACTTAAGGAAAAAAAAATCCACTGTTTTTCCTGTGTGTTGTTAGAAATACACTGTGTCTGGAATTTCAAAATACTACACACATGGGTTAGATACAGGAATTTCCACACAGTTGCATTTTCACTTTGCCACGAGCAATGTTTGGTTCCAGGTGAACAATCTGAGAATGAATAGAAATTGATAGAATTGTATAGGGTGATGTGGTGAGCACAGTCATAAAATAAATCTGGATTATGCCATAAACATTGGAATCAAATGCTAAATATTGAATTCTGTATTTATGAAATTTGAGCATGGAGCAATTTCAGCCTACACGTGATGAGTTATGTGCTGGAAAGGAGAGACTTTGTGATAGTTTATAGGTTTGTAACAGCAAAGCAATCAGTGTGTGCATCCAGGGCAGTGGAGCCTCCTCTTCCCTTGCATGCATCAGTATCACAAGTACAGGTTGTGCACTGCTGAAAGACACTGGGCAAAATAAAAATACACAGACAAGAAGAGCTGGAGAAAACACATGTGAATCTTAATACTTCAGTGAGAGTTACTAGGAAAGAAAAAAAAAATAAAAGAGAGATGACTTGACGTGAGAGAGTAAATACTTACACAGGGGAAAAATAATGGGTGCCAAAGGGTTTTTGACTTAACTCTGGAAAGTTTAATGAGAGCCAGCGGACAGAATCTGGAGCCAGGCAAATTCAAATTGCAAACATGACCTACATTTTTAATAGAGAGTGCAATTAACCACTGGAACAAAGTACCCAGCAAGTAGTGGATTCTCTCCTCTTGATGGCTTCAAATCAAGACTAGCTGCCTTTCTGGGACATAAGCCTTACTCAAAAATAGTTATGCTTTAGTCAAACACATGTTACAGGCCTCAATACAGAGGTAATTGGGGAAATGTAATGGTCTGTGATATCCAGGAGGTCAGGCCAGATGGTGCAATGATCCCTTCTGGTCTCAAACTCAACGAATCTCAGAATGAATACAAATGCTATCATCTGGATGTGCATTTGAAATAATTGCAGGCAGAGATAAGACACACCACTGCATATGGTTCAGAACTGAGACTCTTTCCTCCTCTCCAGAACAAAGACCTTTACTTATGCTCGATTACATGGTGCTCTTGTAATTCAGATAAATATCCGTTATGAATTAAGATAGGCCATCAGCAAATTAATTTTAACTAGTGTCTGTATGTATGTGTGAAAATGTATTTTTTTAAACTTATATCTCAGACTTGCTTGCACATGAATACATCCAGGAAAAGCTCCAATGTGGATATCTACTCCACCCTAAGACTCTCTTTATATGATTTAGCTCCGTCTACTGTGAAGCTGATTAAGTTAAATCACAGAGATGCTGACACCCTGGTTCCCAAAGCAGTTGGTTGCCTAATGCTCGTGACAATCAGTGCATTGAACATTTTTACAGGAAAAGGTTGATGAAAAGGTAATAGAAAATGAAAAGGCACAAGCTACTATGACTAGTTTTGCTGATGGTGACATTATCGCAAATGGCATCTCTGCTTAGGTAAAGCACATGCACAGGCACCTGCAAAATAGACAGCTCTTGCAATGTTCTAGAGAAATAGAGTTCAAAATACTAACCAGTAAAAGAAACCACATTAAGACTCAGATAACTTTTAATATGATTTTCATTGTGCTATGTAGCTTTCAATTTTAGTGTTATCTCTCATACAAAACATTCAAAACAGCTGTATAGGTAATAAGCGAGGCCCTACAAAGGAAATAATACTGTTAAAGTTCAGTGAAATGTCATCATTTATGGTATGTGTGTATTTACCTGTGCTCATAAGACAAAAGATGATGAGTATAGAGCATGGTTTCATTCATAAAGGTCTGTAATCTTTCCATATCCTTAGTCATCCCCCAGAATCGAGAATTATCAGGGGTTTAAAATGCCCACTTCCCAAGTGATGAGAATGATTATTTTTTAAGGCTCTGAGCACTGGATAGAAATCATCACAGTGTCACAGAATCACTGATTCTCCAGCAGGGTCCTGGGAAGAGTCTTCTTTACACCCTTCATTCAGTTGCTTATACACATTGATAAGATCCCTCCTCAGCGTTGTCTTCTGCAGCTAGCGAGTACCCGCTCCCTCAGCCCCTCTGTGCATGAGAGACGCTCCCATCCCGTAATCACCCTTGTGGTCCTTGGCCTACCCGGGGCTGAGGAGCCCAGAACTAAATACAACACTCCAGATGTGGCCTCTGCCACATCTTATAGATCTTATACAGTACTGGACCCAGAACTGACCTCTGGGCTCCACCAGTAGTTACTGGTTGAATAGCAAATATGCCAACAGAAGTTCATGTGATATTTGAGCAATTCATATTTTGAATTGGGAGATTTTACCTAGGACTTATATGCAATTAATTGATAACGATTCTACAGGTCCTATATAGAATAACCAATGTTTTACTGAATCTCCATATTACTTTCTCATGTGTACAGCAAGTCCACATAACTATCCATTTACAGATATAATTCTCTACAGTTGTTCTGTATATTTGGTGAGATTACATTAAAAACGAAAGTGATACGAAATAGTGAAAATCATTTTTAAAGTCACTTGTGTTTTAATGTGTCTTTTGACTATTTTTTTTCCAGAATCATTGCAATAGGTGGTGATTTTGAAGCTACTTTTCCAGCACCTCTATAGAGATGGCATTTAAGATAATACCACTGCATCAGCAAAACTACCAATTCAGGTATTTTAGTTTTATCTTGCTTTATAGCCCTTTATACAAGGCCTTCCTATAACAGTTCTGCAGTGGCATTAATTTCATAAAGGTCCTACAGGTCATTCTTATTTTCAGTCAAATAACATTATTTGAGAATTTTAATGATGCTTTTGCATTAGTGTTGTAATAGCTAGAATTGTTATAAAATCCAACAATGTATGAAAATGTCATCATTAGGGGTGAATGAAGCAGTTCAGCTGAAAATGAAAATCGTCTCAAATTTTTGCAGGTGTTCAGAATACTTGAGGTAATTTCTTTTTGTCTCCCTTGCTTCCACTTCTCAGGCACATTACAAGTCCCCATGTCTAGAATATTATCATAACTGATCTTTAGAGACAAAGGATGTGCTTAGAACTAATAATGTAAACTTAAGTGCAACATTTGGTATAGTGCCCAATGGAAAATTATTAGCTAAAATGCAATATTAGTACAAAAATTGAAAAGTGGATAAGCAAGTGAGTAGTAGAAGAAAATAAGTGTTGAAGGGAAGGTAGAGTTTGTCAAGCATCAGTCTTGGGCCTGATATGGTTGGCATAAAAAATAGTCGTATGTTAATGGCATTTACCAGTGATGTAAAAGAGGGAGATACCGTTAACACAGAGACAAAGAATTTTCCCTTAGGAAGAAGTGGGTGACCTCGAGGAGCGGAATAGAAATGGATGAAAGGATTTGAGCACAATCTCTCTTTGGGCTTGTTAGCCAGGGTTCTGCTATACCTGGATGCTTAGGAGGTAAGAAATGATCAAGGAGGGGACGTAAAGCATGCAAAGCAAGGCATTTTCGCCACAGTAATAAAGTAATCGTAAGGGTGTATATGGCACCTGGTGGGATTTAGTCCGCTACACACAAATTTGTTTCACTTTTCAGAAGCACAGGGAAAGACTATTAGATTGACCATGACGAGGGAGAGTCCTAACTATGAGAGGAGTTTAGGAAAATGAAGGCTGAGAGGGCTTTATAAATAACTCAGAGGCCTAAGCTCCAGGAATGGAAAAATGTCTATTTAAACTAAATGACAACATTGGCACAAGAACAAATGAGCACAAATTGGCCATGAATAAATTTAGGTTGGAAATTGGAAGCATGTTACCAAACAACAGAATAGTGATGTTCTGCAATTGCTTTCCAATGAGAACAGTGGGAACAACAACAACGACAGACAAACAAGACCACAACAAACCCCAAGCTACTTTTAAGAGAGAGTATAATGATTTGCTGAAAGGGATTGTATGATGTGCTTGGCTAAGATAGCAGAGAACTAGACTTGATGACCCAAGAGGTCTATGCAGGCCTATCTTTCTAAGCCTGTGTTTCATGGCCGAATATTTCAGGGCACTTTAAAGTACTTCCTTTCCTTCATGTATATTTTTGATAAATTTTTCATAGCATGCTGCAAGGACTGCTATCTTCACTGATATAGCTTAGGCCAAAGCTATGGCATGCATGAATATGCTGAATGTTGTCCAAATTAAGCAAGAGAAAGGACCACCCAGGATCCAATAGGGCCAGCTGAGTGGTCCTTTTAGGTCACACGTTTCCACTGGAAGGCAATGGAGGCTACGTCCTACCTAGAATAGATTCTTGGTCATTTCTCCTGCTTTCCTAAGGCTTCTGCTGTATTTTACAGTTTGCACTCTCAGCTCGAGCGAGGTGCAGCATTGTGAAACAGGATGACAAGCAACAGTTCTCCTGCATTTTGTTTCAAAATAAGTGTATTAAAAATAGGAGCAGTCGGTACGAATACAGCCGTGCAAAGTTGAAGGGAAGACAACTTGACTGGTGCAAGGGAGGGTTCCTCCAGCCGTGGTCATACAGCACAGAATAGCAACAGCAGTGTCACAAAATCTCTCTTAGACCAAGCAGCACCAATGTCACTGGTTTTGGAGCAGTTTGTGTTGTGCTCTCTGCCCTTGACAGTTACCTGGTATCATTTGTCACATAGCTCAACATTTCAATTACTTCTTAAAAGCTGCATATTCCCTAGCCAGCAGGGCATTAAGGGATTTGTATGGACGCAGTGGTGAGAGTTTTGTGGCTTCTCTACCTAGCGAAAGCCAAGTGCAGCGTTTACAGCCCTCTCTTTTTCATTAATAGTTGCTGCTTCATCAAACCCCTGTAAGTATGCAGCGCCCTCAGGTAATGCTGTGACTCCACAATTAGGACAGCTTCTTGCAGTCAAAAGTTTCATGATTTTCTACAGATGCCTTGGCTGAAACCAGTGAGTGGGAAAATGACGCCTGCGACATTGGATGACTCTGGCTGCTTTCCTTTCCCGCTAACAACACGCATACTTCCGAAATCAAGTGATTAATATTGAAAATAGGCTGAGAAATGGGAAAGTTAGATGAAATCCCCCAGAGTACAGGTAGTTTGAAAAAAAGAGGAAAGAAGTAGGCAGCAGCTTTGCGAGGGAGTGTTGCTTTGCTTGTACATTGTCACCATGCATATTAATCCCATTTACAGTAGGAAGTAGCACTACTTTGTTGTGCAAATACTTTAACAACTGGTTTAAAAAATTAAGCAGGAAAGCTGAGTCCCCAGATTCACCTGAATAGGAGATTGGAAATCTATGTAATAAACCTGAACAGCCATAAAGAGCAGCAGAAGTCCGTCTTAATCTGAGCTCTTCCTCAGCCTGTGCAGCTGCTGTGGCCCTGAGCAGGAGGCAGTCCCTGGCTGGAGGTGGCAGCAGCGGGAAGGGGCTCCCAGGCCCCTGGGAAAGCAGTGGCTTTGCCATTAGGCACGGATGCATGGCTCTGTGGCCAAGATAACGATGATATGTGGGACAACAAATGCCCGCCCCTCCAAGTTTGCATGCAGTTTGAAATAAAATATTGGTAATGAAAAGCTATCTTGAGGGTCAGATTTGAAAGGTAAAAAGTCGGAGAGGCTCAAGAGAAAATACTTCGATTGATGAACACCTGAAAAAAACCCTTACTTTTGGTTGTTTTTTTTTTTTTTTTTTTTTTCACTCTTTGTTCCTAAGCTTTCTGTTGCAAGACACTGATTTTTTTTTTTTTTCAGTTGGGACACGGTGTTCTGTGCCCGTGTGAGCTTTTATTTTGTGCGGCTGTGTTTGCTCGCCACCGCCTTGATACTGCTGCGTAGCGCAGCTCAGCCTCAGCAAGCGGGCTCTGCTCTCCCATGAGTCGAAATATCTGGAGGGAGAAAACAACTCTGCAGACCATTTGCAAACAAACAGAGCCATTTGCAAACAGGAGCCCATCAGAGGTTTCAAGGTGCAAGCGCGTCAAGGAAACACGCGTGACCACAGGAGAAGCCTCTTTTCCGTCGGCGTTCCTGGGCTCCTGCTGCTGGCTGCTGTGGCACACAAGGACACCTGCTCACCGTGGGGCTGGTACCTCTGTCACCCCGTGGGCTGCGTGATTGAGAGCCGTGTGTTTGAAATGGCACCTCGGTGCCACACGTGGAGGCGTGTGAGCATGTCACGACGTGAGGAGACAAGCCGAAAGGAAGCTGCGCTCCTTCCTCCCTCTTTCCTCATCTCACTGCCCGCCCCAGGAGGCCCCCAAGGCGTGAACACATCCTGTTTACACCTACCCTTGTGGCAGAGCTGAGGAGCACTTGGAGGCAGCGGCGTGTGTGTGAGCACCGCACCGCTGTGTCCCCGCGCCGGGACAGCGCCTCGCTGCCATGGAGTCCCTGCCCGTGTACCATGGTGGCATCACGCGGGAGGCCGGCGAGAAGCTGCTGCTGGCCTCGGGGCTGGATGGCAGCTACCTGCTGCGGGACAGCGAGACCATCTCGGGTGTCTACTGCCTCTGCGTGCTGTGAGTATAGCAAGACAGCAGCCCCTCAACGCAGCGCGGGAGGGAGCCGGGCCCCTCGCTCCTCGAGCTGGTGCCTGAGGGACTGGCCGCACAGACAGCGACTGGTGGCTCACTAGCCAGTGTCTGCAGGGTGCTCCTGCCTAGACATGAAGGCAAATGTCTGAAGTCTGGTTCCAAAGACCTCGTAGAGCTTTTTTGGGGTCTCAACCTGGGAGATGACTTGCTTGGGAACATGGAGGAGGCCATAAATGCTGCAGTAGAGATGGGCTGGGTGCTGTGGCTTGAGGATCGCGTGTGCTGCTGCTCAACCTCTTGCTCTTGGTCAGATGCTTCTGCCTCTCCAACGCCAGCTTACCCACGTCCCCATCTTCTCCTGGCTTGGCGAGGCAGTGGGAGCGGCAGCACCAAGTCGTTGCTATTCCGGACAAAGACTTGCCTTCACCTGGGTGCTGGCTCTCAGCTCTGTGTCCCCCATGCAGTCGGATGAGGAGTAAATGGCCACTGTGCTGTTTGACACAGCAATGGGTAACAAACTAAGGTAATTCATCAGCTTGTGAAAGAGATGGATCAGATGTTCTATCAGAAAGGGGGGAGAGAGGCTTCTTTGACAGAGCTTTGGGACTGCACAGGCATAGGGCCTCATTTTAATGAAGCATTTTAATTGCCCTACTTTTAGCAAAAGCTGAAGCTTGAGAAGTCCTGAGAGTTAGTTCTGCAGGATGCAGTGTTGTTGTGCTGAAGGAGCAAAGAGGTGTCTATCAAGGCTAAATAGATGATTGCTTCTTATTTCAGCTAAAAACTGAAAGTTGGGGGAAGGAATATGAGAGAAAACTGTTCTCGTGTCAGTCAGAAATTCACTAACAGATAGCAAAGACACTTAGAGGTACCAAGCAGAAGAATGGAAAAGGCAAAGTCATAGGTCAAGCTTTCCCCAAAGGTGTTGAATTCATTGCAAGCAATTTGTAATTAAGCCCTGGGTGTGCATTGCAATTCCTGTTCTGCAGCCCAGTAAATGGAGACATGTGAGGGGGTTATAGGTGACCACAAATGCACCACCACCTTTTAGGGAATGGTCTTCATGGCAGAAGAGGCATACTACTCTCATGAAAGTAGAAGATGAACACCACTGCTAACAAATGCTTTACCTCAGCCTTTACCAGCAAGCTGGAAAATTAGAAATATGAAGTATCCTGAAAAAAACAAAAATAGAATAACTGTGCAGAGAGGTAAGGAGTGCTGTGATTTCAGCAAGGGGATAGGCAATAAAAGCAGAAGCCTTTTTAAATAAATATTAGAGGAAATGGTGATATATCTCCTTAACACTCAGAAGCCATTCAGTGCAGGCAAAGCACTAAGGAATTAGAAAGAGGGTCAAGCGGAATGTTACAATGCTGCCTAAAACAGAGGAGCCTAAAATAAGAAGTCCATCATCAGCCTACATCAGGATGTAAGTGTATAACAAGGTCTTTCGTCTGCATGCAGTCAGTTGGGACATTTTGCTATATTAATGGTAATTTATGTTCTTAGGATAAAAGTTCTTGAGTGAAATAAAATACATATAATAGGAAGAACAGCAAGGATTTTTAGCTATGGACTTTTTCAAATTTTGGGGAAAACTAAAAATAGATTCAGTAAGGAACAAACTGAATCCAATTGTTTCTGGAAATTATGGGACTTTCATGTAAGATCTCTGCACTAAAAAATATTCCAGATAAATATTATGCAGGCTTCCTGTAGAATATAGGTTCTTTAAAATGTTTTATAATTCCTCAAGTATGAGGGAAATGTTCAATAACATCTTGGGTAAGTCCAGCTAAGAAATTAAATGAAATATGTTACTATGACTATGATCCAATATAGCTGGCTGAAAAATGCCAGCATTAAGTCTCGATGCCAATACTTCTTGATACTTCAGTTCAGAACATTGTGTAAGAAATAGATGATACAGTAAACAACGTATCACACAATAACTTCAAAGACAGTTATCATAAAGATACCAGAAAACGGTCTCGCACTGACGACAGCAATGACAGTTTAGAGAAATGTGTGCCATAAACCAGAAAAGTGCTTTAATGGGCAAAAGTTTACTAAAGCAGAACAGTTTTGTAAAGAAACTGGAGGAGCAAGTAGGGAAGGCCTTAGAGATGTATTCAATGGAGGACTCTAAGCTTGGATTTAGTAAAATAAACCAATGGACTCAAGCCCCCAAACTCTAATCGGAAGAGCAGACATGGGGTGCTAGATGACTTGCTAGAGACAAGTCCTGTGACAGCTGCAGGGTTGTACTCTATAATGCCCCGTTTTTTTCCAATTTCATATTCATTCCATAAGTTGATGTCACCCTTTCGCCTCCCTTGGGCACCCCTGAAAACCTAGACACACTTTGGCAGCCTTGGAGGCTCCTTAGGCACGTAGCGAAGGCAGCGCTGTTTACGGCCAGGCTCGATTGCCTTTTCTTCTTCCAATTAAAAGTGGAGCCCTGACCTTTAGAAGGGAGAAGAGTCAAAGACTTGCTGCAGCCCTTGCGATTGACACTGATTTTACAGAGCAAGCATAAAAAAGACAGGTAGCTGCATAAAACCTGAGCTATGGCCGTGGGTAAGAGTGGCAGGCAGGGCGCTGGCTTTTGAGGGCCTGTCAAAAAAGCTCTGCTTCCTCTCTGCTTCTCCTAAATTCTAAATTCTCCTAAATTCTTCTTTATTTCTATTTAGTGCTGCTTTCTGTTGCCCTGAGTTCTTTTTAGTTTTGTTTATTTTTGGTGTGGCTGTGGTAAAACACGAAGAACCCACTTTCATTAATATTTGAAGACCACAATAAGACTATGCATGGATGAGTGCAAAGGTTTTATTTTGTAGCGAGGACCCCAGGGGCTCTTGTAAATGCAGGTGTTGCCTGCAAACTTTTGCAAGGTGCCTAGAACTAAGTGCTCCCACAATCTTCACTGTATGAATACCATTATTAAACTAATAATATATACTGTAAGCACGTTGCTCACCATGGTTTGAATGTCGTAGCAGAGGCACACAATGATTTCCTGGAAATGTCTCTGATTGCACAGAAAAACAAGAAGGTTTTTGCTGTTCTTGAAAGTTGGGATAGTAGAAATGTTTATGCTTTAAAAAATATGTATGTCCTACCTGTAAACACGTTAGACACTCTGCGCAGTACTCCCAAGGTTTTTATATCAGCAACTGATTGTTCCAGGGAGCTTTCTTTACTGCTGTGTTTTCCTCTTCACTCAATACTCGGCTTGACATTTTTAGCACCCTCAGAAATCCTCTGTTCATGTAGCTCCTAATGAAGTCAGTGGGGGACAGAGGACACAATAGCAGTGGCTGGTGTGGGAAGCAGCTGCTTAAACTGTGCCTGAAAAAATGCATGAATAAAATGACTGAGAGTACCAAAAGTGCCACTTCACAGATAGATGAGTGCACATGCAGAAACAAGGAGCTCATGCCTGAATTGGCCAAGATAAAGCAGTTGTAGTTTGGGTCTTAAAATTCATATACTTGAAATGTTAGTAGTTTTTTTCAGACCTTTAAATATTTCTGCGTGAGTGTTTGGGTAAACATGACATCCTCGTCAAACCGTATGTTCAGATTATTTGTTTGAAATCAGCCATTCATGTACTGCACTGCATTCAATTTGTGGAGAATAATCGAAACCTGAACTAGGGAACTGTTTAGGGCTTTTGAAGCAACAATAATCACAACAGGGATAGGCTGCAGTCCTATCAGATTTTACATACGCTGCTTTATCTGTCACCATAACCACAGTGCACAAGTTGAGGCAACGTGCCGGAACTTTCTGGTGCAGCAGATGGATCAGCTGTGCAGTGTGAAGGTATAATACACCCTCACGAGTTGCCTGCAGCTTAGCGTATCTTTTGTTTGCCATGTAATATTTCTGATGGAAATGGCAGGCTAATTGCATTTATTATAACACTGCACATCATCAGTAGCAGCATTTAAAATGTAATTTGGAACAAAAGCTTCTCTCTGAAGGGGCGCCCCTCAGCTCAAGGTTGCTGCTGTAAATATCACGCACTGTTTTCTGCTATGAAAAACTGTTTTACAGCACAGTGCTAGATTTATTGAGGTGAGCTCCTGCTCCTTTCAGCTCCCCACTAATCAGAGTGAGCTTTGCCTTTGCCAAGAATAGCTTTTCAGGGGCTTTCAGATATTTCAGTTGATTTTCTTAGAAAGATCTAAGAGAAGGTAGGTGGTCTGAACAGTGGCTAATCACTATGCAAACCTAGAAAGAAAGGGTAAAAATCACTGGAGAGCAGAACCTAGACTAGCTCTATCATCATATTGCAGGCTTGAGATTTGCATTTTTACTTTGAGTAATGATTTCAGGTTGAGAAATGTTTTAGTTGGAGCCTTGCCTACCTTTTCTCTGTTAGAAACACAAGAAATCTAACCAGCAGCTGCACCAAATGACTCCTATTCTTGAATTATTGCTAAATTATTAATAATATTTCACAGAGATACGAAATACATTTGCTTTATAATATAATTGTATGGGAAGCTACTCTTAGCTACAGATTTATGCTCAAGATGATATTTTTTGGCCACAATAAGTAAGGAAATCAGCAATCCAAAGTTTAAATTCAAATGGGAGTATGGGGAGCTACTGGGAGGTCAGCAGCAGCAACTGCTGGGCTTTTCAGATCTTGTAAACACCAGTTTAAACTATTTTATTCACTCTTGGTGACACTGAGCTTATAGCTTGAGCATCACCTCAGTGTGTGTGCTATTTCTTCAGGCTGAGTTAGCGAATGGGTGGTAATTGCTAAGTTGTTGTACCTTGATTGTATGCCTGAGACCTAAACAAACCGGGGAGTAGACTGCTTGTCAACCAGAAAATGCATATTCTGGGATGGAGGGAAGAGCTGTGAGCTTAAATTGGATTTTCTCCTGCATTAGCTAACAAGACTTTTTGACCTTTACATGATGAACAGACCAAGCAGAAGCATAACAATTAAGAGAGAGGGAGAGAAGCTCCCATTAATAAGGCTGCCATTGCCTTATTTCACCCCTTTGCACAGGGATTACTCCAAGGGACCTTTCACTGTGGTCCATGGGCACTGCAAGCACCTTTTATTGTGGACACCCGCTCTGTGCATGAGATGGGCTGGACTGGCTGTGTCATTGTTTGCTGTGGGGCCATGGTCCGTGCTGGTGGCTCTGATCGCACTCCTGCTCCTCATTTCCTTGCCCGGCAAACATGGTTGCAGAGCCCCTTCTCTTTCCTCCCACACCAGCTCCACCACCACCCTTCCTCTCCAAGATCCCCAGTCTCAAATGAGTTCCAGTTTTCTTTCCTCCAAGCCAGGACAGGTGACATCTCTAGCGTGCAGTCATGGAGCTGCTGTAGCTGTGCACCCAGATGTGGCCAGAGCTGACAGCTGCCAACCAGACTTGGAGGCCACCACTGCTTGGAGACAAACCTTCCTTCAAGCAAATTTTCACCCTTGCTTTAATAACTGCACCAAAAACCCCACCATTTCCCCATGCAACTGTCAGAAAACATACGGAAAATACATTGTTTTACCTGATACCCTCATTTGACATCTCCATCTCTCACCTTCACATTAGTCTGAGGTGACAGCCTTGTGCAGAAGCCCAAAAGGCACCATGTAATGGCCCACCCAGGACCATTACTCATAGGTTGTAGTTCATTCTTAAGTAGTATTGTCTAACTGAAATTCCCAGGTGAGGTCAGGATGCAAATGCACCACATAAGAAGAGTTGATTATTATAGTGCAGAGACATCAGAAAAAAGAGATGTAAAGAGAAGGAAATTGATGTCATTTATTGCTGACATTGCTTTCCCCCATCTCTGTCTTGATCCCTTTACATTCCATTTTGGAGTCAGAAATGAATACAAATTAGTTTAATAAAATTCCCCAACTGAGATGCAAAACATTTGGAAGTGATTCTAAAATGTACCATGCAGCCGAAATGTCATGGTTAATTTTAAGCTGCAGCATGCAGCTAATATCCTCTAGCAATTTCAGTGGTGCGGAAGATTATAATTATTCACCTGTTAAGGAAAATATGGGTTTAGCAAGTCTGATCACAGTTGAAAAGCAGGAGTGGAGAGGACAGGTAGACAGATGCTGTCTTGGTATGTCATCTGTAAAAGATGCCTTTGTAGCTCATTGGGAGGAATTATCTGTCTATAAAGAAAAATACAACTGTAATACAAAAAGTGGACTGTTTCCTGTCATCATAAGAACTTTTCCTAGATTTTTCCTTTGACAAAGTTTTCCTAATTATGTTGCTGCAACAGAGACGGTGCTAGTGGTGTTCCCAGCTGGTAGAGCTCCTTTGCTATGGAGACAAGAAATTACCTGAAACATGTGAGAGGAGAGAAAAATCATCAGTGGTCACTAAACCACTCTTAAAATTTTAAGTGCTGCCCAGTGCTGTCTTTTTAGCAAGATTTATTTTGCACTTCACCTTGCCAGCATCTTCACGATGCACCAGCACTTCCCATCTTCGATCAGGAGTCTATAGGGCTCAGGTCACCGAGTTGCTAATTCGGGATTGCGCCCATTGCTTTAGCTTCATTGGCACAGAGTAGGACCTTTGTGACAGCAGAGCTTGCTGTAGAAGAGCTCAGGCCAGACGAAAGGACAGCCTTGCCTTTCATCGGTGCTTGCTGGGCGTGAGGTCCTTCTCAGGGAAACCCAGACAAGCGGATGTCAGCGAGAGCCCACCTGAAATCCTCCTCTCATTGACCTGCTACGTGTCCTTCTCCTTGGTCTTCCCTTGCCCAAGGAGGTGAGGTCAGGGCCTGGCTCTGTATGGACAATGGCTTTGAGACACAAGCTGTGAGGGGGAGAGTGGCCACCAGCCCATGGGGACAGCTGTGCCCAGGCCACATGGTACTCAGCTTACTGGCTTGAGCAGCTAGGCATGGGGACAGCCTGTAATTAAGCCTTTTTTCTGCCATGAATTGAATAAGTTGTAGAAAACTGAGCCATCCTCTGATGATCGCTGGGGAATTTCCCATCTCCTGAGACCTAAGGGCCAGTAAGCACACTTTCCTTCTTGCTTTCTCCAGGTGTTGTCTCTTCTACTAATTGGAAAGTAAATGTTCTGCACAGGCTCAATTTTTAATTTTTTTCTTCTGATTTTTGTTTTAGAAAAATAGCTTGTTCCTCCTTCAGCCCCACTGATCTCACTTTATGTTGGGCTGCTTAAATTATAAGGTATTTCTCATGGGAGCCTGTGCCCATGTAAAAGTAAAGACATTTTTGGCTCATCAAAATCATGTCACTCACACACTCAAGGTAGAAAGCACTTTGAAGTGGTAATGAAGTAAGTTCCTGCTGTTTAACAGAAAGTTTTGATAAGATCATATTTGTTATGGGAATAATTATCAAAAAAAGCCTTCATTTTGTGGAAACAAAGATCCTGGCAACAAGTGTTTGGATGGGAAGACCTAGTTTTTCATGTTCTTAACAAAACAGAGCCCCATTCCTTGGTCCATTTCCTCCGAAGAAGCGCCCACAAAATGCCTGTTTCATCTCCCTTTGCACAAGGGGGTTTGTTTGCTCATGGCTTCAGTGCTAACAACAGATGAGAACATGGAGTTTTTCAGCTTACGAACGCTAAACCCTCTTCATGCCTTGCAGTCTGTCCTCCTCTGGGGAAAAGGGAAAAGCAGACTTGCCAAATGAATTGAAGCTCTCACTTGTCACTGGCAGGGCTGTGACAGCACTGTCACATTCCGCTCATGCTCCACATCGTGCTCAAAATGTCCACATTCTTGTTCCTGTTTCTCTCGCAGATTATATCTGTATTATCATTAGTGCTTTCCCCAGGCTTGTCTGTGTTATTTACAGGTTTTTATGCTATGTAGGTGACTCTATCCTTGGGCTGTGAATATTGTCTGGGCTTTATTTTTTAGCTTGTCCAGCTTAGTAGGCTCTTCTGGCAGCATGTGAAAAGCCATCAGACCTCTGAGCACCCCAATCCTCCCACCACTTCAAGTCATGGGCTCTCTTAGGAGGAGGAAAAGACAAACAACAGATGGTAGTTTTCCAGGCAACTGAGCCGTTTGTGGAAAAATCAGATTTTTAAAGTGATTGAGCAATTGGAATGCTTCAGGACAACTAAGCACAAGCACTGGTGATCCTCACAGAGTATTAGTAAAAGTAGGAGGCAAGAGAGTGAGTCTTTGATTTTACAAGACAGTTCTCTTGGTTTTGAGGTTTGGAAAGAAAAACAGGGAGATGGTAAAACATCCATTCCAATGAGACGGGATAAAATGCAAAATTGGATTTGGTATTTCCCTTTACCCTGACGTTAAAAAAAAGCTTATTTCAGTATCCATACAGTGACTGACATCCTACATACACTAGGCAGCAGGAAAGCTCCTTGTGATTTCTAGAAAGATAATGTGAACATCAGCTACTCAAGAGAAGATGAAAATATCTGTGATACATCTCTATAATATGAGGATATCGCATCAGTTGTAAGATGTGGTACAAAAAGATGGTCCAAGGGCTATAATGGGAGGCAATGACTTTTCCAAACATGAACTTCTCTGGTGGCCTCTCTATGGATGTGCTTTAAACATCTGAGCTTGGGCTCTGTTATCAACCACCATGACCATCCAAGGGTGGAACATGAGTACCACCGTGTTCTCGGTCTGTGTCGGTCCTCTCCACCTCTCCATTGGTGGTCCATGAACATCACGACCAGATGCTTCTCATGTCCATCTGGCACCAACTGGGGACTTGTGGCTCTGCAAAAATGCTCCTTAAAATGGGAAGGTGGACGAAACTGTGGTGGAAAGCTGGGATTTCTATTGGATGGATGTCCACCTGCACGAGCAGCAGGGCACCTTTGATGGGAGGCAGCAGCCATCCGTGTTCTTGCAGGTCGGACAGGAGGGAATGTGCTCTGTGTCCAGGGGCTCTGCGCTAAATTGCCGGGGGGGGGGGGGGAAAAACGCTCACAAATCGGAGCTGGGTGCCCAGCTCCCACTCTGTGGTGTCAGAGCAATGTGACAGCATCCTCACTGGCTAAATCAAAGCCCTTTGCAGGGGCTGCCATAATGACTTTTTAATAAGAATTTGTCCAGGAGCAATGACATGGAGTGTAATTGTGATCTTAGGGTGTCTGCGTCATTGATTGTGACTCCTATTTTGCGGTAACTACTGTAACACTGTGCAAAATTGGAAAGAGATAGAGTGTTTTTCTGCTTTCTTAAGAATAAAAATTGATGTTGAAATAGCGAGTGATCCCTAAAATCCTGCTATGCAGTCAGATAGTCCGTGAAGTATAAAATAAATACACTTTTTCTTGTCTGATACCATCTCAACTAACATTGCACCCATGGAACCGCTACCATGTCCCTGCTTCTAAGCTGTATCTTTGGGTGTTGGTGTAGGGTTTTACCAAGTAGATCACTCACTGTCTTGGATGCTTAGGAGCAGCAGGACTCACTGCAGACACCAGCAGGTATTATGGCTTCTTATTCTCAAAGGTTTCTAAATAGATGTTTTTTAAAAAAGAGAAGATTTCATGCTCTCTTAAGGTTCAGGGGTCTTCTATCAGTTCAGTGTTTGAGGACTGGGAATGTACTGGCAAGACAAAAAGTAATTTACTTGGATTTTTGTGGTGCTAGCTTTCCAAATAAATTATTACACTCATAGTATTGCTTCTGGGAATATCTGCATTTAAATAAATCACATAGCAGCAGTGTTGTCTGACAATAATACAAGTGTTCTTTTTTTCTGGAGAAGTTATGTGTTAGTTTTGTCATTAAAAGACCATCACTGAAAAAGTAAAAATAAAAATGTTCCATTAGGAAAAGTAAAAATGTTCCATCAGAAAGCACAACAGTCATTTAACCTGGAGTAACTGGCTCTCAATAAATTAGATCTGGGTAAAACAAATACCGCACATATTTAAAAAAAAAAAAAAAAAAAAAAAGAGGCTTGAAGACAGCTTCCAAACTAGGTCTCAGTTTTGCATCTAACTGTAGCCCATATGGATGGATTTATTTAGGAAAGGTTGGTCTACCAATTATCAGAGTGTGCTGCACATGAAACCTGACAAAATAAATGAGTAGTAATAATAAATAATATTTCTTTTTACAGGCATCAAGGTTACGTCTACACCTACAGGGTGTACAGGACAGACGAAGGGTCCTGGAGTGCTGAGGTGGGTACTTCTCCCTGTCCTTCTGAAAAACACCTGCATCCTCTTCATGTTGGTATTGATTTCATGAAGTATATCCAAATTATTCATGTTTCTGCATAGTCGGATTTTCATTGAAGGTAATTGATCTCAAGCGAGCCCATCAGCAAGATGTCTTGGTGCCAGTTCTGGCAGTCCTGAGCTCGTAAATTCATTCCCTGTTATATCTCAGCTCTTGCATAATGCAGTAGTGCATTGTTTTGCATCATTTTAAATGGCAGAAATATTGTGCTCTTGTAATTTGACAAGCACCATCAGCATTCATTTCTCTTCTAGCACACGTGTTACTGATGCCAGAATGTCCAAAGCGATTCCACGTACAACATTCACAATTTAAAACTTTTATTTCTTCTCCAGAGTATTTCATCATTTGTGTAAAATATATATAGGATACAAAAATATACATTCATGTGCAATTATAGGATAGCCAAATCTTGACACAAAATGTGTCTCCACCTGAGTGCTAAGCAGCTGGTGATTCAGGTGTGCACAAGCCTGTTCACAATATAGACCTTGCTGCTCAAGCAGTGTGAATGTTACCCTCCATTTCTTTGGTGAAGGTCTTGCTCTGTTTGGAGTTAGTCAGCGTATTAATTCCTATCTAGCAGTCGGTTTGCACCTTAACAGTGAGTTGCAAACAGTAAATAATTGCTAAACACACAGGCTTAATTCTTTGGCTGTTATTGTAACAACAGAAGTGTTTGCAGTGCTCTGAGACACAAGCCTGATTTCTGGGGTCAGCCAGGCCTGTGGGTAACTGTGAGTCACATATTGCTGCGGAGTTAAAAAGGGCAAGGAAGGGGAGGTGGGTGCGAGGCCGGGGCAGCTCGCTGAGGCCGGGGCAGCTCGTGGCTCGTTGCTGGGCCGGGGACGGTGGCGCCATCCACCCGTCGTCCTGCCCTGTGTGACACGTGGGACCGGTGGCGTTGCAGACGGCGCCCGGCGTGCACCGGCGGCTCTTCCGGAAGATCAGCAACCTTATCACGGCCTTCCAGAGGCCCGACCAGGGCCTCGTGACGCCCCTGCAGCACCCCGTGGTCACCAAGGGCAAGGCCAAGCGCCCCACGGCTGCAGGTACGTGAGGCGCCCGGGCCAGACCCTCCTTGAGCTTTGCTGCTGGGAACCCCATGGATGGCACCAAGTCCTGCTAATGCGAGCAGAGCGGGGCTTTTCCGTGGCCTCGCCGGAGTGGGAGCCTTGCACAGCTCCCTGCACTCCCTGCTGCTGTTGCCCAGGATGCCAGTGGCATTCCTTGTAACAGGAATTGTGTAGGCAGCAGGACTAGAGAAGCAGTTGTCCCCTTGCACTTGATGCTGGTGAGGCTGCACCTCAAATACGGTGTTCGGTTTGGGCCCCTCACTGCCAGAAGGACTTTGAGGTCCTGTATCTAGTCCAAAGAAGGGCAACGAAGCTGATGAAGGGGTGGGAGCACAGACTTTATGGGGAACAGCTGAGGGAGCTGGGATGATCTAGTCCTGAGAAGAGGAGGCCCAAGTTGTGCTGGGGGAGGTTCAGGTTAGACATTAAGAAGGATTTCCACATAGAAAGTAGTCAAGCATTGGAACTGGCTGCCCAGGCAAGTGGTGGAGTCACCATCCCTGAGAGTAGTCAAGAAAGATGAGGTGCTTGGGGACTTGGTTTAGCAGGTATGGTGTTGAGAGGCTTGCAGTTGTACTCAGTGAACACAAGGGTCTTTACCAACTATCATGATTCGATGATTCTGTGAGAGCAACTGTGGTGCTGGGGCTGCTTGCCGCCGAGACGCTGCCCTCACCTCTCTGCCCTTGCTCTCCTCAGGGAGGACGGACGGCCACGGCTTCCCCCTGCAGCCCTCATGAAGACGTCCCCACCGCAGTGCATGCGCGCGGCCTGTCTCGCCGCTCTGCTGTGCCCGCAGCAGACGGGCTTATGTGATGGTTAACACAACTCCATGAGTTTTCACGTAACATTTGCAGAAATGTGTATGTAACAGACTTTCTAGCTCATAACAGGTTTCAAGTTTCTAAAAAGTTTTGAAATATTTTGAATTTAGTTTTGCTTTTTATATATATATGTGTGTGTGTATATATATATATGTATATGATAAAAAAGTCAACCACTAAGCAGTTAATAGCTTTATCTTTTTTTTTTTTTCTTCTCCTGTCCTTGTACTCCCAAGTAGAAGTGTTTTCCACTTCAATATTAGCCCCTATTTTTTATGTGACGACCTCAGAATCAACTGCTCTGGCTGAGATTCCTGCAGCACTGGGCCAGGCAGTTCTGAGGCCCATGTCCTCACAGAAGTTGCTCAGGGTATGGTGCTCCTGCCTTGGGCGACCTGTGTACATGGCAGTGATCATCTCCCACTGCAACCGTGTTAGGGGTGCACTGGCCCTCCAGGCTCTCCTGCCCTGCAGATAGGCTGCTCACTGCTTGCACGGGTGATGACAGTGCGTTACTGAGTGCTTGGGAACACCCAATGACATAGGGAACATGAGGCTGTAGACAACATCTAGCCCAACCTCCCTGCTTGAACGGGGAGGTTGGCCTAGAGGATCTCTAGGCCCTTCCAGCCTCAACGATTCTGTGGTCAGTGGTTTTCAGCTATTCTTTTTACATCAAAAAGAAAAAAAATGTATATGGCTCAAAGAAATGAATTATTTTGGCTTGCTGTTTGCTCTGCCTTGCTTTCCATAGCCGAGTATTTTGGTGTACTGCAGCTGCTCCCCCCTAGGTCACACCTCTGTGCATTGCTGCCCATAGGGATGTCGCTGGTGCCAGCTGCCTTGCGAGGCGCTGGCACGGCCACGTGTGTGGCTGCCTGTGGTGATGCACTAGGGAGACCCACACAGTGTGATCCGACACCCTGGCTTGACCTCACTGACGGGCCCGTGGGTCCCCGTGTTGTCATGTGGCCATAGCAAAGGGGGTGCCAGGCAGGAAGGGGCAGTAATTGCAGTGGGGAAGCAGTGTGAGTCCTGTGCAAGCAGCATTTTGCTTTGCATTTGGTGAGGCTGAAGTTTTGTGTTGCTGTTTTTGTGCGTGTGTGCATGTACGTGAGTGTGTGCATGCCGCTTGTCATGACATGCAGCCTGTTCCCTGTGAATCACACTGGAAACAGCCATCTACATGAAGAAGGGACAGGTGGAGGGCACTGTCAGGACGTGGTGACAAACATCGATTCCCACTCTGTGCTCAGCTGTCCTCTCTGGTTCAGCGTCTTCCCATCGCTGCCACCACAAAGCAGCTCCACATGAGCACCACACGGTGCATTGCGCTGCACCAACCTGTTGCACATCCTGCAGTTCAACCAAGATCCTTATCTGACTGTGCAGCATAGTGGTATGTTGAGCTTGGTTTGCTCTGTCATAGAATATTTAGAAGCTACTAAATTTATGATTGTTACGTATTTCAGCACACATGAGTGTGCCACACACTGAGTCGCCGTGGTCCTGACAGCCCTCAGGTGATGACGTTGCACCCTTTTGTGTTGCTGCCTCACGCTGGAGCTCTCCTGCCTTGTGGCGCCGTGTGGTTAGATTCCTTCTTGTAAGTGCGGTTGTTGTATGAACAATTGCTTATCACCATCTCTCTGAGGCAGGCCAGGAAATAAGAGCTCCCTATTGTCATCTCTCCATCAGCTATCAGCAGTCCTGCTCAACAGGGGAGGCCCCAGATGACTGGAGACTTGCCAGTGTGATGCCCATCTACAAGAAGGAGTGGGTAGGAGGAGTGGGAGGAGGATTTGGGGAGCTAGAGGCCTGACCTGCATGTCAGGGAATGTTACAGAGGAGATCGTATTGAGGACAATCACACAGAGCATGTGTGTGACAACCAGGGGATCAAGCCCAGCCAACACGGGTTCCTGAAAGGCAAGTCCTGCCTCACCAACCTGATCTGCTTCTATGACCAGGTGACCCATCTAGTGGATGAGGCTGTGGACATGGTCTACTTAGACTTCAGCAAGGCCTTTGACACACTCTCCCAATGCCTCCTCCTGGAGAAGCTGGTAGTTCATGGCTTAGACAGGGGTACTCTTTGCTGAGTGAAAAACTGGCTGGTTGGTCGGGCCCAGAGGGTGGTGGTGAATGGAGTTGAATCCAGCTGGTGGCCAGTCACGAACAGTGTTCCTCAGGGGACAGTGTTTTAATACCTTTATCGATGATCTGAGTGAGGGGACTGAGAGCACCCTCAGCAAATTTGCAGACACACCAAGCAGGGAGGAAGAGCTGATCTGCCTGAGGGTGGGAAAGCTCTGCAGAGGATCTGGACTGGCTGGCTCAATGGGCTGAGGCCAATTGTATGAGGTTCAATAGGGCCAAATGCCACGTTCTGCTCTTCGGTCATCACAACAACCCCATGCTACAGGCTTGGGGCAGAGCGGCTGGAGAGCTGTGTGGAAGAAAAGGGGCTGGGAGCATTGGTCAACAGCCGGCTGAACGTGAGCCAGCGGTGTGGCCAAGAAGGCCAACGGCCTCCTGGCTCATACCAAGAGTGGTGTAGCCAGCAGGACTAGGAAGCGCCGTGCTGGACTTGACACTAGTTAGGCCGCCCCTTGAATACTGTGTTCAGTTTGGGCCCTTCAGGACAAGAAGGACGTAGAGAGTGTCCAAAGAAGGGCAATGAAGCTGGTGAAGGGGCTGGAGCACAGGCCTTATGAGAAGGAAGAGCTGAAGTTAGTCTGGAGAGGAGGAGGCTCAGGGGAGACCTAATCACTACCTGAAAGGAGACTGTAGTGAGGCAGGAGTCGATCTCTAAAGTAACTAGGAAAAGAGGAAGTGGCCTCAAGTTGTGGCTGGTGGAGGTTCAGGTTAGGTATTAGGAAAAAAATCTACATGAAAAGCAGAGTCAAGCATTGGAATAGGCTGCCCAGGTAAGTGGTGGAGTCACCGGTCCTGGCAGTGTTCAAGTGTGTAGACGAGGCGCTGAGGGACACAGTTAGCAGGGGGTGTTGAGGGGCTTATGGCTCGACTCAAAGGCCTTTTCCAACCATTACTCTACGATTCAGCTTTGCTGCTCGGGCCCCACGGCAGCTGCACGACTGCTTCGTGGAAGCTGCTGCTGCTTTCCAGGAACTCCTTCCCTCGCTCACGTTTTTCTGATGAAACAGTCACCTTTGTGCAAAGCCAAGCTGTGATTTTGCATGCAGTGCTATGAGACCGACATTCATTGGTGAATCAGAAGTAAAACCAAACACTGCTGGCAACACCGCTCACTCCCCTGGTTTTTGCATCAACCAGTGCTGCCTCAAGCTGCACTTGGGGGACACCTCGGCACTCATAGGGAAGCGCTTCCTAAACTCAGGGCATCCCGCACGGTGGAAACACAGACAACATCACGTGCCATTAGTTTGCACCTTTATTTTTTAAAAATGAAATAGTCAAAGTACCTTTTTTTTTTCCCCCAAATATCGACACATAATATATTAACTTTCAATATTTACAGCACGTTGCTGGGATGTTCTTGTAGAAAAAGCATGCTTCTGGTCTGAAAGCCAGAGCAAACCTCAGACCGTTTCACTGCAGCCATGTAACACAGACCTGTACAGTACCCAGTCACTGTTCAGCACAGGAGTTAGAGCAGGAATTAAAAAAGGGGAACCTAGTGTCTCCTAGCAACAAGGCTCGGGCCGTTAAACCACAATTTCGGTAAGATCGGAACCTCTTGCCGGCGTTAGGCAGAAACCGAAGATCTTGGCATACGGTGTAAACATTTTTACTTCTCATGAGAAAGCTGAAAGGAACATTGCTCTGACACATAGTGCACGCCCCACGTCGCTCCCGCTTTTATTGACACTTTTGCCAGAAGAGCATGACGACTTTAATGGTTTATCATGGTTCATACAAGTAAAATACTGTCAAGGACACAATCTGATATACTAACATTTATTAAGAGGTTAAAGTCCACCACGAGAGCTAAGGAGAAACTGGTCATCGTCAAAACACGTTTCCTTGGACAGACGACGGCCGATGACGGATGCTGAGACAGATCCACAGCGCCAAGCCGAGCTCACCAGTTCCTGTTGGGAAGTGCTGCGCCGTACAGCCGGGATGCCTGGGCCCTGGAGACGCTTTGCATCGAGGACGGGTGTAGAAAGAGTCCGGGAGGAGCCGTCGGCGCTGCCCGCGTGGCTCCGTCCACGGCTCCGGCGGCTCCTTCACCACGCGGAGCCCTCCCGGCGGGACACGGGGCCGGAGCTGCCGCCGCGCGGGGAGCCCAGAGTCTGACTGCGTTACAACCGAGAGGACGCTGAAGATCTCAAACTAAACAGCTAGCATGTGTATACCGAGTTGCACACTGACCAGTTCATATATAGTTATTTGGCTATGTTCTACATATATATCTATATATATATTTATACCTTTGAAATGTTCTAGATTTGCTAAATAAATATGGAAGCAAAGGAAACGTTATTTATATGCACTATTTGTTTGGCTGTCATAAGGTATCTTCTCATGGTAGAGACTCTGCTACAGAATAGTGTGCAATAGTGGTGTTTTTTTTTTTAATTTGTGTTTTTCTGCTTTTTTAGGATCTCAATCACAGTGCAGAATGTGCATCAAATTATCTGATCTAATTGACAAAGTTTCCCATGCCATTAGTAGGATTTTTGTTTTCTCATTTGGGTCTCTAGGCTATAGTGCAAAATCAAAAAAGAAAGAAGAATACAAAAACAACACGCAAAAATTGGCCTACCTGCCAGGAAAAAAAAATGGAGACTGAAATATTCCCTATTCCCTGCCTCCATCTGAGGTTGTTCATGGACTAGATGGTCCAAAGCTATTTGTTTGTTGTAGTTCTGTGCCTGGCCCGTGTTGATGCACCACCACTCTCCAGTGCTCTTATACAAAATTCTTTTGAACTGTTATCTCAAGATAACATTTATTTTTAGCTTTCTCAATTCTTGATTTTTTTTTTTTTTTTTGGAACAGGGCCATGTAATGTCATGTGAGTCTTTATACATCAATATTCTCGTAAGAAATATTCAAAAATGTACCTTAGAAGGTCTACCCAGGACCCGGGAAATGCCAAATCTACTTTCAGAGACAAACCTGTAATACATTTCACTCTTCGACCTTTTGGCATTATAGGAGAACAACAGTAATCAAGGCAGTATCAAAAAACACAGCTGTAGGTTAATACAAAGTGCATTTCCTGCATATAATACAAATATAACTTTAAGAAACTAAAGGCACAAGCTAACTAAATATGTATTACATACTAGAAATGCACAGTTCAAGGTAATTCTAAGAACTTCAAATATTTGTTTATAATGGATATTTAAAGCAGTTTGAAAATGATACTTCATTAGCGAATTGCAAAAAAGTATAATTGCTTAAAATATAGGTAAAATAGACTCTAATATTGACATCTTGGATCAGTGATAAAATACATCATCACATTTATGAATGCACTCTCTATATACAGTTCATAAATTATTCTTCCATTGATTAAAAGCATATTAGAGGCTCAAGGACTTCAAAGGTCCATTTTTAGGCTGGTGTGGAGGTATTCAAATTCTCCATGATTTTTATGGAAAATTACGGAAATTAGAGCTACCAAATGAGGATGTTGCCAGCTCCAAGTTCTGTACCTTAGTTAGTGATGAGCCTGATCCAAAAGTGTGGATTTCACCCCAAATCCCCGCCAGGTCGGGGAGCAGAGGGTGCCTTGGGGCCAGAGCTGATGGGTGGCCACCCATCACCACCCTGACTGTGCAGTGCAGGCTCAGCTCTAACTTCAGTACAGGCTGCTCCACTTGCCCAAAAAATAAAGGGGGGGAAAAAAAAAAAGTGGAAAGAAATGAAGAAAGCTAAAGCAAGCACTTTGTTGGCTTCGGTAAATACAAGCAGAAACTGTTTCAGTATATTTGCTGTGTCTCTTTTGAAAGAAATGTGCAATAACATCACTGTTACGGATACACAGGCTCTATAACAAGACTTCTAGCTCCCTCTGAAAGTCAGTGAAGGAAATCTGCTTACCCATCCCACCCCCAGGCGCCTCCACCTCAGGATAATCAGGTCTATTAAAAATGGCAAACTAGAAAAAGGATCTCTTACTCTGCAATGAAATAACTGTGCCAGCAGCGCATGATACCTTGGGAAAGAAAAACTTCTGCCCATGCAATATAATGTTTTTCTGTGCGCTCTAGATATTGAGCTGAAAAGTGAAGAGTCATCTCCAAAATGTTCTACGTTTATCAACATATTTACTATCCACACTTAGGTTCATCAACTCCCAACTCACCAATCTTCTTCAGACTCAAAAAAAAATGAGTAGTACAACAGGTTTATTAAACTGAGATGGAAACAACATGAGGCCTAAAACCAACACTGCGCTTTACGGATGGTTTGTGAGGAGCCCTGGTCCGAGGGACGCAGGGCACACTGGTCCCGCAGGGCTTTTCAGCACCCCTGCAACTGCAGCAACCCTCCCTGCTGGGCAACAGAGGTTGTCCCAAAAGCACCGAGTTGAAGCCCGATCCAGAGAGACTCCCGCTGGCTTCAGTGCTACCAGAGAAAGTTTTGTCCATCTCTGAGAGCGGCTGGACCCGGCACCGCATTGTGACCCTGCCCACCTCGGCACCCAGCAGCTCCCCTGGCGCCAGCAGAGCCAGTGCCCACAGAAGACCTCAGGAGAGGCCAAACCAGACACAAGGTGGGCACCGAGCACGAGAGGTGGCTACGTGTCACTGGGGACAGGCTTCACGTGCTGCTGCATCCAGCGCAAGCTGGGTTTTCCAGGCTGGGAAATCCCTGGCACCACCGCTGTGAAGAGTGACGTGTGCTGGGCTGGAGAGCAACGAGGCAGTTTCTGCTGGTCTGGTGTTTGTGTGCCACCCCCTGACTCCGTGGGACAGCTCCCTGGAACACCGGCTACCTGGGAGAGACGGGCTGCAGAACCAGGCCCTGTAACCTTCTGAATAACTGGTGAATTAAAATCAACAACAGAAAGGACGTGTTTCTCTAGCAGACAGCAGAGCCCACGAGTTTCGGGCACCGCGTGAGGTGCGGCCGCCTGGCGCTCTGCCTCGAAACCTTTGAATACTGCCACACGAGAACTAAAAATCTCACTGTCATCTCAGAGTTAAACGAACAATATTAAAATACCATCTTCTGTCACATTTAAAGGCAGTTGGATATGTTTTTTTTCCTCTATATTTATATATACAGAGTTCTGATCTAGAAAAACCAATACAATAAACCATTTTATGTTTAAAAACAGGCAGTCTTTGGTGACGCAAAGGCAGAGATTTTCTTCGTTACCTTCTGCCTATTTCACTCTGTCTCATAAAGTGAATATTATTGGCACTGTCAGAAAGTTCAAGATACTGCTCCACAGATAAAACAAAATATCCATCGTAGCCTTGTACCCGCCCAGTGCTTAAAAGCTGCTGTTTCTCTCCATCGGTCCATGCCCTAATCCCTTCCTCCCCTTCCTGGAGCCGCCTTTGCTCCTTAGTCCAGGCCTGTGCAACTGCCCTCTGCCTGGCTATTTCTAAGACATGGTTCTTTTCTTCTTCTATGGTTGTTCCATACCGGACGTTAAAGCACAGTGCGCCGTGCTGGAGCTGTATATCGGCAAACCGTCTAGTCCTTCCATTGATCACTGAAGTCATCTGGGACACGGTGACGTTGACACCGTTCTCCAAAATGCGCCGCCCACCCGTGTTGCCAATGAGCGCCAAGTCTTCCTCCAAAGACCCCAGCTTGATGAAGTAATGGGTGTCACGGCCATCTATGGTGAAATGCAAGTTCTCCAGATAGTGAGCGTTGTTGAGGATGGCAGCAATGCGCCGGCTGTCCTCGTTAGCAACACCTATAATGTCTGCAGTCACTAGGCCATCCTTGATGGCAAATTTGATGCCTTTTCCGAAAACTGAGGGAATGGCTGCAAACCTGGCTTGTTTCACTCCCTCATAGCACTTGCCATCGCTATACCGGGGTGTCATGGGCAGCTGATCCAAGGATATGAAATTCCGGAGCTGCTTTTGTAGCTCACATTGAATACCGAGGATAGTCTGGAAAGGAAAATGCCAACAAAGTTAAAGCAGAGGAATTCTTTAGTTGCTTATAGTGTCTCATAGACCCTATAAGATCCCCTTAACTGCTCAGAATGGATCTTGTAAGTCTGCTTGCAAATTGTCATTCACCAATGCAGAGCCTGGCTATATGCACAAGGCTTCTAACTGCCTTGGGTATTGCTTTCTGTCTCTTGGACTCTTTAGTTTCCATGAATCAAATAACTGAAAAGGTGTTTATCACAAATATTTTCATGTTTATTATTTCTTTTTTTCTCCCTCTCCTCCTTGAATTGTTATTCTAATGGCTGGTCTTTCAGCTTGTAGGCTCGAGGAAACTCAAATTCAAAGCTGTGCCCTGTCATGTGATTCCAGACAAATCACTTGGTCTCTGTGCGTCTCATTATGTCTTCTGTAAAATAGCAACAGCATCTTTTACAGCTCATTCCTTAAGGAAAGCAGACTGTGAAGGTCTCAAGACAACAGAACAATAGGAACCAGGCGAGTACATAAGATCTGTAGATCTTATTGCCCACTGAGGATACGAAAACCCCCTTTCAACCATCTGTTTTCTCTTTTAGCACTCTGTCACTGCTCTCTTTCTGTGCTTTTGTAATATCTTCTTTCAGCTGTGAGAATTTTACATGGACATGTTCCTAAATCTGGAACCAGCTCCGACCCTCCAGCCCTTTGCACTTTGTGCTGTCACCTATGAATGGGAAAGGTATCTCTTTTCCCTCCTGTTTTTAAAATGTGCTATTTTGTTCACAGATGCTCATGTGTTTAAATGCAAAACATGAACACCTGCTCGGCATCTTTCTGGGTAGGTGGACGTGTGGCAGTTTCATGGATTGCTGGACACTGATACCTTCTGTGCGGCTGTTCCTCAGGCACAATATGCCCTGGAGCCAGGCTGAGCATTACACATGAAAAAAAGTCCACTCAATCCCCCCTACAAATTCGCAACAGCAAAACTTCTGTTTTCCTGCAGAAAAGCTCTGCAGAGGCTTGTGAAGTTGCACTCTCAGTGATTTTGCACATCCTGCTGTGTCACCTTTATGATCCAAGGTGAAAATGTGTTTTCTTGTTTAAGTCCATAAAATTTTGCCTGATTTGTTCCATTCTCATACCACCACTTTTACTCTTTCACCCGTGCAGCCCCCCTGCATTTTGCAGAGTTTCCCCATAAGCAGGTGCAAGGTTTCCTCACCATATTCCTGCAAGCCTATCCCTACAACCCTGCTGCAAGGTCAGTAAGCAGTGTGACAACACTCAGCTTGATAGCATCATCAGACTACTTGCCCATCGAGTTGCAAGAAACTGCCACGTTGTTTCCATTATTTTCTGAGAAATCTTCCTAAATTTAGAGGTAGAAACATTTAACAGCCAGAGTTTCTGCTAACCTTTCCAGGATCCCACTCTTGGGTTTTTGTTTGAAGCTGTAAAAGTTCATACGTTGTCTCCAAAGCTTCTATCTCTGGTTTTGGGAATCCAGGCAGTACATTGTGCAACTGGAAACCAAACAGCTCTAGCCAACTTCCAATGTCTACAAAACAAAACAAAGCATCCTAGCAATGAGACACGTAAATCTTAGAAATGACAGCTATGTAGAAGTAATGATTTTACATCAATTTATGTTTTCAGCACTTGTTTCTGCATTTATTGAGGAAAACAAATGATCTGATTAAAATACATAGCTGTAATGAAATCAATAGTGTACCTTCTTTCTAGTTAAAATGGAAAAAAAAATCAGATTATGCTGCCTCCATTCTTCTTCTGATTTTGGCATATAGAAAAGCAGCTCGTACAACTATCAATTATTTTATCAATTATCTAAGAATAGATAATTAATATCTAAATAGATAAGTTCCATATGATAGCAGAGCCAAATGGTATTTTCTGATGAGTGCAAATGACTTCTGAAATCTTAGGATTCATACAGGAATTTGATCCAATACTGTATTTTCTTAAGAGATATGTTACTTTTACCTGTTGTATACTTAGCAACATCCTGGATTCTGCCAACAGGGTAGTTATTCTCAAATGAGTAGAGATTAAATGGTTGTGGGACGGTGTTCAGGTGTTTCCATATATGATGATTTGGTGTTGTCCACCGACCAGCAATAATGTCGTAATCCCTTTGGCCCAGGTGCACTAGTTTAGTAAGAGAATCATAGAGGCCTCCATGGAAACCAATGATAACTTGGAAATCTGGATTTGTGTCCTGGTAGATCTCTCCATAGGGAGTGTACAGGATTTCTTTTATGACTTGGCCCCGACTGCTGAATACAGCTAGAGGTGTTCCAGTATTATCACATGCAACGTAATATTCTTCCCCACTGCTTAATTCCATTGCAATGAGATGACCTTGAAGATCATAATATAAGGATGTTATTTCTGAGCTAGTATGATTGTACAAGTGAGTAACTCTTATTGGGTTGGAGAGATCAGCATAGAAGAATTGTAAGTGTTCTCCTAGGCTTGATTTGCTTGCAACCCGTCTTCCAAGACCATCGTAACAGTATTGCACAGTCCAGCCAGAAACCTTATTGTAAGCTTTGCTCAGCAGACCATTAGAGTTGTACTCAAAGATTTCATTGCCTCTTTGTCTCAGAAAACCATCTTCATCCATTTTATACTGAATTTCTCCAAGTCTGGTAATGCGGTCTCTAAGATCGTATCTGAGAGGAGTGAGGCGAGCGCTATTTCCATGACTCAGCAAGTTGATGTTGCCATTAAGGTCGTAGCTGTAACGCCATTGGGTTTTGTCGTTCACAGACACGGTCTGAAGCTGGCCATCAGCATCATATTCATAGAAATATCTTGTTATATTGGCATCCACGCCTACACGTATATCGCAGATCACCATACGGCCCATATTATCATACTGGATAGTCATCCAGTAAGCAATAGCTTTAAGAATTTCATATTGTACTTCAATCACCTGGCCATTAGCGCTGAAAATTTTGGTGTGCTTCATCACACTGGTGGTTATAACTTGGTTTAAATCATAATTAATGACACTGAATTTCCCAAACTGTTCGGTCCTACCAGAGACATCAACATAACGGTATAGATCTATGGGGAGAGGAGTCTCGTTTATCATGGCCTGCATGCTCGTGACACGGAAATTGTTGTAGCTGTAGTCAAACCTGGCATTTACAAGCCCTTCTTCACTAAACCTGAAGATCTGGCGACCAATAAGTGGACCTGTGCATAATAAATAGGGGAAAAACAAGCAAAATAATGAACTATTACAGTATACTTACAGAACTAACAAAGACAACTCATGAACTCAAATATAGGCCTGACTCTTGATAATACCTGACTGCCTCAGACTGTACCATTCTTAATGTACCATTAAGAATGTTAGATCATTCTCTCACGAATCTTTATTCAAATCTTTATTAACGCTTGTTCTTCGAAATTTTTATATTTTATAAATGTTTGTTTAAATTAATGTGATTTTATTCATAATTATGATTTCTGCTTACTTACAAGATAATTCTAACTTGAATTAATTTTACGTGGTGCTTTCCTTCCTCCTATAAACAGTTCTTTTGAATTTATATTATGTTCTGGTATAAATAGAGAAACTTGAAAATACAAACAATAAAACAACTTGATTTAGTATTTAGCAGAGATCTACACAGTGGAATAAAAACAACCAAACATTAGAAGAGCTATACCATACCAAACAATAAAAAGAAAACTGCGTATTTCAAATGGGACAGCTATATAGGCCTGTGGACAGAGACACAGAGATATACACACGTATTTTTCTACTGAAACATAAAAACAGGGACTTTTATATGTAAAAATAATGGAATTTCAAGTCAGGCAAGTGATGTTGGTATTAGCAGAATCAAGGCCAAAACTTTACCAAAGTAGCCGCAGTTACACCAACCTGTTTGTCTGTATCTGATGGTGCAGATGAACCCATCGTGCATCAAATGTATGGTTTTAATAACCCCAGAAGACTCCTCGTAGGTGAAGGTGACTTGGGTAGTATCATAAAGAATCTCGGAGAGCCGGGACTGCTTGGTGTACTTGTAAAGGACCCTGCGCCCTGTGCCAGGATATAACGTTTGCAGAAGGCGGCCATCCCTGGTAAGATCTTGTATGAAGGCCGCGTTGCTGTCGGGTGGGGTGTAGATGTTGCGGTAGTAGCCCACGGAGAGCATGGTCTGCAGGCTGTGGCGCACCATGCTCGGCATGGTCACCGAGAGCAGGTAGCTGGACTGGTCGTATTCGAAGATGTAGCGGCGCTGGCTGTGCAAGAGGAGCATCACCGACTGCAACGAGACAGCAACGGCAGCGTCAGTGGTGCCGCAAGCAAAGGGCCTTTAATCTAGTGAGTGCCTCAACATTAAGGAGACACCGAAACATCCATCCAGTCTTGGAGTCTGCTCTTACTGCCTGCGTGACCCGAAGTAAAGCTCCAAGAAACCCAGCCATCACCGCAGCCCAGAACAAGGAGCGAATGACGATAAGTCAAGATGCAAGGACCCCAAGCTGGAAGGCAGATGTGGCTCTCAGTAGCACTTCAGCCACACGCTGGCTTGCTGTGTTGCTCTGAAATATTTAGGTCATTCTCTCAGGAAGCAAAAACAGAGGGAACCGCTCCCTTCTATGCACAGGTGGAGCATCTGTTCCAGCAATGGTACAGATGGTGTGCAGGAGGCGTTTAGCTTTTACTGGCACTGTGCATATTTCTACCATAGATGTACACCTCTGTATGTCTTCTACGAAAGGCAGGTTGCCTCTGGTGGCAGAGCAGCTCCGGGCTTACAGCTGGATCAAAACATTCTGCAGCTTCTTTGGTGAAACTACTTCTACCTCTGGCATTTTGTATTTTATAAGAATATAATTTCTGTACCAGTACTTCAAAACTGCCCTGTGTTGGTTAATCATGGCTCATCAATGACACCTGGTTTGTTTTTTTGGTAGATGAACGTGCAAGCATGGCAGACATCTTTTCTTGTGCAAATTCCAGGTCTGCACTCCTAAACCCTTTCCATTAGGCAGGGGTAAGCTCAGAGAATGCAGAGTACAAGCAGAGTGGTGAAGTGTCACTATCAAAAGTAGCACGAGGGAAAGACAGGGGGAAGACCCATGGAGAACGTTGTAGCGTTTCACCCGGCTCTAACAAGAGGCTCGGCTGTACCTGAGCCCTGAACATCCTCACCACAGCATCCAAGCTTAAATCCAAGCTTAAACATTGGCCCAATTCCAGCAGGCCCGTAACAAACCTGTGCTTTTGCACAACTGAAATCTTAGCTCAAAAACCTATGTCGAGAAAATATCAAAGCCTGCAACGGGTTAAGTAACTTTGGCCTGAGCCGCTGTGCTCTGACAAATGCCCGGTGCCTCCTGCAGGAGCTGAGGACGGGCTGAGGCTCGGCCGCGCTCCCTGCGCCCTCCCCACGTGTGGTTCCTCCTGCCTTTGGCGAGGGCCATCTGTCACCCGCGCGCGAGCCAGCGAGCACCCGCACATGCCGCTCGCAGCTTCCTTGGACAGGCCTTCCTACCAAGGCTTTTCTGACTGCTTTTGAGCTGGTCTGCCAAGCATTTTAACATACACGGCTTGTTTTATTTTCACCTTCAGCTCCCGGTCCCCAGTCTGCAGTAAAGCACCAGCTGAGCTCTCTCCTCACACCGATGCAATGCCTCGCTCTGTATACAGCTCCCGGGCCTGTTTTTAAGCTGTCTGCCATTGACAGAGCATGAATAACGAGATCAGAAACATCTCTAATATAACTTTAGTGCCCCTGTGTGCCATTTTTGCAGTATTTTGTGGCTTTTCCACTTTTGCTCAGGATAGTAAAAGGACAACACTAAAAGGGTTGGAGACTTAATATCCCATCAAGAGCATGAGAGGATACTACAAAGAGAAATAAAGTAATTCCCCATTTACCCCAATAACATTACAATTGATTTTTGAACTATTTACCCAAATAGGGCTTTAATTGCTTTAAAGGATTTCAGAGGGCAGTTCATAAAACACCCCAAACTCTGACGGTTTACGAAGGCAAGTGTAGCCGGACACCTCCGCTTGCTGGCCCGCGCCGTGTCGGGACGGCGCTCACAGGATGGCTCGGAGCTCTGCTGGGAACGCGCCGGCACGCGGCGTGCAGCCACTAGATGTCATTTCTGTCCCACCTGCACGGGCCTGGGCCCCTCGATCCGTCTGGCTGTCACAGCAGTGCTGCACACTCGAGCTCCGAGAACTCAGGACACTCTATATGGCCATTAACTAATTACCGAGAGGGGCCAAAGCAAGGGAAACTCAATGTGATCAGTAAAACCCGTTTGCAGTACCACTATCATAGTGCTTTTTAAAATTTAAACTATTGTGACTAACCTTGGAAAAGAGAGATTCATGAAGCCATACAACTAACTCGCAGAATGATAATAAACGAAAAAGTAAATACCTAAAAAGTGGAAGAGAGCTACATAATTGATTTTTTGATAAAAGGAATCACTGGGTCTCGTGAGGTTTCAGGCAACCTTTAACAATCGTTACATAATTAACGCAATGAGCTATTGACTGTAATGGGGCCACAAAATGGTATCTTCATGTGTAGTTTTGACAAGAATCCGTTTTTCTTTGTAGCAGACAGTGATGAAGGCACATTAAATGGCTGCGAGATTATGTCCCTGGTGTCCATGACTTTCAAGAATTTTAATGACAAGTTACAGCTCCAACTAGGCCTGTGTCCCCCTGAACCAGGAGGCTTTTGCCATTTGCTCCTACAGGCTCAGGAATTGCCCCCTTGTGCAGAAGCCCAGCATATCAGTTTTCGGTTATGTAGCTTATTTATAAGTTCATTATAAGCTATGGACAAAGTGGTTTGGAAAGATAAAAAGGATAAATCTTTCCAACATTACGGTCCATTAGGTGCAAAGAAGAAACAAAAGATCCTCGGAATCACATGCCCAAATATTTGAAAGCTGTACTAAATGCCTGTTCATGTGCATTTGCAGAAGAACATGCAGACAAAAGAAGCCCTGACAAATTCAACTGAAGCAAACTTCTGAAGTTTCTAGGGTTTGCCAATCTTGTTAACAAGTGCAAAAGCCATTGTGCATGCAGACAAGGAAGGAATTACATTTTTTATGCATTTGCCAGTGTGAATCATTTTTCTCTGGGTTAGATTCAAGTGTTTTGAGGATCAGGCTTAAATACATTCAAAATAAGTACAGCAAAGTTTATCTGAAAAGTACACATTTGGAACTTTTAAATATATAAATAACTTCAAAGCCATTGGATTTCTTGTGTGTATTACCCCAATCACTTTTACCTCACCTGCCCCTTCTATCCTTTCCCTGTGGTTAACAGGTTCAGAGAAAATGTGTTGCAAACACAGGGTATATTGGAGAGTTTAAGTCTGTGCTATTTAAATAAAAGTTTAAGAGGGCACTATTTGAATAAAAATTCACACTGAGTTCTGAAAGAATTAAGAAATTGCCGTTTTTGCTTTGAGAGAAAGGGATGGTATCAAATGAGATGCATCAATAGATGAATGACATGATGCAGCTTTTCCTCAGACTGCACATCTATTCCTGCATTTTTTTGATTACTGCCTATAGATATAATTACAATTGTCAGGCCATTTGCACATGAAGCCTCTGAAAAAGCAGAGAAATAGTTGATTTCATATAGGTTTATTTTTATCTCTGCTCAAATAGCCCTCATAAACACTACAGGACTCCTCTCCATAGGAAAAGTCTTTCTTTTTCAGGACAGCATTGAATAGCTACAAGCTTGTAGTCACTGTCTCATGATTTTGGCATAATCTGTCATAATCTCAGTACAAAGATAATAATCATATTCATTATTCTGTCTAAAAAGTCGTAAGTCTTCTTGCTAGGTATGTTTATAACATTGTTCACAATGTAGCATCTGCATTAAAACACATTTTCACTTTGGTTCAATCATTTAAAAAATTTTAAAATATGATTTACCTTTTCTAAATATGTGTAACTCCATATTTTACCATCTGCCCACGTTCGGGAAATAATGTTCCCACTTGGATCATATTCCATTTTCTCAGTCCAGGTTCCTCTTTGGATATAGGTCACTAATCCAGAATGTGAGTAAGTGATATTGACCTCATTATACTTGCTGATGGGTGACCACAAAATTGGGCGGCCTGTCTGGTCATACATAATCCGAAGGGTGAATTTTCGGTGATCATCATAAATCTTTCCTGTTCTGGTGACATGATCAAAATCAATGGAGAGCAGATTTCTATTGTGGGCCTAAACACAAAGACACAACAAGGTCAGAAAAACAATGCATATTAATTACATATAATAACCGCAATTAAAACGTGCAATAGTTTAACAGTATAATTGTGAATTCAGTGCTTACTAGGCACGAGAAAACAGAAAAATATTCTCAAGGGAAATAGGAGGATCAAGAACAGCCGACAACAAGTTGCACGTGGAAAGGATCCATGATCCGCTGCTCACGGGTGCCCTTCTCCTTGGTCCCAAAAGCAGCCCAGGGCCAGGGCTCGGACCAGCTCTCACCCTGCCTGCGAGGCCAGTGCAGCTCACACTGGTGCGGGGACGATGCTCCAGTGGGAAAAGTCCAGTCAAACACTGAGCCTGATTCCCAGAGACAAAATATATTTATCCGGTGCTCTCATCATCTGTCCTCTTAAATCATGCAAGTCACTGGGCAGTCACTATTAATATTACATTCCATTAAAATGTGGATCATAATTTAGGGAACCCTAAAATATTGTTTATCGACCTGTCTTATTCAGATCAATGCCCATTGTATTAACTCATTATATTTCAGCATCATTGTATTAATCTATTCCAAAGAATAAATGGCAAGGCAGAGAGGATGCCACTTTTGGTGTTCACACAGTATTTGGTTCTCACCAGCAGGCAGAGCTGGAGAGGAAACAGTTAAGATGCCTGTTTAATAATTCAAGCTGTGATCATATGGTGGTAGTGATTAGAAAGAACATTTTTCCTTTCCTCTTTCTGTTTTTAGATACAAAATAATTTGAAAATCTAGAGGAAGCAGGTGTTCTTTCTTCAACTACCATTCCTGGGGTTTTATATGCACACATGTCTAGCTTTAATACCGCTCATTTACAATATCTGTAAAATACCTACATACCCCCGTGGACTGCTGTAACTATTAGAATTTATGTTCTAATGACTCTTAAGGAGCACAAGTAAAATGTGACGCTCGGTTCGACTATATTTGCTTGTACACAGTCTGATGGAGGAAGTTTATGATAATGTATTCATTTGCAAATTTCCTGCAACTTCTGAAAAAAACTACTGGTGGTAAAATGTCTAAAAAGCAAGCAGGGGATATATCCTCACTCATATTCATTTATTATTTATGTAGATATTTAATGTTTTTATTGCTATTATTATTATAATTATTATTGCAGGATTCAGACAATAAACAGGAAAATATTGAATACAAATCTCTTGCAATCTAGATTTCAGGAATGATGCAATCAGTAAGAATGAAAATCAAATAGATGCAGAATTCATAGAGAAGAGTAGTATTTAAAACCTCACATAGTTAAAATAGATATGTGTATATTTTATTATTTCCTTTGTATTCCATATTTTATGTCTCATTTACTTCCTTAAACAAGATTTAACTTAAAATCTGATCTCTAAGCAAGATGGGTAAAACATGGCCACCAGTCCTCATCTCTATGTTTCTTCATGATTTCTGCAAGATGACTCCTCTAGGGCATCTAAAAGGAGTAAGGTTCTCCTACGAGAGAAAGGAGCTCATGTAGAAGCTAGGAAGAGCTGGTTTCTAGAAGCTACATCAGAGCAGAATTTCATCTGATGAAAACAGGGACAAAATTCAGCTGATTTCAATAATCATACTAGTGCTTCACAAACAGATATGCTTATTATACATTTTACAACATTATTTGGCTATGCTTTCCTTAATTTTAGTGCCAGAAGCTTTGCAATGCAAATAATCACACAAGTATATCATTCTTGAGTTTAGCTCTCAAATCTCAAGTATCTAAAATGTGTAAATTGGAGGAGACAATTATATTACTTTCCTGTCTGTATTTTGATTTGAATGGAAGTAACCTGATACACAGCAGCTCCTCAGGGTCCACGGGAGGTCCTGTCCTTAGGATTACTATAACAGTTGCTAATAAAAGGGAATAATTTCTTAAATACTGCAATAAATGTATCTACCAAAGCCTATTTTTTTGAATTGGGGCCAATGCATTATCTCCATTTTGTTATCTAAAAAAGAAAAACAGTACGCATAAGAAAGAAAGACCAGTGAAGAATCCGATTTAGTAGATATTCACTTAAAAACCCCTGGACTGTATCCAATGCCAAGTTCCTTCTAAGTTATGCAAAAGATGGGAGTGAGCAGAGCTGAATTCCAATGAGTTTATTACTATGCACCATGCTCATTGGCTTTAACAACAGCCTTTGCTTCATTTTCAGAAGTCAATTAAAATAGTGATTCAATTGATAAAAAAGAAGTCTTGCTAGATTAAGACTGATATTGAAATGCCTGATTGTAGATAGATTTATTATTAATGTAAAATGCATACATGCCTACAGACTGTTTTATATACTTTCAGGAAATACCAGGGCAGGCAATTCTGCACTTAAAGGAAAGCTGTGATTAATTCCCATTTCTCCCATTGAGTCAGATACTGAGATCGTTAGATGTCTGCTCTAGCATTTTAGCTAACACACTCATTTTTGCTCTATTTCTGGAACAGGGAATTCACACCAGGCAGTAATTTCAGTTTAAAACACAAATTCTACAATATTTTTCAGAACCTGCTAACAGTGGCCTCTTTTCCAAAACTGATTTTATACTAACAGGATGACATCCTTTCAAGATGTCTGTTAATTGTGATTAAGAATTAAAAATGTTAGGAAGTGGCAGAGAAGGAAAAGCTTTCTTCTTTTCAACTAGGTCATCTTTTTTCGCATTCCCAGTTACCTGCTTTCTAATTTATACCTCTGAGCGCTCAAACCATTTGCTTCAATTACTTTATCAGGACTGATCCTTAAGTGACATCTTTAAGCCTGAATTTTTGAGGGGAAAAAAGCTCTTTTTTTTTTTTTTTTTTTTTTTTTTTCCTTTCAGAAAACTCTCCCACTGTGCTTTTTTTCTCTTTTACTGAGGGTTCCTGCAAGTCTGTTCATTTCCATTGAGAACTGGTCCAATGCCCAGAGCTTTTTTTTGCATATATTCTCAAAGTTCAGCATAGTACTTCAGGACTTTTTGCCCTACATTGCACACTTTCCAACATACTTCCTATTGTGCTAACCATGGAATATTAAGAGCTTACCTTTATTTTCAAAATATGACTTGCTAGAAGTTTTCTGAACAAGGTCTCACCAGAACCTCAACCAGCACAAGTGCTTCTACCTTTATTTTCTGGGTCATACTCAAGGATTTGTCAACGATAAGCCCGAAATCCCTTTCACTGTTTGACCTGCTGCTTCAAACACATGGTATGATGGTAATTTTGCTACTGATTTCTTGTGTCTTTTCTTTTATAACCAAGTCATCGAGCAGAGGCAGCTACCCCAGGTAAATGCTACTGCTACTTCTCGCCTTCTCCAGCGGCACCGCTCCTCATGCCCCCATCAACTCCCTACTTCACTGGCCCCCCATGCCAAAGTCTCAGCACTAAAGCTGACCACCTTGAGCCACACACTTCACCCATCCTCCCACGTCCTCTCTGTTGGCCTCCACAGGCTACTTGTCCCTTTTTTCTCATCCATATTTACACAGCATCTCCTATGCTCAGAATGCTTCTCCTTTCCACTGTCAAGTCCTCAATTTCTCTGTCCAACCAGATGTCTCCAGCCTTGCCCCATGACAGCCCTCAGCCCTTGGTAAGAGATGCTCTTAGAGCTCAGTCCAGTCAAGGCTAAGGGAAAAACCTGTCGTACAGGCAGTTGACATATTTTTGAGTACGGAGGGTCAATCCAAGTCCCCTTAATCTTGGGTGGGTATAAAAAGACAGCTGTAGGTCTGCAGAACCAACATCCAACTGTTCGGCTGTTAGCGGACACCTTTGGAGGGGCAGAGATTTTGAGAGAGCAGAACATCAAAGGCTCTTACACTGCAGATCGTGTCACTGCACGGATGGCTAAGGGGGAGAAAGTCTATTACACTAGTGGTTCTGTGCACCACGAGGCTGAGAGACAGGACTATCATTTGACCTCTGGATTGTATTAGTTTTGTAATATTTTGATGAAATCATGTATTTTAGGTCTGCAGCTGGGATCCATCTAATCCTGACCAATTTGTGAATTTCCTTCCCCCCTTTTTCCCCTTCTGCCATGAAATGTTAAGAAACAAGAAGCAAGGGAAAATGTGTTAAAACAACCTGTAATCAATTTTAGCAATAGAAAATATAAATTACATTATAAGAAAACTGTGCAGAATGCAGTATGTCTTGAGCATAACTGTCAGGAATAATTTGACCCTTGCAACATAAGCAGAACAGATGACTGATTAAGCAATTCCTGCTTGAGAACAACAACTTAAATAAACAAACATTATGAAGTTCTCCAAGCACAAAACTATACAGAATGCATTGATTATGTAAAGTGAGCCATGAGGCCATCACTTGGATCCTGCCATCTTGTAGCACATATGTTTGCCATTGTAATAGGTTAAATAGCTGCTCAGCAGCATCCCTGGCTATGAGGGCTCATGCCATGATGGAGAAGAGGCAAGAAAAGGAAGGTCAAAAAAAACTAAATGAAGCCTTTGCCTGTTTTCAAGCTCCTTACAAAACAGTTGTGACTGAAGTCTGAAAGATGCCTTTTCAAACAGGTGCTTCACACACAAAGGACAGTCTGGCCAGATTAGCCAAGCCTGGGGTTTTGGATTCAATTGAAATGAAGCACAACTGAAAAGCACAACTGAAAACTAATCTGGCGCACTTTTTGAGTAAAAAACTAGGCAGGGTCTGATGATCAAAAGCCTATCCAGAAATTTTAACACCCAATTGCACACTTTCAGACCTAACAGATTTACTTAGAAAGATATAACTATCCAGATAGTCTGTGGTTAATAATGCAGTATTTTTAAATCTAAAATGGGTAGGGGTAGTCCTGGATAGTCCTACTATCATTACAGGCGTTTCCAGGAGTATTCATGTGATAAACAAAACTCATTTCTTCAAAAACCTTTTCAGCAAGGTAACAGTCTCTGCCACCTTGGTCTAGCTAATTAAATGCTGAATGTTGACCATCTGTCATTGCAATCTGTGAGTTCTCAGGAAAACAAATACAACTCATGGATGCAATGTTAAAATAATTCTTTGCTAGAGCCATATCATAAGCTGGCTAGTGGGAGTGAGGAGGTTTGAAACTGTATCACAGGTAGGATGAGGAGGTAGAGAGCAACATAAACAGTCTGTCTGCATATATGATGAAGCTCTGCATTGCTGCCCGCCGGAAAAGTACTGGCCAGGACACCTGGGGGGTGCCCTGAGAAATCACCTGTATCATGCACAGGCTGGCACGTGCTATTTCCCCCAGCAGAGAAAAGGGTAGTGAGATCTGAGGGAGACAGAACCTTGTTCCAAGTCTGCTGCTGTGCCAGACTAACTATGCATCGTCCTTTGCTCACAGCTTCTTCCAAAGGCATAATTAAGTTCTTAGTTGAAAAAGAAGCAGAATAAAAAAAGTAATTATGTCTTCAGGTCAAGTCTAACAACGAAAATCAAACAGAGATCAAACATCCCTGTGAGAGTCGGTAGAGTTTGGTTTTGAAATTCATGGCTGGGGCCCATCATTGATACATACTTTCCATTGCAATTCTTATAAAGTAAAATATTTCAACCTGGTTTTTGTTCAATGGTTTTCAAAGGGAACACTGCACTTTACACAAGAGGAAGTCTTACCCTTAACCTTCTCTCAAACGTAGAGATATTGCCTTTGGTCTGCTCCCTCCTTTGCCTCCATTCAATGAGATTTGAGTTATGCTCTCCAGGAAGGGAGATATTGCACTTCCCTAAAGTGGGGCTGACGACTCCTGCTAGAATATGAGGCTCTGTGTTAAGAGTGATTTCCATTCCACTGGCAAAGGTGACTCTCAGAGATCCATCTGGGCTGACCCGATAGATATTCTGCGTGTTATCTGTCAAAAAACAACAAACCAAACCAGGAAACACAAGAAAGTTCAGATCTACAGCTTTATAAAGCAAATGTTAGATGCAAAAAGGGTTTTGTTTGCCCCTAGTTTACAGACAGCTGAATACATACCAACTGCAGTGTGATTTTTGCAACCTGTAACCTGCAGGTCTTCACATCTGTAAAGAGCTTTTTTATTACGTTTGGCCTGATTATTTCCAGTGTGAAGGCTTCCTGCAGCAGACAGAAAGAGCTTTTGCTTTCAGGCTAAAAACATGCAAATTTGTAAGCTTGGTTTTGACCACCGATATTCTGATGATTTTAGCATGTTTGGCCATGCCAACAGAATATGATACTGTCTAAAATGAATGAATGCACTGAATATCTAAGGTAAGGTATGAAAGCTATTTTCACAAATGTCTAGGATGAGGACTAGTCTCCCCTTTTGGTCTTTTCGCTTGGTATCACTATATTAAAAAGGTCTCCTCTTTACCATAACTAACAGGACGCAGTGGGTTCAGGCGCAGTGGTGACCAGCTATGAGCCTGAAGCCTGATGCACACGGGGCACTGGGGAAGCAGAGCTGGGAAAGAAACAACCAGGTCAACAGTGGTGCCACAGCAAGCACCCCCAGGGCTGCAGGACTGCACCTTGGAGGACGGGCACCTCTTTTGGCAACTCTCAGGACATGATTACGTAAAAAACATTTGGCCATGTCAGAAATTGAAGGTCATAGACATTGCATTAAAAGAGACATTCTGTCAGATACAAGGTGTCTGTATACATCTGCATACAGGATGCTTCATTACAGTTTCACATTCCACAGAGATATAGAAATATGCAAATTATATGAATTCATAAGCAGGAGAGCCGCAACAGTGGCTGTTTATTTCTGGTGCTGCCTGCAGTGTGCTAGGCGCTTTCCTGAGACAGAATTTGGTAACATCCCAACCTTCAGAAGCTGCATATTTAAGGACAAACACAGTCATGCAGTCACCAGCAGAAGCAAACAGCAGATGCAGTCACCCAAAGACTAACGGGTGATATGATGCTATAATAAAGCATAATTCTCTCCACTTATTCAATGCCTTCTCTCTAACGCATCAGTGAAGAGGAATGAATGAATGCCACCTGAGGTGAGCTCTTCCTTTTTTTTTTTTTTAAAGATTAAAAGCTGAGAGAGAGAAAATTTCTGTAACTTGCTCAGGGTTAGAAAGCTTTTCTACAGCAGTCCTGAAAATAAAGCAGAAATACTATGATGTTTGCAGTGGCCTACTCCAAACCTCACCCCAGCAGCAGGCACTAGTGGAACTGCGCCAAGTCCTTCCTGCAAGCCCTGCTGTGAGATGCAGCATGGCCAGAGTGAGCTGAGCAAGGCACTGCAGCCTCATAATGTCAGTGGAGCACATCACTCCAGCAGTATTTCTCATAGCAACAAAATTCAGTCTATTGTAGGTTATTCCAACTTCTCTGAATACCAGAGGACATACATGACGTTTGGAGAGACTGAAGATTTCAATAAATGGAACCTATCTGCAGAACTGAGCACTGCCTTGGAGAAAAAAATTAACTAGTGGTTGGTTTCTAATAGCTATGCCAGGAGAACAAGCAAGCAAGAAACAAATGAAACAGCTTTGGTCTTTTTTGGCAAATGGTTAAAAGCACAATAAAGTCTAGAGCTGGAAATGCAACAATTAGGGAAGAAGTAACAGAAATGCCTTAATTACCTTGTTTTAAAGTATATATTGTAGAGGTAGCTGAGAAGTTTGTGGCTGTGATCACATTTTCTCTGTTTGAAGTATCAAGCTCTACTCTTGTCAATTTTTCAACATCACTGTGGAAACTGCTGACTTCACCGGTTGGAAACGTCGCGTTGGTCAGATGGCCATCAGAGTCATATCTGAAATACATGACATTGAAGAGCCATGAACATATATCACTAATGCTTTGCAGATACTCCTAAGAAAATAAAATAAAAACAAAAAACCACAACAAAAACCCTTGTCAACACTAGGCAGTAAGTGAAAAAGAAAAAATGGTTCATTCATTTACTCAAAATGGTACAGTAATTTCCTGCTTGGTGAATCTGGATAAAATATAATTGGAAATAGCTTGAGATGCCAAACTACAGGATTCAGCCTCCTCCAGCGTTTTCATGACCGGTGCATGCAGGTCAGGGCTGGCCCTGCTGTGATGTGATACAAAGCGGTGGCCGCTGGAGGTCACTCGGTGTTCAGGCAACTCGCCCACCCTAGAAAGGGCGTTTTCCAACCTCAAAGTTAAAATAAATCCAGTTCTAAGACTGGATTTTGCTGCTGAAGGTTGAAGTACACCAAATGAATGCTAAATTAAAGGACAACCAGAGGTGTAGCAATAGTGATTAAACAGGATTGAGATCTGCAGTGATTGACTCCTATTTAGTCACATGTTAATTCCAATGAGCCTACTCAAATCAGCAAAAACTCTCCTCAGAAATCATAGCAACAGAATCTAAACTTTGTAGTTAACCTACATTTCACTAGTTCTATAAAAATTCCTTCTCTTTGAGACACTTATATGAATCAGGCCATGTTACAGAAAAGTGAATAACTAATGCAAGGAATTTGGAACAGTGTCTCCAAAGGGTATTTCAGTTCTACAGAGATGTTTGTTCTTTCTGATGGTTCACATGAAACACAATACAGAGCGATGCTCACTGCTTGATATTGTTACGTGTTAACGTCTCCCATCTTAAAATCTTATTGATGCTAACACATTTTATTCATTCAAGAGACCTCTCTGATCCATTTGCATGACTAAAACCAACACATGTTCATGAGGTTGAAACCTATTTGTGCAGTAAGGAAAACATAATTAAGATTTAATGTTTTAGTGACTGTCTCCCTCATTCACAAAACAAATCCTCAGCTGGTGTATCAGCTGGCACAACTCCAATGCCTCCAATGGAGCCCTTCCAATTCATATCAACAGGTGATCTGGACTTGTCCTTCACTTCACCAGGTTGGCATCGTTTCTTTAGGATACTCATCTCCCTCAGAGAAAATATACATGTCACAAAAAGTGTCTGGAAAGAAACACTTTCTCTCCAAAGTAATTTCGGAACAAGTATCCTTTCCCCAATATAAAAAAGAAAAACAGAGCAGCTGTTCTTTCCACATGAAATACTGGAGAAAGAACTAGTGAACATCTTGCATTTTTTGACAATTGAATCCATCAAATGTTAAATATAATACAGTCTCTCTCCTTCACTTCCTACTGCACTCGCATACCATGCAAGTTTTTTACACAGCATCCTTATGCTGGCTCTGTGTGAACTGACTGGCTTCCACATCCAGGGATGAAAACTGAGTCACATCCCTGCTTGTCATCATTTAGAAAATGCCATGAGCATTGGTCACCTATATTTTTTCATTTCCTTTTCATTTAATCATTTATTTTTCATTTATGGCTTGATCAAACAGATGAGAAAACTTGCTAGTCCACCTGGGCTTTCCACCTAACCACAGAAAGATTCAGAAATGATGATTTTTTCGGCAGAAATGCAGCTAGCTGCTCATCAGGAGACACAAAAACTTCCTGTGTAGCTGAAAAATGGCATGAGTAGCTATGGATGGCAGAATGCTCACCCACTGAGCAATTCTAACAGCACACGTGTCAATGGATCCTTGTGTTCCCCATCCCATTGACTTCCATGAGAACACAGATGAGTGTCTCAGTAACAAACTCTACAGCACGACCATCTAAAAAGTTTTTTAATTTCGGATTGCTCCAAGAAACCCAGTCCTTTCAGGACAGATTCCACCACCTTTCACATGATGAATACTAGTATACTTGGAATCAATTTTTGCAGAGCAATGTTCTGCCCATACTAATAGGGGTAGAATCATGACATATTTCTTAATGTTAATTTGGGGCCCTGTTATGCCACTGTTAATCACCTCAGTGACCATTTAAATCATGCAAATAATTGCATTGATTTCAGTACTCACATGAGGAAGTGCTCACCAATATCTGAAACGCACACTGGGGGATATATCTTCACAATCCATTTGCATTTCTAAGCGTAGCATACAGTTAAGAGTTATAACATTTCAAAGGGAAAGCAGTCTAATTAATTTTTTCAGAGAGTTGTTTCTTGCAGGTGTTTCCTTGTCCTTGATTTAATAGAGGCCTAATGCCCCTCTCCCCTTTTACAGCTTTAATGAGCCAACATTAAAAAAATCTGGATGACTGAAAATTGTACATTAGCTGTAATTTTATGCAAGAGCTCTTTCAGTACTTTCATTCCATCAGATTAGAGTAGATGGATGACAAGTACTTTTGTAGGTGGCTTTCTACCTCTTAATAATTTCGCTCTGTGAGCGAATCTGACATATAGGTAGATGTTCTGAACAGTTCATTATCTTTGCTCCTACTCCCAGGTATGTGTGATACGTGTTGTTAAACAAACTCACCCCTGTTTCAGCTTGACAGTGCCATGGGTTGAACTTTTAGAAGCGAATGCAGATCTAGCTTAAAAAAAAAAAAGATGATTCCAAGCAATTTCCAAGTTGCTTATAGGGTAAATTCTCTTAGCTCCAATATTGTGTTGATATAGGAACTCAGAAGCACTCTAAATACTGAAGGAAACCCTTCAAAAATCTATTTTTCAAACTGAAACCAGATGTCAGCTCCGTATGTGACCTATCTGGAAAATAATGTCTGGTTAAAGAATGACTAAGGACCGTCATGTCCTGTGACCTACTTAGAGCAAAAGCTGGGATCCAGCTCCTGAAAACCGCCCCGCTCAGCACAGGGTTAATTGTAGTGAGCTGCTCCTCTGACTGCAGCAGGTAAAACATTTTATACCTCAGTCTTTCAGGATATTGCCACATATTAGAAAAGAGACTTAAAATTTTGGACCAGATAATAAATATTTATGGCATTACTTCACTATTTGATTTTGCTGCTGTTTATGCTATGATATTAACTATTGTTGCAATGGACCTAGAACAAAAGAACGAAACGGGGAAACGCAGCCAGGGAGATCCCCAACTTTTCTTGTCACTATAGTGAACCCATATTCACTGTTTCTATGAAGACAACAGCTCAGAAAAAAGGGACAAGGAAAATCACAATTCCAAACAGGCATGTGGCAGAAGTGCACAAAGGTGCAGGAGCTGTGCAATGTGAAGCAGCACTGAGGACTGCATATTCACAGCCTACAGTTAAGCTAGTGGAAGTGTGAAAAATGTTTAATAAAGCCAAAGTTTCTCATGTCAGTTTTAAGTGTTGTATTATTTTGGAATTTGCTTTCATCTTCAAGCAAGTTATTCTCAGAAAATGAAAATCCTTCCGAGCACAGGTGTTTTCATGTGAAGAAATTTGTGTTATATACAATGGGAGGCACTTGCAAGAAGGTGACATCCTTTAAAAACAGGATCCCACTGTATTTGAGTCATACTTGAATAAACAACTTGCCAGAGGACAACAGCCTAAGCAATAACTGCATGAAATGATTTGAACTGAATGTCAATGGGACGGAGCAAGAATAGCAAGATTAAACCCACCGAGAAGCGCATGACTACAAATAATCTGCTCTAACACTCCCATCTCCTCAAGTGACAATCACAGCCCGGCCACACATGATGTTTAGTATTTTAAGAAGTAATATGCATGACTTAGAGCTATTGTGAAAGCTTTCTGAAAGCATCATGGATTCATAGTCTGGACTGATCCCATCCTCATGTTGTGATTTAAATGGGTCACTCTCCACGCTGAAGTTATTACAAAGAAGCACGTATTTGGATTCAGTTATGCATGTAATAGGCACAGCCTCAGATCAATGTTAAAACAGCACCAGGACAACAGTGAGCTATGTTTTGCTGCATGATAATTTAAATTTCTATCAGTAAATGCCTGATAATGAGTATTGCAGCAGGAAGATCCATGTTTCCAGCATATTGACAAAGATGGTCCCCTCTAATTGTGTATACTTATGTTAACCCTGTTAATTTAGTCTGTTTTTTGCAGAATAATGGAGGGCAGGATGGGAAAAAAATCCCCTTCAGAAACAAATCCCAAGCGATAGGCAATAGCCTGCCCTGCTTTGATCCTCCTTGCAGGGTAATAAAGTGTAATTCTAAAAACCTCTGATGATGGTTACCCACCTACCCTTCTAGGAGACTTATACAGTGATTTACTTTTCCTCAGTGTGTTTTCTGTTCACATCTCACCTAGATTACTTTTTATTTTAATTTTTGACCATAAAGCCTTGTACCCTACAGAAAGCGACACTATTATCCTCTTGGAAGAGCTCTGAACTCACAGCAAAATGTTAACATTTCCATCATAACATTTCCATCAATCAGCTGCCACATCCTCAAACAGGGATTAACATAATTTACTGTAAATAATGAGAAGCCCTGACACATCCCACCTCTTTATAACCAAATATGAACTTTTTCTTGGGTTCATTTATCTTGGATTGTTCTGGGATGTCCTCACTGTTCAACAGCTCTTCTAAGACGAGTGTATTCAACCGCCTTTGCTTGCCCTTCGGAAGTCATCAGGGTTCTCCTGAGCATTTGCTTATCAGGCCATTCCCAATCCTCTTATTAAACATCCCTTTGTTATTATATATCCTCTTCCCCTATGGTTAAAGGCCATTTTACCCTTGCCTTTGAATAGTGCTTCCTTGGAGAGTCTCTCTTTATGACATCCCTTTCTCCTGTGAGAATATTATCCTTATACATATATATAGACACATATTTTTACCTGCTTCAAGATTTTTGCAAATTCCTGCTTCATATTACATACTGCCCCTTCTTATTCAGTTACAAAGAAATTCTCTATTTATATTTTCATTTAGAGAAACAGGGATGAACAAACAATAAAGTGAAAATGAAGCATCATAGGGATGAACAAACAACAAAGTGAAAATGAAGCATCATTTCAGGTAGTCTCTGCTACACTTAACGGGTGCTGCTTACAGAGCTTTCACATGAGGTTGATCTTTTGCCCTGTACAAGCCTATACAGAGGAACTGCTTGTCCTCTACCATGCAGCATTAGTAGCAGGGAATCTTTTCAAACTGCTAGAACCATCTAAATAAATTTCAACGTTCATTTCAAATAACATCCTTATAACGACGGGGACTTACTCATACACAGTTGTCCATCCATTCTCATCGCTTTTGGTTGCTAAAAGTCCTGTGTTTCCAGGGTATGTCATCAGCGCCAGGTTGTAGCCTTGGGCATAAACTCTTTTCAGGACCCCATTGCTGCTTATTGTCAGCCAGTACACCTGGCCTCCTGGGACCACCAGCCACAGGGGCAGGCCACTCGTGTCTCTGCGAATGTGAACGGAATTACCATTGCTGCTTGTGATTGTGCCAATATCCCCTTCTGCACTGTAGGAAAAATTGTAAATATAGTCCCTGGTTATGAGGTTGAGCGTGTGGAGGTGGGTTCCATTGATGGTGAACTGATAGAGCTCCTGGTCTGCCGGCGATGCGATCTCATACACATTCATGTCGCTGAGATGAGCCTTGTTTCGGCTCACTGCACGGATGCGGACGTTGCCCAGGTCTGCTACGTAGAGCGTGTCATCGGGGGAGACGGCTAGAGAAGAAGGTGCTTTCAGCTTTGCATCTTTGGCATATCCACCATCTCCTACGGCAAAAACAGCAAGTATTTTAGGAATCTGTAATGTCTATATTTTACCTGAACGCCTAGGTCTGCCACACTGCTTCTATTCAGTATCATTTACAAGTCAATAAAACAGCATCCTCTTCCAATGAATTAACCCCCCACTACAGAAAATGGCGTAATTTTAAACCAGTCTCACTGAAGACAAACAATAAGATAGAATTATTTCCTTTACTCCATTTTTACTAACTCCCAATCCTGCTGTTCAGGGAGTACTACCTGGTAAAATGTGAAAGAAAAACAAATAGAACAGCTGTAGTTCCATCCTCTACTTTCGTCTATTGGCTCACAGTAAGAGGAGGATCATGATATAAATAAATCAGAGAGAAAATAAAAAATCAGCTGAAATGACAATAGAAGCATATATTAGTCTATACTTACTAAAACCTCAACGTTGCAGGAGAACAACAAAACATTAGCCGAAAAGTATTTTGAAAAAGCATTGCTTTCAGTATCACTTGGTAGTTTAGTCTATGCATTTTAAGGTTAGAGGAGGACATTTTCACTATCATGAGCACCGACACACACATCAAAAGATTTTGCTGAGCAGGATTTTCTACTAGTAGCAAAAAAGAGTATTAAAGCTCACACTTAGAGAAAAGCGCATTACTATTTGAATCGCTCTCCTTCCACAGAGAAATTAAATTAGTTGGAGATTTTGAACAAAGCCTTGGGAATGCACAAATTAGCTGGTGTTTCTGACAAGCTGGCCATGCCTTTCACCAACCTGGCACTGGCACAATCACTAGATTTGCCATAATTTTTCAGCACTGAGAGTTGATTCTTCATCCTCTTTCCTGAGCAAGATCCTATTTAGCACAGTGCTACCATATCAGTAACTGAAGCCAGCATCACTTAGAAATGCACAGGATACTCGGATTGTCATTACAGCACCGTGCCAGCAACCCACCTTCTCTGGAAGACAATTCACATTTTTTTCCCCTCTCCGTTCTTGACACATTTAATGTTAGTAATTAACCTTTTATCTGAAAGGGGAGCCCTAAAAATTATGATGACATTATGGAGCTGAACAAATGATTCTTACAGATGACAAGGTAACATCCTGCACTCATCTGACTGTCCCATTATGAAACAGCATTTTTATGGGAAAAAAAAGTCATAGTTTGGACCTGGTGCTGTTTGAGTCACTTTAAAACACACAAGAAGAGAGAAATTTCAACCTTTATCCATTTGCATCATTTTGATTGTCATACAGTATGACTCAATTGCTGAGAAGTCATGAGCTTTTGTTTTCCATTGGATGTGGTGACCATCTTGGTGAAAAGATCCGTCTGATCCATCAGCATCTACATAGAAGCTGTATCGGGGCTGGTGCCAACCCGAACATGGGCAAAGCCAGCACAGAAAAGCAGAATTGGAGCTGGCTTTGAACACTGTGCAATCTTGGTGGCAGAACAGCTAGGGAGCCTCTGAGGTTCCTCCAGCACCACGGATTAAACCAAGCCATGAAGGTTATCTAACAAGGCCTGCAGCTTTCCAAAGACACTGTTCATCTGTCCTTTTCTTCCCTATGCTACTAATCTGCAGTCATGCCTGGGGAATCTCAACAGAGCAGCGACTGGTAATAACGGGCATTGCCTCACCTGAGAAACAGTCACAGTTGGGATCGATCTTGCAGTCACATTCTGAGGTGGCTCCCGCAATTACGGAAATCTCGCCATTGGTTGTGACCTGCTGGATGCGGTTGATCTTCCTCTCATCCGTTTCTGCAATGTACAGGATGCCGCTGTGAGACACAGCGATGGCTCTGGCCGACTCCAGGGTCGAGTGGATGGCCACCTTGCTGACGAGGAAGTGGTCGATGCCTGGCACCTGGCAGTGAATGGGGCGTCCCGCGATTATCCGCACGCGCCTGTTCTCGGAGATCTGCAGAACTATGTTGTTGTCCAGGACATACAGTGAGTTGTCTAGGGGGTTCACTGTGAGGTCTGTGGGCCACTCTAACCGCACCTGGAAAAAAATAATTGAGGGAAGACAGAGAAGAAGAAATAAAAAAAATGCTTAGGTCATTTGAGTAGTTTTACCCAACCACCTCTCATCACCATGGTATCCAGGCATGCAATGGATTCATCCAGTGCTGCTTCACTAAGATATACCATTAATTTTGTGTGCTAAGTAAGTTTTAAAAAGCATATTCTTTGTAAAGTCCAAAATCATTGTGGCACAAAACTTGATTTCAAAAGTAATTTCATATTCTCTGAAAGGTATTTGCCCAAGTCTATCGAGATGAGAATTTTATTATGCTTGCACACTCATGCAACCAAAAGCATGTGCTTCATGTCATGCAATGTCAGCTGGCAATTCTTCCAGGTCTAAATGTCAGTGTATCAAGGCTGCAGCCAACACTGGCAGTGTCGAAGAGCTGAAAGCTGTCAGTACCCTCCCACAAAAGGAGAGCTCCACTGCAGAGGCCTGACGTGCCTCCGGGTTTATTCAGGAAGTGGGAAATGTTAGTAAGGCTTCTATGTCACCCAGAGTATAAGCTTGATAATTGTTTGTAACACAACAGCACACAGAATACCACTCTTCCAGCAGCAGTGTAACAGACTAAGAAAATTCTGCCTATTTAAGGCTAGCCTTTTGCCTTTGTCCGTGAAGGTGAGTGACAACCAAGCAAAGCTTTGCAATAAAAGCTGTAAGGATGATCTCCCTCTCCTGATCTGTTGCGTCAGGATATGGAGGACTTCAATGTGCTGCCATTAAAGCAGGGGCAGCCTCTCCATTTGCATGAAACCCAACAGTGTTTGGTTTCAGTGCCAAGTGCAGCATGCACAGGCCAGGGCTACACGCTCCTCTTGCTGAAGTCCTGCAGGAGGGCGGGACAGGAGGACAGCAACTCAGGAGGCTGGTCCCTCTCTCCAGCTATCGGTCGGTGCAGGATTTGGGCTGCAGCTTGTGCACGGGAAGATCAGAAAACAACTGAGCCACAGAGACAGTCTATTTTTGTCTCTCAGAGGACGCTTTGCTTGCTGTCTTTTCTGAAGAGATGGCTGCTTTGTTTTTTTTCTGGACCAAGTATTTCAATTAGCAAAAGAAAATAAACAGCAGACTAAAATGCATTGTACTTAACATGCAGTTATCATAGAAGCTTCTGTTATTTGCTGATTTTCTTGCTATTCTTGTTTATTTTTCCGCTGCACTAATTAAAAGATCTATGATTTTAGAGGCCACAGGTGTTAATACAACGCTCAGTGCTGAGGAATAACATATGGTGGAGAACGTGGCCATCCCGAGCACCTGCTTGCCTGGGGTCAGCTCAGGCACCAGGATGCAGGCCAAGCTTCTCCACTTCTCAAGCACCAGTATTTCCTGAATAATCTCATTTCCAGAAGCACGTTTCTGGTATGATAATTTGTGCTTTAATAAAGTAAGGGCATTGTGACTATTCTGTCTTGCTGAATACACCAAACAATTACAAAGGCACCCCAAATAATCCAATTATCCAAGTTTTGCCTATGCCATCTTGCTAGACAGCATAATAACTTGCATTAAGACTAGTGCCATTGGGTTCAAAATCTCTTCTGTAGCAGGTGGTAGAGCCATCCAAATGATGATAAATGTGGTGAAACAGTTGGAAACAGATTCCAGTCATAACGGTGCCAATTTCCATGGATGCATATGAGAATGCCTAGGTTGCATGGGTTAGGGCTGCTTCAGACATAGCTCCTAGCTGATGCTTTCTTCTTTGCAGCTGAGATTTCACTGAGAAGCTGAACAAAACTACTTAGGTTGCATAAAATGTCTAAAAGTGTTAAACTCGGGGAAAAAAACACTGAATATGTGACTGCTTTATCAGAGCAAATTTTTAGTGAAAAATACAGCCCACTAACATTAGCATCTCTTTTACAGATCACTCTAATGCAAAGACAATCTTTGGTTAGCCAGAACTAGACTCTGAGTGATAAAACACTTTAGGCCAGACCAGACTATTCTTGCCCTAAGGACACTCCATAGCAGCTGCTGCACCACAGTAGCTGGTTTTGCTCTGCTGCTGCTTACATTGCCTTTGCCTCACAGAATAAGCTAAATAATGAGAGAATAATCTAAATTCCTCCCTCTGTGGCAGCATATCTGGTGCCTTTGCTGACAAACAGGGACTGACTTGGGCCAAAGCAAGTTTTTTTTGTGGTTGATTTGAGGCTAAGTCTCTTATTAAGGCAGAAGAATCTTTTACGTACTATGCATTTCCCTTACAATGACTTAAAATCTTAGAAAATGCTATATTCCCACAAGCTACAAGCTGTAAGAACATCTAGTTTGATACTGGTCACACAATAAGCACAGCTGCGTTATGATAAAAAATAAATAAAATTGTAACTGTGGACACTAACCAATTTTCATTACCATACCCGACCTCTGCTGCTCAGCCCACTGCAGAGCTAACAGGAGACACAGCTGCAGCTTCTCACGCCCAGGTTTGCAGCCTTCTTGGGTGAATTCATAGGTTAATCCCAGGTAAGATGATTAAAGCTGGCAAGTGCACGTCTGCAGAGCACCGCACAGGTAACAGCTGCTGCTCACTGCATGCTTATGCTAGTGCAAGGAAAGGGGGGAAAACAGGCCAAATAGGCCAATAAAAAAACAAATCAATACCAAACAACCCCCTGGCCATTCACTGAGGAAGAATTTTAAAAACTGATGCAAAAGCTGCACTCCTCTTGTCAAGATGAGGCTTCGCAGCAGCCTCAAAGAGCAGTGCAAGTTGGGGCTGATTCAGCGCTCCCCAGCTGCTCAGGAGGCTGCTCCCCACACCAGGGCTGCTGCATGAGCTGCACCTGGGCACGCGGCTGCCTCGCAGCTAATCACCTAAATCAGCTTAAGCTGAAGTGTAACTGCACCCTCCGCTTGACAGTTACCTTGAAAAGTCACCGGTTGTTTCTCTTCTCTTAAAGCAGGCTGCCCTCTGGCAGCTCTCTGCGACCAAGCCATCCGTTGCACTTCATTCAAACCCAATAAACATATTACAGAGAAAGATCTCAATTCTCATCTGATATGACCGTGTCCATTAAAAAGTTTCTTCAGATAAAGCACTCAGGGTTAGAATATTAAGTCAGCTTATATACTTTCTAATCTCAAGCCATACATTGTAAGCCCTTGGAAATACTCCTTTCCCATATACATACATTTTTTCCTTAGGACCCAAAATTGCAAATGCAAATTTCTGACATTTGATTTTGTTTTCCAAGCAACAAGCAGAGTGTCACTGGAGAATAACCCACTCTGACAAGCAGACAAGGTGTGCTTGGTTGCAGACAGGACCTTCACCCTCCCAAATTTCCAGCTCACAATCCTGGTGTGGTTCACTGGAGCTCAAGCATATTCTGCAGTCGAAATCACTGCAGAAACAAAGGAGCCCTTGAGTCATAAGGCTTTTTATATGTAACTATTAAGATGTCAAGTTTTCTGGGAACTCAGCTGTAACCGTCTACACCAAAGCTCTAGCTATGCCTGATAATCAGTGTTTGGTTTGAGAAGTGCAAAATTAACACCTATTGGTCTGGCTTTCTGATAAATTTTTCCATGTCAAGTGTTTTAATGCACTAAGTATACTAAAATGGGTTCAGTTTAAACAGGTTTTGGATAGGAGACCTACATTTAGGTAACTACATAATGATATTTTGGGGGGGGTTGTTTCTTCCTTCTAAATATATACCAGTACTGGTGTGTGTGTATATATTATGTACATATGTATATGGTTTTGAAAACTCTTTAAATTTTTCCCCACAGTGAAAGTAAAAGTAGTGTTACAATAATCTTTTTTTTTTCTTTTTGCAAAATAGCACTGGTAGGACAGCATGCACTAATGTGCTGCTTAGACATGTTCACACACAAGCACACACATGTAAGCGTTAGCTTGTGAAGAATTCTGTTTTATTTTTGGTTTTGACCATACGGCTAAGACTTTCTGCATACTTCGTGCAGGATCTTATGGCTCTGGCATTTTTGGCATTATTTTTGACAAATCAGATCAAACAAATTCTGTTTCCCTCAAAGTAAGAAAAGTAACAAGCAGAACCATTATCCTTGTCTACAGATGCAAATTTCAAGAGCTTAACTGTTTGGATACAGGAGGAAATTTCACTGGGATAAGTTTAATTTATGATGGATTAAAAGAAGCTGCATAAATCCATACAAAGGCTTCTCCATTGCTTTGATTTCTTGCCACGCATTGCTTGTGCATTTTGATTCATTTTCATGTAGCAGCGTGAAATTCATGCCAAAATTTTTCTGATAGTCCTGAGTGATGGATTGCTTCCTATCTGCGCCGCTCAGCCCCAAGCACTTCTCTTTATGCAGCTGTATGATGCACACTCACAAACTTGATCAGTCACAAACTCCTCCACATTGCTCTTTTCCTGCTACTTTGCATTTTCACTTTTCCCATCTGTACTCACTTGCAGCTGTGCAGAGTCCAAACTCAGCTCGCTGCAGGCGGACACGGCGCGAGCACTTTCTCAGAGTGGCATTGCCTTCCTCTCCCCTTCAAAGTAGCTTTTGTTTCCCACTTTGGGAAATCCACAGCGATCCAGTTTGGCTGGAGCAGACACTGCTCCAAGGCTTACAGATGTCACACTCTCCACACTCAGTGTTGCCTAACCTAATAAATAAATGAGCCCAAATAAATGAGTTTTGTATATGGAAATTAGGGGGCCTCTCTGAATGAACCTCGTTGCTCATCTCCATCATTTCACACGGCACAAGCTTCACTGTGCTCCCCTTCCAGCCCTTTTCCTCTTCTACAATTTCTTTTTTATGATTTCTTCTGCTTTGCAACTTCAAAGACGATATGAAGAATCCTGGGTCTACTAAATCGATAGCAAAAGCTGATTTCTATGGGGACAGGTTTCACATCATCTTTATTTAATAATAGAGGGAATATTTTCCAGAATCACATAAGCCCGGTTACTATGAAAACCAACGGGACTTGGATTCCTAAGCCACTTAGGTCCTTTTAAACATGGTACCATGGCTTATACAGGTTATGAAAAATATAATTCGTTAAAGGCCCAGAGGTAATTTACAAAGTATTTCTAGCAGCCTGGTACCTCTGAGAGGAGCTTGCTTAGATTCTTCAATTAAAATGTCTCAAAATAGACCTTGAATTTGAATCTAACCTGAACACATCTCTAGTGTTGGCATGGGAATTGATGTCCTCCAAACAAACCTTTGCAGTTAATTTGCATGATTAGAAGGAGGGAGCAGGTCTAAGCAGGAATCTAGTTAATGGAAACACTCCTGTTTTGCCTCACTTTTCACCTTGGACTTCCAGGCACTGTTCTTGCTAACTGAGGCAGCATGAAAGACTGAATAAATCTTAGCAAGTCTATAGAAGTTTTAGCCTCATCTTTCCATTTTGAGCTGAGATACAGAAAGTTACTGTGCTATCAAAGAAAAGTAGGAGACATTGAAGAGCTTTAATTGAGGCAGTTATTAAAAGCTGTTTGAGAACAGTAAGAAGCTTCAGGCATTAACATGCCTTTTGCTTTTAGCAACTATTGAGGCTTAAAAGAGCTTTGGGTCAGAAAATGGAGGGGAAGAGAAGATGCACAGAAATGAAGTTCCCAGCTAACATAGAAAGCTAAAGCCCTTCCAATGAACAGCACAAGCCATGGTGCGTATATCACTCACCCATACCTTGGACGCAGACTGACTCTCCTCTGCAAAGTCAAGAATTCTTTTTTGAAATTAAAACCTTCTATAGGTTTGACTTAAAATGCCTGGGAGATTGTCTCTCTCAGGATCATGACTTCTCACAACTGAGCTGCTCCTCAGGGCTTCCTGACACAAAACCAGGCAGAAAGTGAAACCAGAGGTGAACAGTCAGAAAGAGTTGGCCCCAAATGGGAGCTGGGTGTACAGGAGACACAAACCTCTCCGCATCTGCATCAGGGCTGCAGAACATATTCCCACAGGCACCAGAATGAATATTAACTTCACAATGTCCATGGAAAAAAACAACAGCAACAAAACAAACCAGCCCCCCAACTCTTTTCATGACTTTTTTTTCCCCTTAAGAATTAAACCATTGAACAGATAGAAAAAAAAACTGCAAATGAAAATGGCTTAAACAAATATTCTGCAGTTTAGGGCAGAATATCTTCCTCAGGCAAATTCCTAGAGCAATGATACAGAATTCAACATTTCTTTAACCCATCTCAAGGTGAAATATCTTTCATAAACTGAAAAAGGCCATTAAAACAAAACAGCTGTAGATAAGTTAGAATTTCTTCTTTATATTGCATAGATTTTTTTTCATATGTAAATATAAACTCTAGAAAAAAAAGTGCTGTTGAAATAATGCAAGTCCTTCCTTTGGCGGAAATCAGTATCACAGCTAATTGTTTTCAGGTCATGATCTTTTGCAACCTCTTTTTTCATAAATATTTATACAATACATATTTTAACTGAACACAACCCATGTAATTAACTTGCTACCATGGAGCACGGAAAGCAAACACCCACTGCTGTTTGTTAGATTTTAAACAGCTAACAAAAAAACTGCAGCATGTTATGCAGAGCAAACAGGATCCTGTATTCCAGGCGTGTGACTATTATTTACAATGATAGGCACTTGTACAAAAGCACACTACAGAGTGTTTCATCCTAGCATGAAACTGGAGGCTGGCAGATTTAAATTTTTGTCAACTACGGGCATTAGGTACTGCTGTGATGTGTATTTGGATATGCAATATCAGATTGTTCCAGGAAAGCAAACAAAGATAATGATTAGGACTGAAGTTTTGAAGCAAAACTGAAGAATTATCCCTCGTGACTGCAGTGCTCCCCGTGCAGACAGCCATGGAGAGGCGCTCAGTCTTCCTCACCGCCACAGATGTTCTAGGTTGTACAAATGCACCTGAAATTAGGTTTCTAATGGGTTCATAATTGGGTAGCTAAATAAAGTCTTTGATTTTCAACAGCTGAGCTCTAAAAAGGCCCAAAAAGGTTCCAGATGAAAGGCTCAGGAAAGCTCTAGAAAGGGCAGCAGGAGCAGGGTGGGCTTTGAGACCAGCAGGCCCTGGAACAGATCCTGAAAAGCTACATGTTTACAATGGCCCGCCCCATAAAGGTTCTGGAGGAATAAAAAGCCTGCAGAACAAGGAAAGGGTGTCTGGAAAGGCCCTGACACTACTCAACGCAAGCTATAGGAAAGATCTGCTAGAAAAGTGCAGCACCAGGGCTCTGGAAAGGCCCTTGGCAGGCGCCTGAGCACCCTCTAGCTAGGCTCAAGAAAAGGCTCTGAGATGGCCTTCCATCTAGAGACATGCCAGCCTTCCACCTAGAGACAAGCCAGTAAGTAAGATAGACCTCAGATCTACAAAGATTCTTCAAGTCTTTAGAAAGGCCCTTGAAAGTGCTAGCAAAGCTGCAGATCTTAGGAGCCCCAAATCTCTATGAATCTCTTGCGATTTCTAGATCTAGAAAACTCTATGAATCTCTAGATTCCAGACACCTCTGGAAACTGCTTTTTAAGACCGCTGCTCCTTTTTAATCTGAACCAAAAAATCCAAAGAAGCTGAAGCAAATGCTATAAACTGTAAATCCTGCTGGATGGGAATATATGAAAACTGTTTCATAATTTAATTACTTGCTTATGGCTAGGCTTCTTATACCAAGTTTTGACTATCTGACCTCTCCCGATTCTCAACATATCATTTCATGGCCCTTCCAAGATGTTTATTATAGTTAGTGGTAGAACAGTGAAAAAAAGCTGGCTTTCTTGTCATCACTGATATGGACACAGAAATCAAATTCTGAATTGGCAAGAAAAATAGAATCTATTCAAATTCTTGCCCTACAAAAAAATACATATGGATGGGGGACCTAAAGGGTTTTACATCATATCATGACTTTCCCCAGTTCTCACTAGAGACAGCTACATGCTGTTCAGTTTCCCATTTTGCTTGGAGGGTTTGATTGAATGGCTATTGAGTGATGCTCAGACATTTACGATTTTCCTGCAATGTGACCTACATTGAAAAACTTCATAAATTTATTCTCCAAGGCAGTGTATCATTTTGCATGCCACAGCCATCCCAAAGGAATCTATCAGCAGGAGATGAGGCCCAGTTTGTAAAAGCTGAATGTCCTTCAGACATTCTTAGCTAACTTGTTTGTTATTGTCAGGATAACGCACTGAGTTCAATTCCATCTGTGTCTCTCTGTGGCCTAAACTTTGTAATACCTGGCTAAAAATGTAACCTCTGTATTGCAGGCCAAAGATGGAATGGATATGACCAATTCCTGTCCTGACAGAAAGAATGGTAGAAAAGATGCACAAACTGAAACAAGAGCAGGAAGAAGAGAAATCAAGCACTCGGTGTTGCCATTTCCTAGGATGCAGCTCCTTTCACGCTGCTTTCTGGTGGTTATCCCAGCTTGCTGGCTTTTGACTTCAGCAGGCTGCAAGGATAACTCAGACCAAACTCAGTTCTTTTGGTAAGGCTGGATATAGCCTTAATACCTCCAAAGCAACACTTCTCGGTACTAAAATCCTTTCAGTCTTTGTTTATAACTAGCTTTGAGACCCAAGAAGCACCAAGACAGCATGGGAAACAACACCCCACAGATTTCTCTCTTGCTGACATGCTCCGAAGCCCTGCCCTTTGTAAGCTGTTAATGTTACAGTGTTGTTTTGACAGGATCTACAGATTTTCAGATTCCCCTTAGCTACTGGAGCAATTTGCAGTCCAGAAGTATCACTGCCCTGGCTTTGCAGAGCACTCCTAAGCCAAGGGCTGCATGGCAATGTTTTCACTCATGTGACAGCTCTTTTCATATGCAGCTGTTTAGTCTGTAGCTTTGCAAAATCTTAATGAACTAATTAAGGAGTTAAATGCCTATTCCTTTTTTTTCGCTTCCAGTGGTTTTATTCCTTTAATTTCAATGACCTTTCTCCTGATTTATGCTGTTATCAAGGGACACCTGAAGGCCAAAGACCAATCCTCACTCCTCTAAGATGTAGGACAATCTCCCACTGAGTTAGCCAAGGCAATGCTGTCTGTGCCAGCAGCGTGACACAGCTCAGCAGGAAGGGCAGTGCCACCTTTGGAGACTGCTGTGCCCAGTTTCAAAGCTGCCCTGGATTCCAGCGCCAGAGTTGTGCCAGCAGGTTTGGTTTCCTCAACCTCACGGTGTGCTACGTTTCCAAATGCCCAAATTTTCTGGGCAATCTGAAAGATTCAGCATAGAGACACTAAAGAGTACTTCAAACTAAGCTCGATTAATGTTATTTACTTATAGCACAGCAGCTGCTGCATCTCTTACTCCACAGACCAGTGCAGGCTGGCTGGTCAATCTTGCATGCTGCAGGGAGAGGGGCTGCTCTGGAGAGAGGGGTTACAGCAGCACCAGCACCAGGCCTGGCAAGCTACAAAACATACAACATACAACTGCTAGCATTGAAATTGCCCTCTCCTTATCTAATTACTTGTGGTAGGTCTGTACTAGATGTAAATGCTGTATAGACACACACACACATATATAATATGCATAGAAACATACACAGTTTTCATGAATATGTCAATGGTGTTTCCTCAAAAAATGTAAAAAAAAAAAAGGATACTATCCTCAATATATCTCAGCCTGCTGCAGACTCTCACCCATCTGGCAGAGCTACGCGAAAATTTACAACAGTATAATTCAGCTCTGCAGACACAAGGCCTCTGCCACAAATAACTCACCAGCTAGACTCCATCCCACCGAAGCAGGATTTAAATAAGAGAAATAATCAAAGGCTATAGGTGCACAAGGAATAAAAAGCAACGCAACTGGGTGAGTGGCCATTTCTTTCATTTCTACAGCTTAACAACAGCGTCAAATGAGGCTTTGGTCAAGTCTCTCTGCTTAGAAGCTCCAGAGTTCTTTCATAACTAACAAAAACCAAATTGCTGCTGTCCCAAAGCAGTGCATGAAGGAATCTCCTCTACTGAGGAAACTGCCCCACCAAACCATCTTTTCCCAGAGACCCCAATGTCTCCCACTAGGTGAGAGAGAAGAATCTGTTCTGTGTGCATGGAGGACCATGAGGAGAGGCCTGTCCAGTCTCCTCCTCCTCAGCATGGATGGTCTGGAGCTCCCAGCATCCTTACCTCTAAGAAAAAGGACGCAATTGCTGAAAGATTTGATTAAAATGTATATAGTATTTTACTCAGAAATAATGCATTATTTATGGCAGATAATTGAAACAAATTGCTGCTTTGTAAGTGACCAATAGAAAAATACCATTTGGGACATCTAAGGAAAGAAATTGCAGCGCAAATTCACCAAACTGTATCTGGCTTCTATGACTAACACTTCAAATTCAGTGATGGGATAATTTGATTAGAGTACAGATTAGCTGGGATGAAACCATCATGCTCTCTGCTTGATATTCTAAAAATCACATTATACACCTACAATTTTGATTCATGAGTTCTCACTCATTCTTCTCCACCTCAGGTCCTAATCCTATGAGCCTCTTTTCTCTCAGTTCCTGTTAGAGGGAGGCTACTTAGCCCTTTCTCTCCTCTGGGGGGGAAAAAAAAAAAAGAAAAAAAAAGAAAAAAAAAAAAAGAAGGATTATTTTACCTTCTACCTGAAGAACCTTCTTAAAAAAGGCAATTAGCTTGGTTTTACTTCAGAGTATGGAGCCTGATGATTGTTTTTTCCTGCAGACACTGTTTTTATGACTGGAATTATTTATTTCAAGTCTGTTTAGGATTCTGAAGATTAACAGTATGTTTGGGGAGGGGACTTGATTTTTACAAAAGTTTGAAAATATCTTGATAAAACTCTGTTCCTTACCTAATTTCATCTATTTTTCAGAAGCATTTCCAACACATCCTAGTATACAACTTGTGTGTTACATGCCTACCACCCACCACCCTTTCATTAAGCCTGTGAAAGTAACTGGTGTGAAGCCCCAGCTGCACTGAAGGCAGGGGCAGCACGGGCATGGATTCTGCCGGGGCCACAACTCCAGCTCTGGTCACCTGTGGCAAAAATAGCCAGGGAAATCAGGCAGCAGAGTAAAAAGAACCAGGGAAAAAGACAATTTTGTAATGGAAGAAAAAATAACACTGTTTAGAGTCTCTTTCATCCATCAAAAATCAGAAAAGGAGAGTAATAATAATCCCCTCTGAAAAGAAAATAAAAAGCTCTGAAATTGTCCTATAAAGCAGGATCACAAAAATTCAGAGACATACATATATATCATCATTCTCTTTTTTTGCCCTGTTTTTTTGTTCACGGCTTTCAAGAATACATTTAACAACTGTGTCTACATAAAGTCCTACAAAAATGGTTCAGAGATTTAGAACATTTAAGATGAATTAATTACACACGTGTGTAATTAACAAGCAAAAGCCTCACACACGTAAAGGCCTAATAGGGAATCAACGGGAGGGTTACAATACCCTGCTACAGTGAAAACAAAGTTGGTTTTTCATGGCAGGTAGATGCAATTAGAACATTAAATGCCTAGTGTTAAAATAAATGAACAAGCAAGCATTTTGTGCTTTCTGCTCTTACAGGAATGCAGTATAGGCTCCTGGGTATGCAGGGATGCACCTAAATGACTTGTGTCTTCCTTCACCTGCCACGCTAATGAATTAATCGGCTCCACGCAACCCTGCCATTGCTCTGTGATCGCTGCTCTCACGCTGGCTTAGAAGGACTTAGCTCTAGAATCAATTCTGTTTTTCTGCTGGCAGTGGCTGCCCCCCTTCCTCAGCCCTTCATCAGATCACACGTTTGTCTTTCACGTTTTCCTCTACTGCCTCCAAATGTACTCACTTAAAGTTATGTTTATGCTTTGTTTATTCTGCCAGCAAACCTTTGCCGCTGCTTTCAAGTGGGGTCACAGTGTCCCGTGAGCCTTTTGTTTTGCTCAACAGGCTTTCAAAATCCTATTTCAGCACATTGTGCCTTCGCAGACACTGCTGGGGAGCGCCGGCAGCACTTGTGACTGCGGGAGCAATGTCAATGTTTGCATTTTTGAGATAAAAACCACATTCTAAATCAATTCACTCATCTCTACTCCCGTTTTCCAGCATTCTATCTCTCACTTCAGTATTTCAAGGAGTCATCAGCAGAACTACTGCTTTGCCCAATATCCACTCCTGCACACCAGTCCTCCAAAGCAGGCTGTCCAGGACACGGCATTCCTGCAAAGGATGGCTCCCTGTCTAGTCTCTCCCCTTAAAATCCCATTCTAGAAATGCGCCTTTTAATTCGACCTATGCAAACAAATCGGCTACACAAGTAAAACTGTCACATTTTTTATGAGAGCACAAAACATTCTGCAGCATCACTGAAGTTTATGTGAAGCAACACGATATAGATGGATCCCTCATGTGGAGAACTCCTGAACAAAGGCTGATGAAGTGCAAATGTCAAGAAAAAGTCTTCAAATCAGACCTTTCATTTTGGAGCACCGCAGTGACAGTTATTAACACTATCAATCAGTCAGGAGCTATTGCTCTGGCATGGAGTCATGCCTCCTGGAATCGACAGCAGTGCAAGAACAAGGCCATGGTTACGGGGAAGAGAAAGCTCTCGGGATGCATTTGCTGTTGCATTGCAAATGTTTAGTCTGTACATCCGCAGGAACAGTGCTCCAGCTTGGTTTAAACTCTTCCCAAATATTAAATGCTAACATTTGCACAGCTATAAATGACTTACGGTTCACAGTGGTGGAAATTCAGCCCACATATTTCTCATGGGAGGAAAGATACAGGATGAAATTGCGAGATGGCAGAAATAGTCGCTAATTCTCTCCTCAGTCTTCGCCACGGCAATGGAGGCAGAAGCGAAATGAAGCTTATCGCTCAAGCTGAGCTGGAAGTGTTTTTACTGTCTCACAAAACCTCCCACAATGTCAATATTACTTCTATGAACACTGGATCTAATGAAGTCTGGCTTCCTAAGGACTTCCGTCGCATGGCTGACTGACTTGGGAGTTTAATAGGGTCCAAGTACCAAATGAAGCCTTTTCTGTGAACAGGGCATTTATTAGATCCTGTGTGGAATCTCAGGAGTTTAATAAAAGTAAGCTCATGCTGCAATATTTCCTTTCAAAAGGGCACTTTAGGTCTCTCTCATCTAACTGGATTAATATCTTTTATGGAACTTGCAGGAATTGAATGACTGTGAAGACTGGTGTTCCTCTGAAAAATCTGGTTGGAATTGGCCAAAGATTTCAATTTACTGGGAGAAAAAGAATACTGACAGACAGACAGGCACGCTCACACAGGCACTGTGCTCTCATCTGCAAACAATATGTGGGCTAAAAAATTTCTGTTTCCCTTGGGGATGCAGCAAGCACCTTGAAATTGTGGGCATTTGAGAAAAAGTGACCTAGAGATGCCTTTGGTACAGGTCAGAATCATGCTAAAACTCGCCAAGCAGTGAAGCAGAACAGGACTAGATGACCTCTGAGGTCCCTTCCAACCTTAAGCATTGTATGATTCTAAGAACCTCTCTCTCTCCTCCTGCCACTCCTCTCCATCCCGGCCTTTCCAACCCACCTCAGCTGCCTGTCACAGCAGACACCTGGAGGTCCCACCATCATGGATGTCATCCAGCACATCTCTGCTGATGAACAGCCCGTGGGGTGGTAATTTGAGGGGACAGTCAGAATAACATGGCCCGAAGTTCATGTCCCTGGTTCAGGCACCTCCATACCCTTGCCACCCAGAGCAGGTAACACTGTGTTCTCTTCAGCTATGCTTCAGCTTAGCCAAAGGAAATATCATGACCATTAGATCAATTAGCTCAAACCACGAGGTCTTCAGCTCAGATGGAGCGGTGTGATGGTCAGCACGGGCTTGTACTTAACATACAACCAAACAGCTCCTACAGAACACATGAAGAATGGGATACTGTATAGCAGCATACTCAGTATTTAAATTCACAGTGCAAATGAGTATCACAGGCCCCTTTTTGCTATTCTGGGAAAATGTTTTGCCTTTAAGATCCAGCACTTGTTCATGAGCTCGCAGTGAGGGTTCAGAGACCAGCCTATCTCACAGGAAGCCCTGGACAGGTGACCTTCACCATGGTGTCTACTAAAACACTGCTACCGATGGTGAGCATTTAATGTGTGTGTGCAAGGTGTATTCATAAATTATGCTCCAAAGAGTCATTTTCATTTTGTTTCCTCCTTATTAACCTGTTGAAAAACATTAAAATCACTTGACTTGCACTGCAGCGAGAAGAAGTCATTCAAGTTTTGTACATGCAGACACAGTACTGAGAACATCAGCACACCATATAAATGCCTCACTGTAATGTCCTTTCCTTTCTAAATTCAGATTAACATCCTCACGGTGAAGTATGAGAGCAAAGTAATTAGTCAGAGCTTGGTGGTTTATTTGCCACAACATATAATCTTCTCAACCCCAGCTGTCCTTCTTTCCCCCCTTATGAATGCAGAATACTATTGCACGCTTAAGAACAGGAAGGCAGTGAATAACAAGTACAGAATGATTAATACGAAGTGTTTCTGTCAGACTGATATTGGAATAAATGATTAAACCCTTTCATAATCAACTCATATAGTCAAGTGAATGCCTTAAAGTGAAAGCTTGTCATTTATAGTAGTATTCCCAATGGGCAGTGATTCTGTGTGTTTACTTTAAGAGTACATTTTTGTATTTCTGTAAATCAAGAAATATTGATTTTTAGCAAGTTGTTGATTTTATTGTCAGAGCAAATTTAGCTTTTAGAATTGATTTTATTAACCTACTTCATAAGTTCCTCTAAACATACAATTTGTGAGCAAACCACATTCTCTTGATGTAAATGCTATTTGTGATTTAGCCAAAAAACAATTCAGGTGGACATGGGCCAAATTCATCTTTCATTTGTATTTATGCCACTCCGGAACAAACTGAGTAGGCTTGCAAGGACATTTTTTGAGACAAAGTAAAAATGCAACTTTGTTATTTTGCTCTAATTTCAGATCAATATGATTGACTTCAATGGGATATGATTACTTTGTAGATTTGTGTTAATTGACAACAGCCTTTGAAAGACAACTATCAACCAAATTTGGTATAGTTAGCTTTCACAACCTTCATTCTGGGCATTCAGGGTTACTTAGGGTCTGTTTTTCCACACTATGTGAAAATATTCAAAATCCCAAATTCTGTGAAGAATTTCAGTATGACACAGGATGCTTAGCCCCCCCATCCCACCAACCTATAAAACCAGAAATGGTTCAAGAAATACTTCGGTATTGCAGGCTGTGAATAATAAGACTTTATCAATCACTGACAATTATTTAGTAAGATAGAATTAGTTTCATTTTTTTTTTAAAGTAATTAGATTGCTTGGCAACTTTTTAGGGTGTTTTATATGCCATCACTGATTATGTTGTTTAGAATATGTAGTGTTTCAGAGTATTTATCTTAAAATTGTCCCAATGTATGCGATTAGAAATTCCTGTAGCATGCAAGTACAGTGCTCACTTTATTCACAGAGAACACAGCTCCTTTCTGTGTCTGTGAAAAGATGGTGGTGTCTCACCAGAATACCCATATCCTGAAAACAACGTGGAGAAGAATTTGCTTTATAACATGCGTTTTCTTATCTGTGATTTGGCAGAGGCCCTTCCTCTCTGGTACTGCAGTTATAGAGTAAGCTGAACTAGGTCTGTTCTTTCTAGCAACTAAGCAACTCACCAAATAATTTCACTTGTAACTACTCATTTTAAAAATAAAATTATTCTGTTCATTTGCTAACCCCCCTTCCCACAACTTATTCACTAATTAAGTTATTTAGTGAATAAAAAAGGAATTGGAAAAAAAATCAAATTTCAGATTACTGGTACATTTTGTTTGCATATGATTTTGTTTCTTTTTGCATATCACACAGAAATTTAGCAAAAAACTGCACACAGACGAACACTCGCACATTATGTGGCCAGTGAAGCAGTGACGTGCACAGCCCTAGACACGGATCACAAGGAGAAGGAGGCAGGGAACAGACACTGCGCCTGGCACCATCCCTGCACCTCTGAGATCTCTAATCTGGTTACGGATGCTCCAGGCAGTTGTTTTATGTATCTAAGAAATAAGTACAACGTGCTGCAGGCAGCCCCAAATCCCCGGAAGCGTCCCTGGTGCCAGCTGCCGCGCCGTGGAGGAACACTGGTCCTGTGAGTGGGGTTGTGCTCACCCTCGGGGGCACGTGGCATCCTACAGCAGTGACAAATTGACAATTACTGGGCTAGCTCAACTTTGGGTTTAAATTCCAGATAAATCGGTTAATCCTGTTCTATTTTACATGGAATACTGAATTCCTACTCGGACAGATTTTTTTTTGCATTTACAAGAACTGGCTGTGTAGTGACATATGAAATAGTAGGAGGACATGATTTTCTCTTTTGATTATAGTGGCAATAAATCCCAAACTGCTTTGATGACTCTGGCCTCAGATACCATTGATTGCCCCTGGGAAACCTATTACAAAACAAACCCAAATATCAATCCCATATTCTCTGTGTACTTGATTACAGCATCACAGGAGCCTGCTGCTGCTACTAATCAAATTCTATATAGAAGCTCTTAATTATATAATTATTATGTAACTATACATATTATATATAATACTTTAGTGTTTTTAAATTGTGATCCTACAATGATGAAGAGCACAGGAAGGCGAGAAAGGGAAAAAAATGAAACATGAAATCAACTACATTCTTATAAATTTTGTAATACACCTTTATGATGATTCCTGAATGCGTGTGTGTCTTTTTTCCCTACTTTTACTTTAATAAAGTTTGTCCCCACACTTTGAAGCTGATTAACTCAAGTATTCATTGGCAAAACAGAATCCCTTCCTTGTGATACCTACGTCTTGCTCACTGACTAGTCGGCAGGAGCATTTATGTTTCTTCATATTTATCTGTTCATCTTTCTTACTACAAATTAGAGAGGCAAAGAGATGTTTTTAGGCCAATTTCTTTTACACTGATTGTGAAATAAGAACTGAAAAGTACTTTGAGAAATGTATTGACATGCAGTAGCTTCTGCACAGCATCACTGTTTTGTTGTTGGCATTTACAAGATTTAGAGCCAAGCAATCACATCTCTTCTTATTTAATTGAAACCAATTAAAACTTACTAAATAATCTTCTAGGATTTACAGCAGACGCTTAGACATCAACAGAATATACATCTTCTCCATTTAGTGGTTCAAACAAATCAGTCCAAACGCTGGACCAAAGAAAAGCACTCTAAACTTCTGATGGTTTAAAAGATACATTTCAAAGCAGCAAGTAACTTTCTAAAGCAGTTTAGACACACTTGGTATTCATTATATAAGCCCCTCTAAACATTCACATGCAAGCATGCTTCTGCATAGATATGCTATACCTTACTATAACTCTTTGAATGAAAGATCCATGTGCTAGCAACAAATCACTGCTCCTCTTGAAAACATGTCTTTAAAATGTGCAGGACAGAATTACCTGATTCATCCAGCATATCCTGATACCTAATTTTTGTAGGGGAGACTAAGCTATTTGTCTCCATAATGTGTGAAACACTGACAAGGCATGAAAACCAGGTGTCTACCTGAGTGATGTCCATTCCAGAGTCACAGCTCAACGGCTGGGTTGATGTGAGGCCATTCGAACCTATTATTGTTGTGATCACACCATTCCCATCAATTTTCCGAATCATGGTACCATCAACGAAGTAAATAAATCCGTGCTTATCTACAGTGATACCTGGATGAAAGGAAAGGTTAAAAAAAACGTTAGTACTGACATTATCCAGATTGGAAAGTATGACTTGAAAATATTTACTCTCCTCCTAGATTCTGAAAATCTGGTGATTAAGAAAAGTATGAGTCATTTTTTTTCTATTATTTTGTATTTGTATTTGACATTTGTACAAACTGCATATGGAAAGATATCCACGTATCAGAGTCTCTCAGACTTCCAGAGATATAGAGAAGCAATAGAATAAAGCAGCAGGTGCACTTATAACATACATTCTTAGAATTATGCTCTTCAACAACTTTGCATCATGTCCTTTACCATAGGCAGCGGGGAAGACTAGCTTTTCTATACCTTACCTTATAGCTGATTTATTTTCATTTTCACCTTCTTAATCCTCATGCAGATGCAGAGCTGTTATATGGCAGTTCCGTCTGCATTATCAGAACACTGGGGCAAGCAGGCAGCACCCATGAAAAGCCACAGAGAACCCTTTCCTGTTGGAGAAGGGGTTATCTATACAAGTTGTCTGGTCTCCAGGAATAGCAGACTACTGAATGTCCTGCAGCATGCCCCAAAATGCTCGTGTCATGTACTGGAAACAGGCTAGTGCTCTGGCAACCTAGGGCTTGAGGATGCTGCAGCGTGAGCTAACAGGGCTCTGCCCTTTCTGGTGCCCCAAAGCTCTCACCCCACTGCTCTGCAAAGTAAGGACAGGCCCTAAAGCAGATGGGTGGCAAGGTGAAGGTCACCATCTTCTTTCATTCGCTGTGGAAACCGTGTCACGGAGCCAGGGGCCGCGCCACGACACGTGGTGGCACCGCTCGGCCCGGCCTCACGCTTCCGCCTCGGCTCTTCCTGCGCTCCTGTTTTGGCAGACTTCTCTATATTGCATGAAATGTAAATACGGTCTTTTCTCCTTGAAAAATTGAAAGCAGCTAGAAGAGCACTTCTACTTGAGTTGGGTTTGTGAAATCCTCTCCATCCAAGCCACTCAATTTCTTGCTTTAAAAACTACTTCATAATTTCCCATTTAAAGTTGCATAACTTTGCAATTACAGCATCTGCTGTGCACAGCCAAGCTCTTTTAATAATGAATTTATGTTCTGCTACCTAGAAAGGAAAGGCAGAGGACTTCAACAGATGGTTTGGATGGTGGCTTATATGGCTCTGGATTTTTGTCCCCTGCAATTAGCACAACTGAAGACTGCGTGCACTCCGAGTTTACAAAACGCTTGCGTGCCTGCCAGCTTGGGCACCACATGGCACCTCCAGAAGCCATTAAAAACGAAGGCAAAATCCAATTCCCTGCCACCAACCCATTGCACATCTTTAATCTTTCTTTACGTATAAAGGGGCAGATGTAACTGGGAGCCAGGGTAGCCTCCCAGGCCCAAGGATACTCTCCTGCTGGGAGCTGGATATGCTGGCAGCTACAGAGGTTTCTCCTGGAGCACTAACAGCCAGAAGAGCCAAATACAGCTGTAAAGGATGCAGGATTTCAGATATGTCCTCTTGAAGCATCCTCGTTGCTTCAGCTCCCATTTGGAGGCACCTTTACTTTGTATGTGACATTTAGGCAGCTCTCCAAGGTCCAAGGGCATCATCATAAAAACAAGAAAAAAAAAATCCAAAGGCCACAGCAGTTAACTTTTTAGTGTCTAACTCTCCTACTAAGCTTAGTCTTCAGGCTATTGGTGCAGTGCTGGTAGTTGAAATTAGAACTCTGAAATTAGCAATTCGGTGTCCTCACCTGGCTGTAAACTGCACTCAGAGGAGCAGTATTCCCAGTGCTGCCATGCCCAAGGACTGCTCGAATGCCTTGGGCTACAGGGCCGGGACACACAGGTTTGTCCTCCGAGCAGGGCTGTGCTGACTGCGGCACCCCTACTCGGATACAGGCCAGAGCAGGGAGCCCCAGGGTGAGGATCTGTGCAGGAGAAGCACCTATGCCAGTGAAATAACACAGGACTGTGGCCTTGAGGCTGCTACCAAAGGCAATGAATTCCCAGAATTCCTAAGAAGTCAAATTTCAAGCATTATTTTATATATGCGCAGCACAGAACCACTACATCCAGTGCTGTGGAACAACTTCACTCAGAACTCCCCCACACCTTTTAGTAGCTTCCAATTTCACACAAGATAACATTAGTTTACCTGTTAGGAAACAAAAACACTTATACTTTTAAATCTCACTGACAAATGCCCTATAGATAACACATCATCCAAAAGCAAAATCCAGATCTCTGGTTAAACACTCCCAATTTACTCACGATTAGATGCTGGACTCATTAATGCTGCTGTCACGAGTTGCATGATGCTCCACATAATCTGTACTCCAAGAGCTTATTTTTAATCCTTTTGTGACGCACAGGGTAATGCCATGGAGAAGCACACGCAGCACTTTAGCTGCTCTCTAATCACTTAGAAAGTCAGGGAGGAACCAGGCACTTCCCGAGCCTCAGTGTATACAGAACTTGCTCTCAGTGCAAGTACGAACACTGCTCATTTATGACTGAGTGAAAAGGCTCATTTTTAGTGTTTCTTTTCTTTTTTCCTTTGTGCATTGTAGTTTGCCATAGGGTCTCATCCTGGTTCTGGTTTCCTATGGGATGAACTGCATGCCTCAACGACACAGTCTCCAGGCGCAAGCACGGCTTACTGCCCGCGTGCCAGACCTAGGCTGCTGGGATATCCGAGTTTCCTACTTACACATGAGCCTAAGTCCTCCTGTGTGAGGATCTGGTTGTGTCCTTTGCCTCAAAGGCTGAGCACAATCTGTTTTTCTGAGCAACCTCCTTGTCCCAAAGAACTGCTTTAGTCGTGTTTGGTCACCAGAATGGTCTTACATGCAACTAGATCTTGCACCTGCATATAAAACAGCAGAATCTCCAGTGGTTTTATGCTCGGACATCTTAGACTATTTATAACACTGTTATTGATCTGTTAATCAGTTCTGTTTTGATTCTCTTAACCAGCATAAAAAATGGACTGCTGCTCAGGCCCTCATACATTAGCAATTCCCTATCATCAGCCCTATGATTTGCACAAAAAATTTTGCTCTTTGCAACTTTTCTGCACAAAGCAGTATGTAGCAGACAGGCTGGATACAGCTGCAGTAGGTGCAGAGAGAGTAACCTCTCCTGCAATACACTTTGGGAAGCGGGTCTTAAGCGGGTTAACTTTTGATAGATCTCCCCTGGTGCACATACATCCACAATGACAAATGCAAGTAATGCTTTGAAAGCAAACTACTAACTTCTGTGCATAGCTACCATAGGTGTAACTCCAAAACAGATGTGAGTATGATGCATCTGACCTTTAGCTGCAAGCTAGAAATCTTGGCCTGGCAATGTTAATGGGGGTAAGCTTATGGTGGATTTGTAATTAAATTAAAAAGTAGGGATTAAAATTAATAGAGCAAGTTTCCTATTTTTTTCCTCTTCTTTTTTTTCCCCCCCCATATCATAGCCATAGCCCACACTTGTCATTCTAAGACTTTTTTCTTTCTTTTTTTTTTTTTTTTAGTTAACAAAAACAATACATCAATGAATAACAGCAAGAGCTATATAATGCCTGCTTCTGGAAATTCTACTTGACACTTTTTGCCCATTTAAAAACTCTGCAAATGAGCATTTCACGTTGAAAACTTCTAATTAAACTTCTGAAGAATTTGTACATGAACATCTAAAACTACTGGTGGAGACTGATAAAAGAGAATGTGCTACCTTCTGCTGAAGAAAAACTGTATTTAGAAGGAACTTGCTATTCTCATAAAACTTTTAATAGGAAGAAGTGAATCAAATTGGTTAATTACCATTTTATGGTTGGTAAAAGGGCAAATTACATGCCATCCATTTCTAAACTTCTAAATGTCTCTGGTGCTTTTAATTAAAGCTGCCATCTAGAAACTACTAAAGCAATTTTATGCAATTAGTTATTTATAGGTTACCATAATACACCACTCCAAATATGATTCAAATGATTTGCATTCTGTTGCTTTGTGATCTTTGTCATCTTTTACTTCATTACTTTCTCAGTACTGGCAGCAAAATGTTCAACTAGTTTTCGTTAGCTGAAACACAAAGTCATTTTTGCACTCGAATGTTGTTTGCTTTGGAAATGTGTAACAGTAGCACTATTGAGAACAATACTATTTAAAAATATTATTTTAAGGACTGATTCTAAACAAATGTGTCCTGCTTCCAGTTCAAGACACAATGCTGGGAGGTGGGAGGCACACGTTGCTCACATTGGTTAGCAGAAAAGTAACTTTCTTATGCATTCAGCTGAAGTTTTGATGAAATTTAGTAAAATTTGCATTGCAGAAAGTTTTCATTAAAAAAGACTTCTGTAAGATTCCCAGATGCCTGAAATCATAAGTAGCTAAAAATCATGGAAGAAAAATTAAGGAAAGCACCTTGGTGAATCAAAAATGGAAAGATATGGTTTTCTCTAATGATTCTCACATCATGAAAACAATAACAATGATGAGAGTTTGAAAATTTACCTTGCTTAGCATCAGCTTATTACTTTACGTGTTGATAGTGAGCATCCCACCCCGTGTGCCTTTCTTTTTGGATATTATAGAAGTCTTCAAAAGCTTTTATGGACTTGGAAAATGGCAGAGACTGCTGAATAAATATTAGTGACTCACTACCCAGTAAAGGGAAGGTGGTCTCAATCCTCACAGAAGGCTATAATAAGAACTGGTACAACTGATACAACTAAAGTTAATAGGAATCTTTTAGCTGAGCAGGAGCCAGCCTTAAATAGACTACTGTCACATGACAAATTTAAAGGTTTAATCTGAGCAGTTGTTCTTACAGCTTTATTTACTTTAGAAAGCAGCGCTGCAGATGGTGATCAACAAGAGTGATTATTTCAGGATGTAAGCGATTGGTGGGGGATAATACTATTTTTTTTTCTAGCATTGCCTTAGTAAAATAATTTTAAGCAAAATGAATAAAAGTACACTGCAGAATTGATTTTTAATTTAAGCTTTCATTTGTGCTGCTAGTTCTTGGCTATGGATCAGAGTGAAAAAAGGTACTTTGCCGCAACTGTGAATAAGGCATCTTTATGCATGGGATTTAGAGCCCATTTCAACCTTCTGCATTTCCCTAGTACTTACCCTGAGGTCACTGCATCTGTAGTGAGGTCACTGCACTGCATTTAAGTACTTTGCACTCATCGTGCACTTTTTAATAGCTTTTAAGGCAGTTACTCTCCATATAGCTTGCAAAGACTGTCTGTGCATCTCTCTCCCAATTGAAGAGCCTGGTCTGGATGCAGGAGTTAAAAGCAGACACTGCAGTACCTGGTGCGCACAAATCTTTGGATCTAGTGCTTGAGCTTCTAAATGCTGTAGGTCACTTTTGAAAACTATCATTCAAACACAGGAGGGACTTAATGTTTTATCAAGTTACACAGTTTGCCGGTCCACAATAGCTGTCCCGAGCGGATGCGCTGAGGCTGCGGCAAACACAGCGTCATTCCAATCAGATGTTAATCTAAGTCACTTCACTTGCCTACTTGTTGAGAGATATTGCAGCTCAGCAAAATGGGGTAACTTGATTGTCTCCACTCACACTGCGCCTCTGTCAATTAAGCTTGGAAAGTCAAAGGCATTTATACGTTTAAAGCCCACTGACTTCAGAAGGGCAGGGTAAGTGCACAGTACTTTTGATCCAGACTCTGGCTTTGCAGCGCTAAATGGAATAACTCCCAGGAATTTCTTTCATTTTAGTGCTTCTTACTCCTGCCATGTCCAGTGACTTACCTAGGAAAAATCAAGGTGCTGTCCCTCAGTGCTTTATTTTAAGTATTAGTCTAGATTATTCAAATGATAGGATTGGTGACTAGATGGTGCCAAAATATCTTTACCAAAAAATTCCCAAACTCACCAAACAGAACTCTCCACTCCCAAATTAAAATCTGCTACTTGGTAAAGTTCAAAGATTGGAATTCAGTCAGTGATTAATATCTTGTGTAGTTACTTCTTCATTTTCAATATCTTCTTGTGTAATAAATGTGTTCAGCTTGTCACAGATCTTATTTTATGTCCCCACCTTGTATCATTTCACATTCTGCTTAAGCACTTGGTCATCTATTACATGACTCATTAGTCTGAGTTCTCTACAGAATTAAAGAAAGTTCCAGTAAAAATAATATATTGAAGTTCAAGTTTCAACTACATCACCCATGCATGTTTAAAAGCATCTTTCAAAGTCAGCTCAAACACATATACAATTGTGCAAGATTAATGTCCACTTAAGCCCCTTCCTTCATCTTTAGTCCTTCACAGAGAAGTGGAAACAGGCCAAACAAAGCTACACAGCTTGTGAATTACCAGCAAAATAAAAGTTGGGGAAAGTAGATCAAATGGTAATTTACTGGTGTGACTGTACTATGCTGGGCACTCTGCTCCCAGTGACTAGGTAAAGACAGTCAGGCCAAATAAAAATACCGAAAAATAAGAGGTTGTGAAAGCCTAAGAGATTAAATAATATTCTAGAACTGTACCAAGAGCACTCGCATGCCTACTCAAGCAGAACAATCAGTGCAAGTTCCAAAAGGTCAAGAAAGTATTTGAAGCATCTTTCACTCAGAGAAGTAAAAAGAATACGTGAATTTCCACTTATTCTCATACATCTGAGCAATGTTACCAAGCAGTATTATGTTCCCAGCACCATTACACAGTAGGTATTGCTTATCAGTTTTACAAATGGATGAGTCATATAGGTAAGCCTATATCCAAAGCCACAAGTAGCCAAAAGTGAAAATGTAACTTAAGCTGGAACTAAGCAAGGTCAAACAGCGGCTAAACTGATTTTTTTTTTCCAGATACCATCTTTCTCCCAAGTAAAACAGGTAAATCTGTTACCTTATTCCTTTACTGCAAAAGAATGAATATTGAGGATTAAAAATAACAGCAAAAACAAGAACAAACACAGTTTCTCTGCATCAGATAAAAAAAATGCTACAATCTTTTCTGGTCATTGAGCAGTTCTATCTTCTGCATTATCAGGCACATATTTTTTGTGTTGCAAATAACCCAAAGGAGAGAAATTAGGAGCGATTCATTTGTTTATGCAGTCAAATGCTACATAAGGTTTTGTTGCTTTGTGCTCAAGTATGTTTAAGCATGGAAAAGATATTGGTGAGTCTGTGCATGCACCAAAAAATTTATCCACATTTCCTCTCTTCCAGGAAATTATTTTGCATATACTGTTTGAATGTAATTTCAACAGAAATGTGACCTGGTATCTCGTAACTTAATAAAGATCCTCAAAACAAGCAAAATAAGCAATCAAAATACTGGCCAAGCTGCACTGAAGTACATAAAACTTTTAGGTTTTCTTATAAATAATAAATTTACGGAACTAGGCAAGCATTTCTGACTGCTTTTCAGGTTATTCAACTTCTTACATCTAAGAGAAAGATAATGTACCACACTTACAAGACCATTAAGATAACACACAACTATCTGCTGTTTGATAGTGAGTACATATTGACACTATACCACACTGAAATCTAAAATACAAAGCATAACAAATGCAACAGAAAAAATTTCAAGGTAATCGGTTAGAATTTAGAACAGGTGCTTACTTGAAAACAGCTGGGAGCCGTTATCTGCCAAGACATGAACCACTGCCCACTTAGAGTGAATTCTAGCAGCTTTTGCTGGCTGCCCCAGAACTGGCGAATTTTATCTTTATTGCTGTTAATCTCTATGACTAGAGCTTTCTATTGAGGAAGCCAGCTATGCGTATTTTTAATGCAGATGGTATATTAAAGATATTTGCCATAGTCCTCCAATAAGAAAATAAGATGGAACAAATAATTGTAGTGTAATTAGATATAATCAATCAGCAATAATACATTGATTTTTTTTCTGCTAAAAGATCTGAAAACCTTTATTTTCTATTTTTAGAATTGATTCATTACATTAATTAGCTGACTGGAGATTAACATTTATTTGTACTTACCTTGCACTTACCTTCTATCATTAAAGACATGTTAAAGTCACTGTATCTATAATTACAATGTGTCTCTTGCTAAGCCTTAAAACAGGATTATTTGTTTGTCTTTGAAACATTTCTGCAAGGATATACACTCTAATTTCCTCCTGAAATGCAGCCTTCCTTTATTAGCTCATGAAAACTAATCAAAACTCTCCCTTAGAGCTAGTCACCAGGAGTAGGCAGTGTGCTGCAGGGCCAGCTTGCTAGAAGTCCACTTAGAGCTCTGCCACCAGAGATGCTCAGTACCTTGTGGTCCCAGTGATTTCAGTGGGAGCTGGGGGCGAACACTTCATTAGAGGATCAAGTCCAGAGACTTTTATCACAGGTCCAAAGCACACTGCAAGTGGATTAATTGCGGTGCTCTTGGGGATTCAAGACTTCACATGCATTTTGGCTGGTTGCATCATAACACTCACTTTGCTTGGAGTGCATGAGATGCTGGCACCTTGCAAAATGTATTTAATGAGGAGAGACATACTATAGATTTTCAAATAAACTCAATTTTGCTGGCTTATTGAAGGACACTGACTTAGTATGTAAGTGTACATTTCATCAATGTACAGGGGTCATCTGAATGCATTAAGTTTCAAAATGGACTTCACACCTACATTATTTGCTTCAAAATTAAATATAATTAAAAGCTTCCATCCTGCAGTTGAAAGGTAATTAAAGAGGAGTGTTGCCACACAGGGAGGATGCTGGCTGCAGTGTGCTGCTCACTCTGTGAGGAGGGGCTGGCTCTATCAAATACATGGAATTTTGTGAGTTTTGTGATCTAGTTTCCTTATGAATTCAACCACATGCCACCTCACACCCGTCTTAGTACATCCAAACACACGTGAGTTTCTAAGCAAGGTATGAACAAGACAGAGGACCACCAAGTGCTGTGGGCACATTCCTACCTCTCGGGCTGTTGAGTGAGGCCTCGGATGCCTTTCCACCATCGCCGCAGTGACTCTGGTCAAACGGCAGGCACTGATCCCCCGTGCCAGCCACCACGTCCACATTCTTGGCCAGGTCCTTTGTTTCAACGAGAGATTTTGCTTTGTAGACTTTTCTGGTGTTTGTGTCCGACAAGTAAAGAGATTCAGACACTGGGTCAATAGCCAAGTAATATTTATGTGCAGGACTCGTACTAAAAAAGAAGAAAAAAGCATCGAAGTTCAGCTTTTTTTTTTTTTTTTCCCTTTCAATCTTCTTTCATGATAGTACAATGGTTGTATTCCTACTGATGCAAAAGACACGTCTGTTTGGAGAGAGACAGCAGCATAAGTGAGACTGGTTTTAAATTAGCACCATGGGCGAGAAGGAAGGAATGAGGACTAGCTATAAAGCCTGGCCAGGTTGCCAGCTACACATTAGGGAGCTATCTTACGCAAAGCGTGCCACTGCCAGAGGTAGTCCGCCATCAGTACCAAGCCAACAAATATAAAGCTAACTGCAATGATTTTACCATAGTTATAACTCCTATTTTCCAAAGCGAGGTCATTTTTCTGTATCTGTTAAGTTCTGGTCCTCTTGGCAGCAAGAAACAAATCTATGACTTGCAGCAGAGTGAATCACAGGCTCTTCTGAAGGGGCACCAATACCTACTCCCGGTTATTTTTATCTGTTTTTAAACGTTAGGAAATATGAAGGTGTGAAACATGGTGCCTTAATTCAAACCTACTGTGTTGTCAGGAGCAAGGCAGAAGGCCAAGTACTGTCAGTGCAACTAGGCATGAATTAATGCACCATAATTCACACACTGAAGTGCCTTATTGAGGTTATGAAATGTTATTTAAGAAATATTTACATATGTTAATTAAATGCTGAGAATCATCCATTCTAATCAGGAAACTGGGCTGCATCTTATTAAGCAGAAAGAGTTTGCACTCTTTTTGAGTGCAAAGTTAATTTTGGTTCAGGAAATTGTATCACACACGACTGTCCTGAACCTTGCGAGGTTGCACTGCCTCCGATCATAAAATAAGATGAAACTGCAGATGGGCTTAGATCCTTTAGCATACACAGGCTTTTACTGAAATGGTGGGAGCTGAGCAGGGCCTGAGCAACACGCTGATTGCTGCCACTGCAGAGTATCTGATCCCTGGCAAAGAGCTGTATTAGACAGTGACCTTCCCATACTTCTTGTAGCTTTATAGAGAATTTCATCACACAAATGTGAAATGTGCTCTGAAGTATTATGTTAAGCAGATTAGGAAGGCTGTGAAAACTACACTTCACTAAGGAAAAATTTTATGACATTTTTATAACTAATTAACATGCAAGTGTTAAAACTAAGTTAGGAAAAGAGATGCAGTTCTCTCAAGCTTATCAGTTTTGTTTAGATGGTGGCTTTCACAATGTTGGGTACAGCTCTTCCCGAGTGCCCAGGACTTTGTACCACAACAAATTAGGAAACAAGGCATCCATGTAACGACTGAAGTGACAAAGACTTTTTTCTTACTGACTGGAGTTGAAGTTAATGGAGCCTCCTTAAGTTTGAAGCTTGTGCTTGGATGAGAGAGACTAAGCTTCATTAATCATCTATCCCACAGTTCTAGCTTACAGAGCAATATTACATACCAATTAAAAATACTTATTAGTATCTCTTTTAGTTTAGCAGTCAACTCAGTAATCTACATATTGCTAAGACACCTCTAACTGATCATCAGCTGAAATCTCGTATTTTTATTTATGAGAGACTATGTCAAAGTTGTGCCGTGAGAAATGTAACAAATGAGAAATGCTTGGGCTGCTTTCTCTCCACTCTCATTCCTCATCCCCAAAGGCAGGGAAACATCTCACCTTCTCTGAGAACTGGGCCACAAACTAATGCTGATCCTCACCATAAGCTTTCATAAAAGACAGACGTGTAAATACAAGGAATGGCATATTCTCACCATGAAGACAAAGATGTGAAACCCAGGGCAAAGGAAATACAGAGTATGAAAGAGGATCTTGATAGGGTGAAAATGAATAAGAGGATGAGGCAATAATCCTAAGTACATTTAACTATTATAAAATTTGGTTTGTTAGAAACTTTATAAGTCATTGAACAATCTGCAGCAAGCTCAGACGAGACTGGCTAACCAAAAGAAGATTTTTCAATAAAAACACTGTTGAGGGAAAAGCTGCAAGGATAATTTCAGATGTCAAATAAATGCACACTCCATCAAAACTGAACTGTAGGGGACCAGGGGTCTTTATAAACCCTCCTCAGAGACACATCTTCTGTCATCCTTGTCATGATGTCTAAAACATTGGCTTTTAGAGAACTCCTGATGTTATCTTTGCTTAAAGCCTTGAATACTAAGAGGTTTACATTTAAAAAGTACCAGAAAAAAATGGAACAAAATCTAACACTCCTAATCTTTGGAAAAGTTGCAATCAAATCTAAATTGGGGACTACTTGAATTAGCCTGTTAAAAAACTGTGTCAAGTAGGCTGGTACTTACAATGATTCCTTCCAGAACAAGTTATTACTTCCCCTTAGTCCATTTTTCACTCCAACTTCAAAGCCTGGCTTCCATTTGATCAGTTATCAAACCGCTTCACTTTTTCTTATTAAAATAGCAATGATGGGAAAGTTTAGAAAATTAAACTGGATGAATTGATTTAAAAAGCCAAATATATAACTGGTGTCTTTCCAGGTTTTCAAACACTATCCTTTACTACACTGCACTTCCTTTTACTCTGGAAAAAAGGACACTTTCCCTCTCATTCTCTGGGGACTAAACACTGCACTGAGGGCTTCAATTTGGAAACCTTTTCCCACTGGGAATGTCAGGAGCCTGACTCCTCTTGCTTAGCAACATTCACCCGTTGCTTCCACATGCTTCTTTGAGCTTTGTGGAAATCTCTAGGACAAACACAAAGCAGGATTTGTCCATGTGGCCTTCATGGGCTTAACAAAACATGTAGTCATTGGTCCCACAGTATCCTACTTAAAAACCTCTATATCAGGCACCAACTTTTTTTTAATAGTATTTTAACAAAATAAGAATTTATTACGAAAGAAACCTAATTAACATTCTGAATGCATTACATAGTAAAAACATTCAATTTGTTCAATTTGTGTCTTTTCATCAATTTACAAAAAGACTGACCAGATTAACATACAGGAAAATGGAAATGATCCTTCAGTTAAAATATGAAACTTACCCTTACCAACTAGGATTTTTTAAACTAAGTTTTCACTGTAGAATATATGAAATGTGACATCTTTTATCAATGAATTGGCAAGTAACCTGAGGTATTCCATAGCTTTATTGGGGCTAAACCACATAATTCGGACCAGTGATCTCAGGCCTCAAAATGTGCATGCAGTCCACACACTGCTTCCTACCGTAACACGCAGTCATCAACTTAGGCTGAACTAGTGCTGCTTTATTGATCTACTTCTATTCTGAAATGCTAAGAAGATTGTCTCGATGATGCCTGGTGCCCTGGTGCCTTGCTGTCTCCTTGCAGCCTGTGATGCCATTTCTGCAGACTGACTGCTAGGGACCCCTCTCCATCCAATGCAGGCTAACACGCAACATTCATCGCTTTAAAGGAACTCTAATACTGTAATATCACAATATTAAATGAAAAGGGGAGAAGCAACTTGCTTTTGCTATTTTTAAAATTTGGTTGTTTCTCTGTTGCTAAAACTATGTCGTTGGTCTCCTTGGAAAGCTGTACTTGTTATCATACTAGCATCATGTAAAGTGAATAGAACAGCCTGAGAGCACAACCAGCCTTCAGGTTTAAACCTCTCAAGCTTTGTTTGGTGATGAACAACCTGATTCTAAGAGAAAGACTTCATATCCCTTTAAAGGGAACACAACAAGTCTTCTTTACAATAAATTATTAATGTTTACTAATTTCACAGTTTTCTCTACATCCAGACTTCTAACATGGCCTTCACAGCACTTTTTCTTTAAAGCCATGTGGTTCATATGTTTTACTGTGTTTTACTCACCTGTGTCTTGTGTCTCTGTTCCTAGTAAGTCAGATCAGGGTTAAAAAAGAAGAAAGAAAAAAAGAAACAGCAGTTAGTATTCATTAACACAGCTGTACTCATTGCAAACTGCTTACAGAGCTATAAACCAGTATCAAAACATAGCTCCATTCAGTAGCACTCAGTATCACTTCCTTCCCTCAAAATTCCCTGTCTCCTTTTCAGTCGGAGCCATGAATACAGTGGAGTCTGCAATACCTGAGTTGCTCCTGTCTGCTTAAACCCAACCATACCCTTCTGTTACACATGAGAAACAATAAAATTTTATCAAGTTAAAATATGTAGGTCCACCTTCAGCCACAATATCACAATCTGAGATGATGGTACATATCCTCTCTTAAGTTACAATTTTATTCCTTTTTTCTAAAAAGAAGTACTTCATTGAAGATTTTTAACTCATTTCTGAAAAAATAATGTATTAAACGACTCACAGGAAAATCAGATCTATTAGTTTGTAGAAACCTATTATGCAAAACCTGTTCTAAAGGCTGCTTAAGGTGGGTGCTAACGCTCTTTGTAACTGGTGACTTTAAAGTAAGCCTAACTTTTCAGTTGAGTTTGACAGTCAGAGACACACATCCCCACTCGGCAACGAAACGTGACTGCTTCTCTTAAGTCACATAAAGAAAAAAAAAAAGGGGTGCTCACTGAAGTTTTCCCAGGTCTGTCGCAGCCTGGATAATGACCACCAGATAGGGCAAGACTTTCTTTTCCTTTTTTTTTTTTTTTTTTCAATTTTATTTAATTTACCTCAGCTCTAATATGCTGATAGAATTCCCTGATGGGAAGACTCGTCTGACAAAATTGAAGTCTCCGATATACACGGAGCCGTCCGGACCCGACGCCAGAGCGACGGGGGCAAAGAGTTTGCTGTTGAGCGCCAGCCCGTTGCAGGTGGAGCAGGAGACGCTTCGCTGGTGCCCGTTGCCCATCACGGTCGAGATGACGGGCGGCTGCTGGGAGATGAACATGTTCTCCCCGTTGCCTTTGTGCAGAATCCCTACGAGAAAGCGAGCAAGCAAAGAGAAATTACACAGGGGACAGTAAAAACGTGCACAGGGCAGCTAAACTACGCCACAGTTTTCCTTTGGATTTTGTGTTCCTGCAGGAAAGCGCATTAAGCAAACCAGCAACGAATCATTGGATCTTTTAAGGACTGAGCCATGAGTTCCCCTAATCTCTCCCTATTTCATGCAGTCCCAAGCTTCATCATCACCATTTTGTCGATTAGTGGTTAGTGGCTATTTTAAAAGCCAACATCATGAAGAGAACTCATGGTTGGTTAATGCTCTAACAAATTGACTGTTAATTGCAGTGCTATCTGATTTCTTGGGGATTACTACTTTAATATTCATTTTATTCATAAATTTTTATTAGGTAGCAGAGGAATTTCTCAGGCAGTTTGAATATTTAATTAAAGGAGATTAATAGCAGGACTACTATGCATTTTTCAGGAAAGAGCACTGAGTGGCAGTACAAAATCAATATTCAGATTTAAATGCAAGTCCTTCATGGTATATAAAAAGGGTGCTGACCGCAGCACAGCCAAGTTAAAAGTGGAGGAGTAATTCTGAGGCCCAAGTGGATTTCTTACCAATAAGAAACCATTAGGTGCTAACCATAAAGTGTAAAACAACTTGGCAATGTGTGAATATTTCAGGCCCATCCTGCAGGAAACTTTATTGAAACTCTTTCCAATTACCAGACTTTTTTTTTTTTCCAAAGGGAAAATATATATATATGAGGTGATAGACATATATATATGAGGTGATAGAGGTAGCAATTACCTTCAAATTGACATATTATTACAAAACTTTAGCTTTTTTCTTTACAGCAGATAGGTGTTCTTTCAGATCACAAAACTCTTTCAGACTTCCAAAATCTCTTATTTCCATTATAGATCCAAGCACTTTATATAAAAAAATGGTATGATTAAAGCCATATTGCAAGGTAATGACTTTCTGGTTGCAGTGGCCCAGTGGTTGGCTTGTCTTTACATGACACACAGCACCTTCCACGCACTGAAATGAGCCTGCCTAGCTAAAGCGCGAACAATAAAAATGGGAGAAGAAAACCCCTTTGTATTGCACAATACTCAAGAGTTTGCAAGAAATGATCCCGCTGACAGCTGCTTTTGTCGCCGTTGCTGGAGCACATTTCACCTCCCACCTGAGAAATGGTATTGTGGGGAAAAAAAGGTGCTTTCAGTAAATCTTTTCTGCGGAGCTTGGGAGTCCAGCGAGCTGCAAGTCAGTGCTGGAGCTCGGGGTCCGGGGGATCCTGCCTCCAGCCAGGGCAACGGGCACAGCTCGGTACTGCAGGAAGGCACGCGAGGGGTTTCTCATAGCACAACGAATGTGTACATGTACTTTCCCCACCAACTTTTGCTTTGCAGCTTCAGTTAAATTTGAAACTAGCTGTCGTCTTGGAAGTTGGGGAGTATTGCTATTGATATTTCAAAGAGAAATCCATTATTTCCAATTTATTCCTGAATAGCAAAGGACAGAACAGCCGTGTTTCTTTGGAGCTGAAAGGCAGTACAGAAAAGTCGCTTGGAATTGGGCCAGTCAAATTAAGGGCCACTTCCTCCCTTACCTACCAGATAAAAATACCAGGCAGGGAAGATGCTGCAGGTTGGCTGAAGCGAGCTTGGTGCAGGTAATCTTTCAGCTGCCTCCTAGAAAGGCCGGTAAATAATTAGGGCCCTGGAGAATACGTTGTGCTCTCCATAAAGATAAGCACGTGTGCGATTCCAGGCTTATAGGCTGCTGCTTTCATTTGAGTCGGTGCTGTGTTGGATTAAGGCAACAGCTACCACAAAATTACTCCCTCTTCCCCAAATAAAAATGAAATCAATACATTTGGCAATCAGACAGGAATCTAATTCAAAGAATACTCTGAAAATAATTAACAGTACATTTGCTTGTATTTATGAGCTATCTGGGCCTTTAAAGCATCTCTATAGAGGAACAAGCACTTATGGTCTGTCTTCTTCTACTCACCAAAACCTTTGTGCCGAAAAAACACTAAACTAGAATCTTTTTTCGTTTACTTTTTATTTTTTTCTCCCCACATAGTACTGGAATCAGAGAGGCTTTTATTTGTTTGTCTTGTTTTGAATGCTTAACCCTACAAAAGAATATGTTTTTCACTTTGTGCAGTTCTACGTATCAATACACGCACCTCCAGAGCTCAGACTGTGCTATGAAATGTAACTCTGAGTAACCGCATCTATTTATTTCCTTAACTCTGCTACTGTGTGATTAAATTCACTTTCTAAAAGCTCTAAAATGAAAAGCCTTTATGGGGAGGGAAGGAAGCACATACACCTTGTCTTAGAGCAGGCAAGCACACACACACACACTGCTAGAAGAGAAGCTTGAGTGGGGAAGTTAAATATAAGCTCTTCAGCAACACTGAACTCACTAATTGAAGTGGTTTAAGTTTTAGTCTGAAAAGAACATTGTAATTTGCAGTAGAGAATTTTTAGGAATATATTTGTATTACATTGTAATGCTATTTCTGTAGTTAATCCAGTGACAGCATTTCAAAATGAATGTAAATTTCATGCTTCTAAAATATGCAGCTCTTCATATGTACAGAGGGAATGCTTTAATTAAAAATGAAAATTTCAATATATTCACACTTAAGAAGGCTACTCGTGCTTTTTATTCCACTCGTGGTGGTGTGAAGATAACTCTGAGACGAACAACTCTAAGGTGAAATCACAATTTTGTCCTTATTTAAAAGTACATTTTTGCATAAGTGAAATTGAAGAGCAGTTTCTTGATGACAGCAGGAATGTACTAGTTATTTTTACCCTTTTGACTACCACAGCTGATTATATGGGCTGTTGCTTCCTACCAAACTCCAGGCTACCGGGTGAGGTGGCTGCTTGACACGGTCATGGTGCTCACGCCCCTGTACACAAGCCAGGGGTGCACGGGCAAAGCCTGTAGTGACCAGAGGAGCATCCACGAGCAGGAGATGTGTCCTGTTCCCCTCGGCACTCACCGGCATTTCCCAAAAGTTAGGGCCACCCAGCTGAACGTGGCCGGGAAGCAGCCTGTCACCACGCAGTGACAGTGATGTAGCCCTGCTTTGGTTACAACTGTGTATTTCATAAAATCTCAAAACACATCAGCGCTATGGGGTGAATTATGCTTGGAACCACCGCAGCTCGCGGACAGTCAAATATATTGGAGTTCCTGCCAGCAATTTAGTCTGGAAATTAAACTATGCAAGTGGCAAATTGGCACTAAGGAGGAGACTATGGGGCTCACAGTTGGGGGCTGAGCTGGCTGAGGTCAGATTTCTCTTTGTGTTAAATGTCAATAGCTGGCATTTAAAAGAGACAATCTATACAAACCAGTAAGACAGGGTATGAAAGAACGGCTGTTCAAAATGTCAAACTATTTTAAATCAAAACAGAAATCCAGATAATTTACAAACTAAATCTGACCTTTTGTATTTGGAATATTTATACTGTAGTTGTGCATTCAACAACAGAACTTGCAAAGACGTGACAGCTCTACATCTGTGCACGGACCCCCATTACTGAAGCTCACAGATGGAAATAGATTTTAGTGGACAAACTCTCAGCTGGAGCAAATTGAGAGAACTTTACTGAATCCAATACTATCCTGATGTGTATGTGCTGAAACAGGAGCCTAAGCTTCTCTTCCCCAGGGAAGTGAGATAGCTGTTTATCTGCAAAATTATTTTTCTAATTACCATAACTTATATGCAAATATTATTTTAATAATTTAATCCCCCCGAGAGTAATTCCTGTGTTTTAGGTGTTAGGGGATGAAAAAAAGCATGAATAAAATAAAAGCAATGTGAAAGGCAACTATAGTCTCCAAGCTTGAAGAATCTGCACGCGGGGTTCATGTTAGGACATCATGAGGATTTACAGACACTTATAATGCTTTGGGCAGTGCTGGGACAGCGGCTGCCCGGGCCCTGCCAGGCTGCCCGTGGGGATGACCGGGCAGCCTCACGCCTCGCTCTGCTGCTTTCAGGCACATTTCGTGTCTCACCACGACTTTCTGCCTGTGCTGACAACACCACAAACGGATGGCAGTTGGAGGCTGTATTAGGGATGCAGATCCTTCACTGAGAATATGACACACTATAAAGTGGCTTCAAATTTAGTACTGTGGCACCAAATGTGCAGGGCTGAAAGCTTCTCAGGCCAAATTAGCGTGCCCTTTGCCCACCCAAATGACCACAATGTGTTAGTGGTCAGAAGAACCAGTGAAACGAACGTTTACCACCTGCGAGCCAGAATACTAGGAATATCCCTTTGTGGCATTTATGGTCCACCCCCTAATAAATGAAGGTGCATATTTGAACAATAAGGAATAAACACTTTAAAGTGTAAAACTGAAAATCCGAACAATTAATTTCTCTAAAAACTGTATTCCTCTTCCACGTGGCCAGTGAGCGAAGGAAGGACTTACCGCTTTGTGGATTCAGCACATGGTGCTTGTTTATAGACCAGCCTCCCAGGTTTGCAGCATCCATCTCAAAGCCTTGAAGGATTACGGTTCTTTTCTCCCACAAAATAAAATCGGGACACGTTTCATATTCATATCCCACAGACACTGCAAACAAATAATTAAAGATGTATCAGACTAGCTTTTCTCTGTGAACTGTAGGGTAATTTTTCATTCTAGGTTTCTATATTCACCTGTCAGGTAATGATGCCACTAATTATCTTCTGCCTGATTGCTATTGGGGAAGGGTATTATAAAGAGTTTAAGAGATTAGTATCTTGTGAAAGCTATGGGTACTACAGCTTCAAAGCAGAGTATCAATTAAGGATTGTCCTATGAATATAAATCTCTCCCAATAACTTTCGACTTAATTGTTTACTGCATTTCTACTACCTACCTGAATAAGAGCTTAAATAGAAAAATTCTGTGTTGAACCTGAAACTGTTTTTGTTTGCCTGGTAAGCCAAAGAATATTACTTCTGTATTTGCAGTTTTGAAACTTAGTGATCTTTATCCTAAGGGTCTTGTTGTAATTACAAGAACAGTAGTTGGAAAGAAATGGATTGCCAACTGAAAATTTCTAGAATTAAATAAAAAGTCTGTTAAGAGGCTTGTGTGGCACATGCCTTCCCCTTACAGTGGGCCAACACTCTTCTGTAAATCCTGATTCCCCTACCAAGAGAAATCTTTGGGAAAAGGCTGGCTCAAAACGACTGAAAAACACAAAAAATCCTTCAGAATTTTTTGGTAACTGCAAAATCACTCATTCCAACCACTATATATATTTTTTTATATTTACTTTTCTCCTCTAGTTAACCTTTTCATTGGAATTAATTCCTAACTAAAAGATGCTATTTTGAAACCAAGTCCCAAAAGTTTGATCTAGGAAATACTGAAATATTTCAGCTTTTAAAAATAAAACAGTCTTTAAAAATATACTAAGATGAAATATAAAAATATTTTAAGAAATGTAGCCTTCTGACATTTTCAGTATTTTCCTCATACTTTATCCATCTAGCAATTTCAGTTCCCTTTTTACCTGAACCATGAATAGTTTTAATTCCATCAAAATTCCATTACCGGATGCAATCAAAATATTTTGGCCAGCTACAGCAGGGAACGTTTGTGTTTGTAAGATAAATATTTTATGGCAAACGGAAAGCTGTTCCCTACAGCAACTTCACTTAGCAGAGCCAGTTCATCATTTTCGTGGAGACAACCAAGGGTTTGCAGCTCAACTCCGACTCCTGAAAACCCACATCTCCTTAGGTGCTCTACATACGGCATGTCTAAAACTTCGTACATTTTGGGTGTTATTCTCAGTGCCCATAACTATGCTTTCGGAAACTAATAACCAGCAAGTAGGGTTTCAGCCTCAAAATGGATTTCAAAAGATGATGTACTGTGCATCCAAACCCTACCTTTTCATACAATTATTTAGAAGAATTAAGATTAAGCTGTTTATAGAGCTAGCATGTCATAAATCACAAGCTGCTGTTGTTTCTCCTGATACTGCTGCAAAAAAAAAGCAGGTAAGAAATCAAAGACATGATTAAACGGGACAGCGATCTCTATCTTGCTTTCTCCTGAACTATTTGTACTTAGCAGTAGCTTCTTTGAGCAATAACTTTAATGAAATAAGCTTAAATAACATGTAAGCTAATAGCCTGTGAAGCCCTAAGAGCATCAAATGTGAGGGTGGGTTCATCCCTGTGTAGAACGAGGAGCCCCTCGCGCAGATGCTCGAGGAAATAACCCAGGTGCGGCCGGGCTTCCCAGGACAGGCGCTGGGATTTCCATGGAAAGCTTCCCTCAAGCTATGTTAACTCCCAGGAGAACACAGGCTACACTGCAAAGGTTTCATATGGCAACAGCCTCACGATGTTTTGATTCCGAACAAATAAAAAAGCTACTTTATCCTGTTGCTTGAAGAAGAGAAAATGGCCTCTCTGCTGGAGACTCGGGGAATGAACGCACACACTGGCAAACACTTCCCAGCACATCGGGACAGCCCCTCTTAGGTGTGCAAGCACTGCTCACAAAGCCGCCTTTTCTGTCCCTGGAATGTGCTCACTGTGGTCAATAATCCTGAAGGAAAATAGAGATGCTTACAGTATTTATAAATGCAGATGGTTATATGCCCGAGTTGCCAGGACCTCAAGCTACTGCAGTTTAATGTAATTAAAATGAAATCTGAACAGAACATAGTATTAGATACTGGTAATATGCAGGCAGAGGAAATAATTTTGACAAAATTCATATAATGGATGCAGAGAAAGGTCCCTGAATTCTACACTGTCAAGTTAAATACATCTCTATTGGAGTGAAACAAATCATGCTAACAATGCACTGAAATATAAAGATTTCTCCTTCTATATTGCAAGAAGCCCAATGAAACTAAGTCTTGAGTAAAATAAAAAAGCACCAACAAAATAATTAAAAAATGTTATCCATGGTATTGTATAAGTCCTATTCATGTTTAAACACATGCACCTTATCTACTTCTAATTCAGGATTTTGTAATGGATATACCATTTTCTAAGTTATGCATTTGATTTAAAATGGTTATAAAGTGCAGGCATGTACTGGATTTCCTGGTCATGAGAAACCTCTTAAATGATCCAGAGGGAACAGGTTCCCGGTTCTACCTCACATACATGAGTAATAGCAGTGCAAGGAATGAACCCCATAAAGATGGCTTGCACAGGAGCACCAAAGGGCACAATATGAATGCGTTTCCATTTCTGCACTTGCCCAAATACATGTAAGTAGGACCAATAACTCATTTAAAACCGACCTCCACTGCAAAACACCTGCAGGAATTTGCACCTGCAATCGGTTAGGACTGGATTTGACATCCTCCCAACAAGGTTTTGTGAGATGGAGGAGCCATGAAGGGCTGCTGTGATAAATCAGGTGCGCGTGCAACAGCCCAGCTCAGGGAAGCCTGCGCTGAGGTTGGAGCTCTGATTGCTGCGGGACAATGTAAAGTGAGAGATGCAGTTGAAATGTGTAGACTTGCACTTCTGCACTAGCATTCATAGCAGATCAGGAAACTAATGAAACCGAAAATTTATCACTTATTTTCTGGTTGCTTCAGTTTTCAGCTGAATTTGTTCCTGATCTGGCTCATTTCATGATCAAATGAATGTGAGTGGCAGCTCAGGGGAGAAGGAGGGAATGTGGGAATGTCCCTTCCGGCAGCAGCCTGCAGCTGTATCTTCATAAATTGATTGTGGAACCACAACCTTGGGGTAAGCTCCTTATTTCTTGACATATTCCTCTGTACATTACACAATGTAAATCATACTCCACATTTCTGACTCCAACATTATCCTTTGCTGACACCAGCGACTGCATCTGCAGCAGTCTCCAAGCAGCAGTGACTGTGGAAGTGACGGATTCCTTCCCTCTCCTCTCCCCAGAGCTCCCTCACAACCTGCCTGTGTGGGGGCACGTGATAACGCAGTGAAGAGCTCAATGCTGCTGGGGACTCGCGGGATGCTGTGAAGCCAGGACCAGTTGGCACATATGGGGTCTGTATGCCCAAGGCAACAGTGCTGAGCAGAACTTCTGGCTGCCCCTCAGAATAACAGTCCCCTGACTTCAAAAGCAAGGCAACTCCTTTAAAAATCAAATGATTAGACTCCTGGACAAAACGGCCTGGCCAAATAAAATGCATCTTCACAAACAGCATTTCATTAGCAATTCTGATTATCTGCTTATGTTACTTAGTAAAGGAAGTCTAAGTACTATGATGATTTTCACACGAACACCTTTAAACAAACAAACAAAAAGTTTTAACTGGTGGGGTCATAAAACGCAGTAAAAAAAGGATGTCCAAAATTCTGTATTTTGCAAACCTTAAATGGAAATGACATTTTAAATGTCACAGCTAAAAAATGGCAGACACAATGACACACCAAAGGTCATATTCAAAGTACCATTCAAAAATGGAGAGCTGAACATAATGTCATTAATCTGTAACTATTCTCAGAGGGAAAAGGGGATTTTCAAATTGATTAAGTTAGAATGAGGATGTTGAAGGAACATGAAAACAAATGTTTCTAGAAAATCATACAAGTCATTTCAATTAGTTAAAGAAGCATTTGACTGAAATCCATGCAAGGGCAGAAACAAAATCTTAAGTGCATTTTCCTGGCTTGATATGTGTTAGTGTTTCTGCTTGTACCAAAGTGATTGTACATACCCATCGCCTCTGCCAGACCAGAAACCTTCTGTCCATAAATATCTGTCTTATTCCAGGCAAATGTGTAGACCAAATTGGCTGCAGCTGGAAACCATTTCTGGAGCAGACGTCCTTCAACAGCAACTATCAGATGTACTTTTGTCATTCCAGGAGGGACGGTTGTGTGTGTCAGAATAATGCGCAGCAAAGTTTTATACCCCGGTGTTCGACTGCTGAGATAACTAAGCTTCACAAAGCTGGAAGGTATTGGAATTTCCTCCTGGACCACCTTGGATAAAAACAATCATACGCTTATACCTCTGGCCAAGAAAAGTGCAAAATTTTGATTATTTCTAATAACGACAGGTGTTTTTATTGTACAAATAGGACCTGAAGACAGTATCGCTTAAGACACTGTTCTTTTCTGAGCTTATTTGAGCAGTGCAGTAGCATACTGAAGAACCTCCGACACCAAGAACTGCTTTCTCATCTGGCTAGGTGGCACCGTGTCTACTTTGTTACAGAACCCTTTTCTCTAATTCTTCACTGTTATACCCAGAGGGGCATATACGGTATCTGTGATCATATTCATATGTATAAGCACTAGTCGATGCACCTTGGTCTTATTACTTGGTGTACTTAATGAACATTTTAATTAGAATATAATTATACAAATATATATTTTTAAATCTGTACCCAGATTCTGTATTACACGACGATTTGAAGACACTGTGCTGTTCGGGAGGCAAAGTGGACCTGCTATGAGAGAGCTCAGAAAGAAAACGGTCTGGCTGATAGACCAAGCGCTGCGCAGAAGGGCTCGCAGGGAGGCCACTGCGGCACGAAGGGACAGCGTCAGAGCGCAGAGCGTACCAGGGCACAGTGTAACAAGGCAGCTGGGGACACGCAGTGCTGAGCAGGAAACCGCCCGGGCGTCAGGCTCATCTAGCTAACAGGTAAAGTCCTGGGGACGCGCTGCAGAGGTCAAATCCCATCGCGCGGCTGTCACTGCTGCTGTCGCAACGGGTCGGATCCGAGCTGGCTTGGATATGCCCACGCCGGCGCAGCGTCAGCTCCCGGCCGCAGCGCGGAGATGCCCTCAGCAACGAGAGGGGCTGCGGAGGCTGGGAGCTCGCGTGGCACGCAGAGAAACCCTGGCCCTGGCCTTCTGAGTGACGGGGACCTCGGAGCTGGGGAGCGCTGGAGCTCTCACAGCGCCCGAGGGCGAGTGCTCGTCTGCAGCAGCCTCTCGCACGGGCCGCGCGAGCCCGGGAACCGCTCTGCGCTCTGCTCCATTAACCTCCCCGAAGGTCAAGGATTCTAGCACGCTGCAGTAATAACAACCAATCTGCCACAATATTAAACTAGCTCAATTTCGAAAAATACATACTGTGTTTTGCTCATACCCCCCATTTTTTTTCCCTTTTTTTCCCCTTCTTTTTGCTTTTGATTCTTCAACAATAAAATGCTTCACTTTCAACCCCCTTTTATTTACATATTGCTCCAGTCTCCCTGCCACCGGATTGCTGCAGTGCTGCTGGAGGCCAGCCAGCACTTGTCGTTTCAACATATGAAATGCAGTGTTGCCAGGGAATTCCCGCTCCCTTTAATGCTCCGGACTTGCAGTGCTCCCCTCTTTCCTGCTGACATCCCAGCTGCCCCTCTGTCATACATCTGACATCTCCTCTTATTTTTTAATAGAAAAAAATCAGGAAGAAATACATATGTACTAATATATTTTGATATATCTCCTTTCCTTGCTATTCTGGGTTACTTTTTATTCATCTCCCAGTCCTGTACAATAAAAATCAACACTCTAAGGACCCTTTGCTGCCAGCAAAGGGACCAGGAGCAGTTTCTCTTATGAGTGGACTGCATCTTTAGGTACCTTACTGCTTAAAAAAGACCTAGGAACACTTCATGTGGAATAATGTGACCCAGTTTTTTCTTACCAATGTGCATCAGTTATTTTTAATCTATGTTCATTAGGTTCACCTGTACTGTTCTATGAAGCAGCACTGTGGCCATCAGCTAGCTGTCTACTGTTGTACAGATACTTAAATAAATATTATTGAGTTCAATCAAAGTGCTCCTCCATATAGGAAAAGGGCTCTTCATCATTCTTTTTTTTTTTTTTAAGGGCGAAAATATTCGTATTTTCAAGTAGTTGCCAAATACCTTCCATGCTCCCTCAGTGAACTTAAAAGACAATCCAAAAAAGACCTTACTATAAGACTTTGATTGAACACTATTTGCTCAAATAACATATGAAACATTATGGGTGTTACTATGATTCAAAACTGTATTTTGCTGGGTATCCAACTCATATCACCTCTTTTAAGCATTGAAGAACATAATAGTTAAGTGGAAAGCTAATGAGAAAGCAATTCTAAATACACATTGACTCCAGAAAAGACGACATTTAAATGTAACCAATTGCAAATACCATGTTAATATTGTTCTATCATGGAAAAAAAGTAAAACAAACAAACAAACAAACAAAAAACAACGTAACAAGTGAAAAAAATTCAAGGAGTAGCATATAGCAGCAGAAGCCATTATAAAGAATTTTTATATACGGAGATATAGAGGGATGAAAAATCCCTGGAAATCTTCATGGCCTGCTGGGTGATGTCTCACATTAATGTATGGTGAAGCAGTACTGTTTGTCTGTAACCTAGGAATGGTTTTGTGCATCATTATAAATAAATCAGGATTTCAATAATAAATCACAGTAGCACTCCCCACCTTCTGCTTCTACTTGGTGGGAGGAAATGAGCATCTTTAAAAAGAAAAGAGAAAAAAAGAAAGAGGAGGAAAGCGCTTTGCTCAGCAGTGCTAGAGCAGCCTGCACTGATGGCATTCAGAGGAAGGTGTAACATCACTGTTGTTAAAAGCCGCTTTTTGGCCCCTCACAGTGGCACCTTCAGAACTTTCTAGGCCCAAGGAAAGACATTAAGGCAGTGCCAAATACCCAGTGAATGAATACCCACCACACCACTGCTCCAAATTAGTCTGAAAGCCTGAAACTGTAACTTTTAAACAGAAAGTTCTACTACTGATTTCAGTGAAATCCACATTTTTTTAAAACTCGTGTCAGTTTTATATCTATGTGCTTTAATATTTATGTATGCACCTCAGGAATATATATGATTTGGGCAGAAGAGTTTGATAAAACTTTTATGATAATACACTGATAGGAGCAATTGTGCATGCAAATTTAATGACAAAGGCTGGATCTGCTTGACATTCAGTGTCAAATTCTCAATATCACCAAATAATTATGTCAGGTTCATTAATACAGGTCAAGAAAGGTAACTTTTAGAACTGTCTAGAATTCTTTTTTTCTGTAATAGAACATTTTACTAATTTGAAAGTATTTGTATTACCTGCAGCTCTGGGATAACGGTCCCTCTTTCCGGACAGGACCCTCCAAATGCTGTCAAGGGTGAAGGGAGTACGATGGGATTTGGGCTAATAAAACTACTGATGTCACAAGATGGTATTTCTGCCTCTGTTCTTTGCATTACAACTTTGTCCACGATGATAAATCGATTCCAAGGCAACCAAAGGGTCCTTTTTTCAGATATGAATGGAGATCTGTCAAAAACTAGAGTGACAGAGATGCCTCCAACAGCCACAAGGTCAAAACTGGAAACGACAAAATAAAATGCTATGTTTCATTTTCTTTTCATCATCACACCGCCACAATTTTCAATGCATCACAAAACACCTCTTTATATTGTTTGTTGCAACCTTTAACTTGCTGTGTGAAATCACTCCAGTGGATTTCTCCAGTGTCACTTAGGCATTCATGTGGAAGCTGGATGTCTCTCTCCTTTCTCCCTATGTGACACTAGTCCAGGTCTGGTAGTGCACTACTACCTGGCCCTTCTCCACTGCTTATAATCTAGAATCACTAGAAGTAGTTTGTTTACACACAAAATACCATAACAAGGGTGGTGATCCACCCTTTGTCAACCCATACTTTGGTCCATATGAAAAGAAATTCCATATGGAAACGCAGAATAAGGAACTCTTAAGCCTGGTACGTCTTTCCATTATTAACATCCATTTCCCATTTCCTGAAGGTAGCAGGAGAAAAAGGTTGAGTACATTGAAACAGGAGGCCACGGAGCGCAGGATATGAAGATTTTGGAAAAGCAGCTGATTAACTGCACTGAGAACTGAGGAGCTCCTGCACATGGGGCTCCTCTGGGAGCCGCTGTGAGAACCCTTAGCATATGTGGCTGCAAAGCAGCGGGACGCAGAAGCGAGCTGTACACAGTCTCAGTTCCCCGAGTTTCTGACATCTATAGTCAGGTACCATACGGTAATATGTAAATTGACACTTCACCCTCTGTATTATTGAATGCATCTATTATGGAGGCTTTTGATGGTAACAAACTGTGATAAGAAGTCAGACTTAATTATGCATCTCTCATCACATTTCCCAAATGACACCGATTACATTCACAGCAAAATACAGGTAGCATATCTTTATACAACAACTTTATCCAAGCCAGTGTAAATAGGAAATGATAATTACTAACTTTCAGTAGTGTGATTTGAAAGTCACTAAAATAAGAGAAAATAAATATGCATGCTCTTGTACTGAATGACAGTGCCACCCCAAAAGATTGTGGAAATAAAAGCAAATTATTTTTCCCTCTTAGAAAATTCCACTTTTGTTTTTGTCAAGGAAGATGAAGTCTTTAAGAGCCCTTGGTAACTGAATATGACTAAAGTTCAAATCATGAAGGTATTGCAAATGGATGGCCAGCCTTGGAATACAATGTAGGACACATGGGAAATGCTCTTTTCAGGAACTAAACTCAGCCCTAAAAGAAAGGGAAAGCCAGAATTACTTTGGCTTGGGTGCAGAAGAGCAGTTTAAGCATTTAGGTTCTGATAAGAATCTGCCATTACAGAATCTTTTATGTGTATGGATCAGGTGATCAGCTCTCTACTGAATCTCAACAAACTACCTGAAGATTCACACTTAAGGACAGAAAGAAAAAAAGATGGAAGACAGGGAACTGTATGGAAAATGTGACTGCTGAAAATATTCAAATGTCAAGGAGGTTAGTAATATGCCAAACAGTATGTGATTGACACCATTCAGAACAGAGACTCACTAGAGGTGCTGTGACAGCAGTACAGTCACACTTGGACTCCAGGTGTTTGAATGTCACTGTAATTTTCTTGTTGCTATTGTGTTTTTATTCTTCCTTTTCTGCTTTGTTCTCTTTACCACAGGGAGCTCTAATGAGCTGCGCTCCCCAAACAGAGGACCAGATGCCATCCTCAGTCCACATTAAGAACAGTGGTGTCTAGGAGAATTTTGCACATGAACAGAGGCAGTAGATGGTCCCAGCTGTAAAAAAATCTAACTCAATGAAAGGCTGTACATAAAAGTCTCACCTCCCATCTTGTCGACTGATGGTGTATCCGTATTCATTGTGGTGCAGAAAACTGACGTTGACTCCAACCAAAGGTGTCCCATCTACTGCTACCACCTGGCCTCGAATGACACAGGCACGTCTGTAACGAAACAGGCAAAAGTGACAGTTAGACACATGGAAGGCAAGAGCAGGATTATTTCAGAAACTTCGCTATACTTCTGTTCCAAACAAAGGCAGAACAACAGTGAAATCACAGTGACTGTTAATTTTGAATGAAAATTCAAAGCCTGAAAGACTGATTTGAAAAAGCATTACCTTATACTGAAAACATACAGACTGTGCTATGAATTCTTGGTGTACCATGAATGCACAAGTACATTTCTATTTCCAGCAACAATTCAGTATATTTCTGCTGCTCTGCCATTAAATAGTGTTGCAAAGGTTTCATAATAGCATGGGTTAGCTTGCTGCAGCTCCAGCGGTGACAATTTGTGAAAGAGGAGAACCAAACCCAATTCTCTGGTGCTAGGAACAGAGCATCACTGTCTATTAGAGAAAAGCTGAACAAATATGCTAAGGCAGCAGTGAGATGCATGGTCTTCACTGAACTTCAGGAAGTTATATACATAAATCCAGAGAGAGCCTAACCAGGTGTAACGCATGTTATGCCTTTTAGAATTCCCTCTAGGATGTGTTAGACTTGCACCCATTTACCAGCATGAAAACAAAAAAAATCCTTCCTTTCCAGTCAATGTAAAGAGCCCGAGAGAGACGGCAGATCAGGAGAACACATCAAACTCACTGGACAGGAAAGTGAACTCATAACTAAGTGGGTCTAATCGGAGGCTAAGAGAATCACGAATCATAGAAAATGCGAGCTGAAAGGACATACAAGACTTTATCTTGTCCATTCCTTTGCCTCAGGTAAGATCAACTATACCTACATTATTCCAGACAGATGCTTGTCTAACTCTATAAGCTCACCACGCAACCTCCTGCAATGCTTCTGCGTGAGTGCCTCACTCATGGCAAGTCTCGTCTGCTGTGTAATTTGAAGCTCTCCTGCTGCCCTTTCAGACCAGCACTTTCACCCTAGCCCTGGCCGTGGTGAACAAAATACTCTTTTTCTTAGCTTTAGCCTTTTACGCATTTGAAGACTCATAACCCAAGAATCATAAGGGAAACAAGTCACATCAGAGATGAGGAGTAAGATGTGAAATACTCTCACAGTGCAGATCAAGACCTTCTGAGATTTTCTAAGGGCTTACACAGCTAAAGTCCATTGAAACAGCTTTCGTATTTCGCCCCAAGCCCTCAGGTCTACATTAGATGCTTCCACTAGCTCGAAGGATCCAGGTCTTGGGTACCTAGTGATACAATTGCACATATTTCCTGGAAATACAGTTTCAAACAGCAGAGTGAACAGCGTATTCAGAAGTCTTTTTATAACAATTTACATGTAGGCTAAGACATGTAGAGTCAGAATACCTAGAAATGTTTCTGGTATTAATTACTCAATGTAAACAATAAGCATAAATTTAAGCACCGTTACATTTTTTTTTCTCAAGTTACCAGTTCGTACGTGTCTCAAAAGACACATCCCATCTTTGCACGATGAGTAGGTATTCTAAAGGAAAAACTCAATAGCTCTTTAAATGAAAGCTACACAAGGGTCTATATGCTATTTTTGAAGAAAATGCCTTAGGAGATTAATTGATTTCGATGCAATGAAATCAACAGGCGAAAGCTGGACTATATATTTCTCAAAATTCTGTCTTGTTTCATAAGATCCCATTCTCCAAAGCCACTCAACAGGACGTTAATTTCTAGCTCTGATATCATCAAACTCAGCTGGCTGTGCCTTGAGAAAATACAACTGGTAAAAATTAACCTCTTTGGGAGCACGCCGTTCACCAGGGCAGCTAATCCCAATTCCATGCTGCCAGCAGGTAGGCTGAGAGCAGAGTTGCTGAAAAACCCAGCTGAATACGAAAAGGAAGCTGCATTACTTTCAGTATGCAGAACAGAGTTCTAATTTACCACCTTTTAGGTTTCTGCATTAACTAAGTTGGGCAAAACCAGTTCCCCTCTGGAATGCAATCAAATTCTCATATGTCTCAACAGACTATGCCAGGTTCAATTACTTTTTGATTTGCTAGAACAGAAACTACAAGTTTCTACTGTTTTCTCTTATTTTCTGACATCTACAGACCTATCCTTCCTTTTCTAATACTTCTATTTTTGCATTCCATATATTTACCAAGTACATTGGTTTGAGGCAGAGAGTCCTGCAAGATACATCACTATTCTGTATATTATTCTAGTACTCCTTTTTGCTCATTCCCCATTTCTCATTCTGCAAAGATTTGTCTTCCGACTGTACTCCTTCCTCCTATTTTATCAAGCACACAGATTTATGTGATAGCAACTAATCAGTCTTCATTACTTCATATATTGTCTGTCTTTACTCACTTTGTTTCTCATTATTCATAAATAATATTCAGAGACTTATATTTCAACTTTCTTACTCTTTTATTATTCCTTGCATTTTAGGAGCCAAACACATTTACAGTATGCGATAAAGACTCAAAAACCTCATTATTCTACATTTATCTGTGTTGAACTGTCTTTGCTATCTTTTAGATTTTAAAAGTTCCAACCTGTCTGTGTGTTGCCTTCATTATTTTCTGTCTTGTTATTATCCTGCTATAGGCTGAAGCAGCCTTTCCTCTTTGGCCTCCTCTTGAATTACCGACACCTACTAAATCTTTGATTAACAGTATTCAATCCAAATTGGCTTTACTTTTTGCATTTAGCAAGGCTCTGCAGGAGGTTCCCTCTCTTCCCTAACTCCTACCGTCTCCCAAAGGGGATGGATGCTCCAGAGGCTGCCCAGCTTCCTTGCAGGTTCCTGGTGCCCTTGCTCCTTGCAGAGGACCCCACTTGGCTCCTCCTTTTACGGGAGCTTTCAGCACATGCTTCCTGCAGCAGTGTCACTGTTGACACCACTGCCATTTCGTGCTTTTCTGGCTTCAGCATTCCCTCTCTTCCTGCAGGGTCGGATGTGCAGCTTGCTACTGCTCACTGCTTTCTCAGTTCTAACAAAGCGACCTCTGAAGCCCATTAAGCCTCCACGATGTGCTGCATTTCCCTCTTCCCAGCCTCTGGAGCTCATTCCACACACTTGTGACTGGCCTGCCTTTATTTCTCACATGGATAGCAACTCATCCAACCTCTCTAACAGTCACCTTATTTGCAAGGATTGCAAAATCTTGCAGTAAGCCTTGCAAACTATGATGTCCAATTTGTGTATGTGCAAAATGTCTTCTCTAATTTGGAGGAGCGTCTATTTTCTGTCCTGTATCAGGGGAGGAATGTGTTCCTGATAAGCTCCGTCCGCCTTTTCAAATGCATTAAAAATCTCTCTGGTCCCCTGGCAGGCTGTACTAAAGCTGCAACTCCAGAGGGAGCAGTTGCTTTTTGAGAAAAGCAGAGATTCCCTGGGGCTGCGAGGGCAGTACAGAAGTCGGATTTCTTGTTAAGAGCCTCGGGGCCGTTCCACATGGAGCAGCAGATCTCCACTTTGAGGGCCTCACTTCTCCGCCAGCAGGCAGTTTGTTCGACATCTCTAATTTAAAATACAAATAGGACTTCAAAATTCTAGGTGCGTTATTTTGTTACTTCTCAGGCGTTTTATTAATCCACCACCATTGTGCCTACTACTTACTTGATATTCTTTCACTTCTGTTTTTTTTTTTGTGTTAAGCATCCAAGGTTCTCTGAGCACCTCAGGCTGAGGCATCAGGCTCAGACCTGTCACTGCGTCAAGGAAACTCGTGAATTCACAAGTGTCACATTATCAGAAGATGTCACTTACTGTATTACATTTCTGATTAAAATCTTCATTCGGAGAAATTAAGCTGAAGGCTAGCAACATACATTCATTTCTTCCTGCTGACAGTGTTGCTGTAAGCAGCCTTTGAAGGGTAATTAATTCAGTACCATGCACTGGTCCCTTCTTTTGTAGGCAATTTGCAGCGAGTCAAACAGCCTGCCAGCAGCATGCGTTAAAATTACTCGGCAAAGAAACAAGTTAAAAACCTTCCTGAGAACAGAAGATGCCAAAACACTGTAATCCGCTACACTCCACTACTTGCAATGGGTCAGAATAATTCCTGATGTAAGCAAGCAGACTTCCCTTTATTCACAGTGTGTCTAATCTGCCCTTAAGCATGACACAGTTCAAGTTTGGATTTTGCAGAAAGCCAGTACAAACAACATATCAGAAAGCAAAATATACTTCTAAAACAGGAGAATTAACCTTAATGATATTTTTGGTCTAGTATTTGGCCAAGGTTCACTCCCTGAACTTGACTGTGCTGTGGAGACCAAATATTTGAAAACTTTAAATAGCTGGCAAAATCTAAAGTAAAGTCAAGATGCAAATGCAAAAGGAAAGATATTCTAGCAGTTGGTAGAACAAATAATCTTGGTATTTCAGAAGATGCTGAGAATGCCAGTATTTGGCAGGGATCAAACAGTCTCACAATCTGAAATACAGAGATAATCTTCACCTTCTTTCAGCAGCATTCCCAAGTTTACCCAACATCACTTTGTCTTTATGTAGAAGGGGATTCATGCAAGCAAGACCCATCATGGAGTTTCACTGATCACACACCACAGTAAAACACTGCACAATGCCACCTGGATGGGGAGAAAGATTTTTGACAATTTCTGGTGTTTTCTTCATTACTCCTACAAATGGTCTCAGAGACTTATTGTAAAGCTAAAATGTGTCAGATAGGATATGCAGAATTTTACATTTGAGAAGAAATGGGAACAGATACTAATGTTCCAAAATAAATGAATGGAGCAATTTCATTCAATCCTTCCAGCATTTCTTATCGAACCACCTACACAATAAAATAAACAGCATTGTAAGCAACCAAAATAGTTGGCATCATCTGCACGGACACGAAGTCTTCAGTACCAGCCTTAAGGAAATAAAAACCCAAACATGCTTTGGTCAGCACCAAGCAGGAAGGTTCACAGAAGTCTGAGGTATTTACAGTACTAACACTTGCCTCACTACCTTCTTTTCAGTAATCTTGATTCCCAGGAGCAAAACAGACAGTGGATGACAGCCTGACTGACAGTGTTAGGGGAAGATTTCTGAACAGAGACACCCAGCTAAGTCATTGCTTCCTTCTGAGATTCCACTTATCTGTGATCCTTAAGGAAAATTTTGACAGTTTTTAATATTATTTGACTTATGGACAAACAATTTCTCAACAGCCAGGAAGACTTGAAGATCAAGCAAAGTGAGGACCAACGAAGTCCTCAGGGTGCCCCAGACATTGCAGATTACTGCTGACAACGCCCCAGAGACGTGACACAGCATCAGTCTCTTAAGGCACTGCACTGATTCCACACATGCAGACAGCATCATCTGAATCCCTGTGATCTGCTCAGCAAACTAACCAGCAATTTTCTTTATAGTGAGAAGGAAATGATATCTGGGGTGTGAACAATGCAGGAATCCAACTACAAGTCATATCTGCTACTATACTATGAAGTCTAAAATATTATTATTAAAAAGCCTGAAACCTACCCATGGCTAGGGTGGCCTGCTGGTCACGCACTGCTGTTTACCAGAGCCTTCCCCATCCCTGCAGCTATACCAGTTTCAAAGGATAAATCACCAACAGACTGTCATTATCCTTCCTTTTCCAAAGGCATGCCAGGTATCAGGGCGCAGAAATGAAATATCCAGAAGAGTCTTTCAAATCCAAGTTACATCCTGTCAACGACAGCTTTCAAAGATCAGTTCCTTGTATCTATAAAGGCACGTTGATGGGATTATGTGCAGGCTGGCTGCTAACAATTGCCATGCCACCAAGCACCGTATGGGCGACTTGAGTGCTCACCTGCTCTGCGAAAACACCTTCCTGCGAGGCATTTTGATTAGGAACATCTTTCACTGGTGACTTCTGCTCTAAACTGCACTATGCTCTGCTACGTGTACAGGTAGCCAAGGATGCTGCCAGGTGGAGGCTTTTCATGTAGCCCATTTCTGTGCACTATTGTTCTACACACTTATAACATCCTGTTACATTATTAAAAGTGATTAAATGTTTAGGCATTTTAGATCAATAAAGACTCAGTTTACATATTTATTTTATTAAAAATTAATAAGTTACAATGAAAGAGTGCACTAAATTTGTGGGCAGCTACAGAACGAAGACAAGGTTGTAATCTAAGTGTGGTGAAAATAAAATTCTTATGCCCTCATTATTGGTAGATATGGTTTATCTAATGCATAGGCCTAGTTGACAGGGCAGTGGTTAGATGATGCGATGATTTGTGGATCTCTCTGTCAACCTGTAAATTATAGCTTCCCATGTGAGCTACAGCATAAAAACTTATGTGCCCCTGCATTTCAAACGTTCAAGTTGTGTTACCAGGTTTTCTGAGAAAGCAAGTGCCTCTTCCTGCCACACAGCCAGTGTGAACAGCTTCCTCTCTTCAAGGACGTGCCAATCTCACAGACACTCAATGATCACACTGCACTGTTTGCATGACAGCTTAAGAGTAACCTGCAGCACAAAACAGTAAACTCTGCACTCCTGGGCAGAGAGGTGACTGAATACAGCTCATTGAATCCAGCCCCTCCTGCCATCGGATGCTTCTACTGCATAAAGAGCTGAACTTCCCTCCACTTATTTTTGAAGTACAAGGTCATTTACCTTCCACAGCCGTCAGTTAATAAAAGTAGTACAGTTTGTTACACTGACACTTTTATCAACTACCAGGTAATAAAGAGAGTTGGCCAAAGAAAAGAAAAAAGAAAAAAAAGGATTTGGACTTGTTCTGACCTCGAAGTTTGCTATTCTGATATTTTTTGATCAACAGCGAAGAATTCTCAACTGCCAACATGTCAGTGCTTCTCCCTAGTTAAGTAATTTTATTGCTGTTCTCAATATTCAGAAGTCTTTAATGTAAAAGGAAAGTTACCTGCTCTCAAATGAGACATCTCCTGGGATGACGTGAGTGCTTTCCTTCCCGATGAGGAATCTGATTCGGTCATAGAAGAGCCGCGGCGGATGCTGCGAGAAGGGCGGCTGGCTGTGCTGGATAAGGTCAAGGGGATCCGGCGAACCCTGGCACAGGGGGCTGGCGTAGCAGTTGCTCTGCTGACAGCAGTCAGGGTCTACACAGTCTGTCAAGCCATCTGAAAATGGAGAAAAGAAAGCCAGGAGATGAGTGTTTCTGAGAATAAGACAAAGTGCTTACTACTGAAAAGCACCAGAGAAGAGGCATTTAATTCATTGGAGGGCATGACAAACAGGATGACATAAATTCAAATTTCCTAGAGCATGTATGTAGATGCTTACTTCAGGGTGGGTATTTTTCTCTAGTCATCCACACTGTATTGCCTCAGAAAGTTCCAACACAACAATGAGAAGGCAGATCCTACAAGCTAAGTGAACTGCCTTCACTGTAGAACTTACAGAAAAAGAAAACCACCACAAAGTCCTTGTTAGCATGCAGCCCATTTCTCTAAAGCTCCTCTACTGTCACCACTATCTGCTCACAAGTGTGAAGGATATACATTTGCTCCTGAACACGCAATAATCTGATGTCTGGAATGTTATCTAACTTTCATAGGCATCTTCTCTACAGTAGTAAACAAAAAGCGTTAAGTTCCCTTTTAAACTCTATAGTACTTTTATTACTGCTTTAGGATGTTTATTTCTTATTTATTTGTTGCTATGCATATGTTGCAGCTGTTGGTGCAGTACAAACACACAACATGGTGCAGGTGCTGACCAGGAACCTGACAGATAGTGGATGCTTGTCCCTAAGCAAGCACATATGGAAGGTTGAGATAAAACTATTCCTCTTTCCCCCATTTTCAAGCAGAAAAAAAAGAGAATATATATATATATATAAAGAGAACATATGTATATATATTTAAAAAGCTATAATTTCTGCATGGAAAAAATGCAACTATATTTGTGGGTGAAATAAAACTATTTAAATATACAAAACTTGTGATTAAAAGTGTAGTACTGAAATCTGTCTAAATTAAGCATCTAATCACAACTTAAAATGGGGCCATCAGCATTTAACTGCTTCTACCTATCAGCACAGTAGATATCTAAATTGCCTAAATCACATACTCAACCAGATAGTCAGAACTAATACAATATGGTAAAAATGCTCAATCATCTTACAGGCAACATGAATTTTATGACTCATCAATTGCTAACGGGCTTGGACTGACCAGGACACTAATGCATACACAGAGAGATTACGCATCACCTCCTTCAAGAAAAGACATCTTTTTTGATCCTTTTAACAAGGGCAGGCTGCATAAATGCTAAATGAACATTTCACTGGGCAGATTTCCCTTGTGTTAAATCTGGAATGCTACAGTATCAACAGACTGTCCTGCATTTTCACTTCATACTTGGATTTTTTATTATTCTCTGTTCCTACCAGCATTTTGGTTCCTATAAAATTGTGTGTCCTCAGAGCAAACTCCATCATCTGGGAGGCTACTGAAGTTTTGCCACTGACTTTAATGTCTGCAAGGCCAACCACCAGAGCAGAAAAGCCTTTCCACTCCCCTTAGTAGAGCAGCCTGTGCTCTGCAAATACACACCAAATAACAGCATAAAATATTTGCTTAGAGAGGAAAGCAAAAGCCCTTCTGCAGAACAAACAAGCAGCCCAAAATGGTCTTTTCCAGAATCAAAACTCCTTGCCTGACCTTGAGCGAGACGGTTGTTTGCCTAAGCAAAAAATATTAACAACTCTCTCCTCCTGCAACTGGGAAATCAAACAGAGCAGCCTTGTTTTTGTGATAATGAACCAAGGGTGACTGTAAACAGGCAGCGACAACAGTGTGAGCGCCTCAGATTCAGCCACGCTGGGCCAGCTACAGGTCAGTGCATCGCTGTTCCACAGCGGTTTCACCTTCTTTCTACACTTGCCCAGGCCTGGAGGCAACAGGCGTTTGCCAGCCGCGAGAGAAGAGCTTCACAGGGCCGTGCAGAGCTTACTGGCTTTGAGTGTGGCCGTCACATCTTTTTCAGGAAAGCCAAAAAGCTACTGAAGTTCTCCAGGAAATCAGCAGGCCAAAACACTCAGGGGCCGCCATCTCAACAACGCCACGTGGGAGGCTGATGGAGAAGGTAACTACACAAACAAAAGGCGGTTTCATTGTGTGCTGATGAAGCAAAAATGGAAGAAAAGCTTTTTGGGTTGAAACCTGAACAGCAGGTTTGGAACTGAAAGGAAAGAAAATATCTTATTATTGTTTCCTCCTTTGTGGCCAAGGAACAAAACTCTCAATATGCTTAATAAGGGAGCTGAAAAGCAACAAATTATGGTTAAATTGTCCAAAATTGCAAAATTACACTAAGAAAGCATTAAAGAACAGCAACCTCTTGCTCTTGCACTTGCTGGTGCAGGTGCCTATGTGGGGCTCCGTGTGTGACGAGGAGCACCTGCTCTGGGCAGGTTTTCGCTAGTGACACGGCTGTCTTGCTCAAAGTCTTGCTCAAAAAAACACAGGACTTTCTGGAAGATACTAATTTCTACAAGCTGACTGCTACATTCCTGGGAAATTTGAAAAATGCTGCTCTGGCAGAGTAAGTATTAATCAGCAAAAGGTGAAAGAGGCATATCGGCTCCGGAATAACAGCATCCAGGGAAACCTAGCTTTTCCACAGCAGCTTTTCTGATTAATTTTCCTTTGTCAACAAGCTACTAGATGTGGGAACTGAGCTGACCTGATTCTCTTATTTATGTAAAAATAAACGTGAAAATTCATAGAAACAGTTGAGCCTGATACTTACTGTATTTAGAAAAGAAAGAGCCATAAAAACGACAATTAAATATTTCACAGCTCCCTCGTGCTTTTCGGCACAGGTCAATCGCTTGTGCACCTGGCAGCCAGCACCAGGCGCTCACACTGCCCCTGCAGAAACCAAGCCAAGGGAAAGAGCCTTCCCTTTTCCAGTTGGACTCAATTTTCATCTCTTTTTTTTTGCAGTTTACCTGTCAGCAAGATGAGTGACTGATAACTCTTACCAGTTCTGCTAATGGAGTTATTTCTACTGAAGTGCCCTGCAGGTGGATTCCCTCGTCCCTCGTGGAAAGGGTGGCTTTCCCGTCCATACAGCTGTGAAATCCCAGAAGTTGGGCTGGATAAGCTGTGGAGAGAGGCAGGTGCTCTCCCTCCAGAGATGGCCAAAGCCACAAAGGAAACATTTTGTTTTGAACCATCAACATGAAGTGCTCTGCGATTTCTGAACAGAGCAACTTCATTAACGGATACTGAAAGCAATTTGTTCCAGTCTTCTCATACACCACTTATTATTTGCACCCAGTGACAGAGAGGAATGAAGACATAAAGCCCTTCCCTTGCTTCAGCCTCTGTTAGCAGAACACCTCAGAAGTCAGATATTCTTGCTTCCTACAAATATTTTCTTCAGCGGTTAACTATTGCGGTTACTGCTGCAATTCAACATTACACTCATTAAAAGGAATCCGGGAACACATTCCGGTGCAGACTGCTGAGTCGCACATGGAGGCAGCATGCAATACTGCAGCCTGTATTAGTAAGTGCATGTGAGGATAACATGTTCAACAAGCCAATCTTATTTGAAAGGAGGTTTTCAGTCTAGAAGAGTAACTCAGAAAAGGCAAATCTTGTTTATGAACTATAGCTTCAAACTCATTCACCTGAAAACGCTGCAAATACATTTAATCCTCAAGCGATGGTTGTGTTTTTTGGTTAAATTTTCTTTTCAATTTTCAGGAACCAACCATTAAAAAACCCACAGCGTTGAGAAAACAGCAAGGTTTCTGTTAAATCTCAGGAGATGAGCATCAGGAGCAGGAATTAACTACTCAAAGAGCAAACGCAGTATTTCATACAGTAGGGGGGCCTGTACACTCAACTTTTTACTTTCCATCACCCCACAGTGCATCACAACACGGATGAAGACTAAAATGTATTACACAGAGGTGTAAATGACTTGATTTTACCATTGGCATTTCTTTTTTATTTTTTTTTCCAACATAAAAGACAGTCAGGCACCTCTGCCAGTGCAGTACAGATTATATAACAGAGTGATTCAGATTCTGATGAGTCAAATTCTAAATTAATCAGACACGAACAGGTTCCCCTCTTCCAGATACCTTGTTATGTGCGTGAGATGTAATGTTGGACTACATTTTTCTTTTTAATAAATTAGAGAATGAAAATATTTCCAGCATTACTGTTAAAACAGAACTCACAAAGACCAACTTAAGGATAAAGGAGCGCTTCGTAGCACGTTTAAATAATTTACACAAGCTCGAAGACATGACAGAGCACGTGGCAGCAAGCAGCTCTGCTCTCAGTCACACTCTCTGCATTGCTGTACCTCATGCAGGACAAGATTTCCCCACTTCCTTGCTGGGGAAGGGATCCTTCCAGGAAATCTTCTATAAGGAATAGTATTAATGTTTGCTATATCAGGAGTCTGCATCAATGGAATCATAAACTGTTACCATTGGACAAAGTACATTTTCTCATGTATAGATATATATGCACATATGCACTATGTATTTCTTTTTGTGACGGAAAGAAAGCCACAGAAGTGAGGAAATTAAATCCTTCCACCTCTGTTTCTATGGTAATCATCAAAGAGGCCATTTGGGCTTGGTACATATCTGAGAAGCGAAGATGCATCACACTCTTACACAAGGATGGCACTGCTGTCAGCGAGACTTCCAGGCTTTATACTCATGGAGTCAAGTGCTTAATACTATTGTTCTTTGTGGAAAAAACTTCCACAGGACTCTTCACCTGCCTCTGCTTACTCGCTTTTAGAGATTTCACCCAAGCATTAAGCAATGTCCGTGCCTACTCATGTCACCGCAGACTCCGCTAAGTCCAATTAGGGTTGCCAGGATTCTGAGCAAACTGAAGGGTAACTTGAGCAGAGACTAAGCAGCAGTAACATTAACGAGACTGCAAGGCTTATGAGCACGCACTAATCCAACCTGCTTCTCAAATTTTAGCTGTAATACTCTACAGTAGCCTAAGAACGCTTGGGTTTGCATCAGGACATCTGCAACAGCCAGCATGTGTGCGCAGGAAGGCGGCCCCGTGTTTTATTCTATGAATGCCAGTGGTGTTTGGCCTTCTGCACACAATGGCATGCAAATAAATCAGGGTATGATTTTCAGAAACAATAAGCATCCCTGGGGAGCCCTCGCTGCTCAGCAGCAGTGCAAACCATTCCTATCAGTATTATATGTATTGTGTAATAATAGCATATTACTTATATACGGACTCAATATCTCTGTGATGGATAGGCTATTAAAATGCCAATGGATAGGTCAGAAATACATCAATATTTTAGCTGCACTGGCTATCAACCATAAGCTATGCTGAGTCATCTGTTTTCTCATGCTTGGGAAAGCCTGGAGAATGCTACAAGAAGTGAAAAGTGACTGAAAGGACTTTTGAAAGCAAATTCAAAGCTTGTAGTACACAGTACTTTAAAGCAAACAGTTGAGATTGATTCTTGAAAGAAAGCGAATGATGAAAAGAGATCCTGGCAAACTAAAAACAGAGACCACTATCAAAGAAATCAAGATGAATGATGGGCTGCATCTTTGAGCTTGTACGTTCAGCATCAATGTAAATTTATATAACAATATCATGTAAATTGTGGCTTGGCAGGGCAGAGCAGTGACCTGCAAGCCGATGCCAGCTCTCTGCACACTTCCTTGCTGCCTGCCAGCAGCGAGCTCTGCCTGCCGGCCTTGGGCACCAAGAGAGGCATTAACAGCACTCAGCAGAGCGTTGCGAGCAATCTCCCAGAGCTCCTGAAGCTTCCAAAAGAAGTCAAAAATAATGGTAGGCTAAGAGAAAATGACCTGCTCAAATGAGCTAAATGGTCATCTTATAAACTGAAAATGAAATCATGGCTGTCATGACAATGCAAGAAAGAATATAAAATGAGAACAGGAAATAATGCAATACTGAGGAAAGCTATAGCTGGGCAGAGCCATATCCCACCGCAAAGGACACGTGCTTGAGATCTTGGCATTATTTAATGGACACCACACTGCTAACAGACTGCAGATGCACTCCGCAAGAGCAAGTGCAAGCCACGCTGTCATGCATCTGCTATAATGCTAAGACCTTTTGAATGATATTTGTAGTGATATTTGAACAGGTAAACATGCCCTTAAGTCTACAAGCTGGAAAAGCTAACAGGGAGTTATGAAACGGAAAGGCAAAGATGGTCACGGTACAACCAAGCTCCAAGTAGTGCGGATGCTAATGGGAGCTAAAAGAAAAACTACTCTCCTTGCTTGGAAAAAAGTATTTCTGCATGTGTTTAACCTTATCAGCATGAAAAACTGCACTGCTGTGGAACTGGGGCTTCCATGTCCGTAGCACTGGGACTCAAGGGAGCACGTTTATGGCTTACCATGCATACTAATATACTGAGCCCTAAAAGAAAGAACCGAGAACTCCCTCTCTCCTAAAGCTTTTGTGCTGTTACTATAGGCCAAACAGTAAAACTTGTACTTCCTTATACCAAGAAAGTGACATTATTTTATGCCTTGGAACTAATAAAAGTATTTTATTTCATATACTAAAGTTATACATTTTTTCTACCATGTATTTTTATACAGTAAAAATGTCAGGGTTTCAGCATCTAAAAGTATTGTATAATCAATCAGCCAGAAACTGCACAGAATTATCCTGGAGACTAACCCCTGAAATTAGAGCTTGCTTGGAATAATAATTGTTCAACATTATTAGGGCTTCATTCTTTGGTTGTGATTCTCCCTAATGAACTCGAAGCACAAAACCCCTCCCGAGTGCTGAGATAGATACTTGATTTACTCACAAGTGGGATAAATAAGACCTTTCCCAGGTCTGGAATATACAGCGGCACTGAAGTGGGTACTAGGGAGTGATATCTGGAGGCCGCGTGTCACTGGCTGGGGGTGATCACATCGTAACTTCACAAGTTACTGCCTGCCAGCAGGTACCTCGCCGAGGCGCACGCTTCTAGCTCCCCACTACTGCAGGCAAAAACATATTAGCTTCCATCTTTATGAACCACATCCAGTTATGTAGCTTGAGAGAGGATAATTTGTTATCCTGCCATGACACGCTCATGGTCTACGGAACCCTCTCGCAGCCAGCAGGACTTCACAGACATAATGTCGCTCTCCCGTGTCCTGTTTTTATCCTTCTCTTTACACAAACCCCAAATGCAAGGAACCAGCTTCTGCTTCCACATTAACTTAGCAGTGCTGTATCACCAGTGACCGTGGGGGATTTTTTTTTTTCTGATTTATGCTTACGCGAAATCAGGCCTTTGAATTTCATATATAACGAGATGTGGTTTCAATATGTAGATATAATTTTCTTTTTTTTTTTTAATATAAAATTGATTGTGAAGGAAACTTAATTACATTTAGCCCATCTGTAGCAGTCAGATTAATTAAATATTTCTCTCAGCACTTATCTCTAATTGTAATGTCAACAGAGCTGTCCTAGTGTATGCTATGCTACCATTAAAAAAGAAAAAGAAAATTACTTTTAAAACCTGCAGTGAAATGATGTTAAGTGTCTGCCTTAAATTGACAAATTCAAGGAGATTTAGAGTTAAGACTGCCAACTCTTTCAATAGCTCACTGCTACCGCAGAATATAAAGCATACAGAGCCACAACACAGGGCAATTTATAGAGAGCCAGTTCTCAGAGTGTATCAGGAAGTGTCTTACATACATTACAGGCTAAGCAGGGCTTCTGTGGGCAGATTTAAGAGCACGAGTGACTCGGGCTGGCCCGGCGGGGGGGAGCTGAGGACAGATGGGAACGCGCGGGGAGGCGCGATCCCGGGCCGGGCCCACGTGGGACACGGATACGGCGCCGGCCGCCGAGCCGAGAGCAGCCGGCTGAGTGGGCAGAGAGATGGTGACCACGGACTTGGAAATGAGGTGGGAAAGGAAGAAGGGTGAGGGAGGGATAAGGCAATTTTGAATGGGATTCAGAAAGGAGGAAGGCTTTGCCAAAGGACAGCATGGCCATGGAGCCCACAGGATACAAAATCAGAAAGTCTCAAAATATATCTGCAAATGAGGAATCATCATTGAGTCAGAGTGTTTCTATTGAGGTCCTTCAGTGACCTCAGCTCTTGGCCCTGAATCAAGCTTATTTTATCAATGACCTAGAAAAAACCCTACATAATCATTATACTAAAGCTTGACACAACGTTGGGGTGTGAGACCTCACTCAAGATACTGAGATGACCTGTTGTGTGACACAGTTGGACGGTACTTATCTCAATACCTCCCAAAGCTAAAGTTAAGGGAGAAGAATGTAATTGTACTTGGGGCAGATATATTCACAGTCTGTAGGAGAGAGCTGCTCAGCCTCAAGCACAGCAGAGCAGCAAGCACACTGTAAGGAATAGCAACAACTAAAAAAGTGAAAAACAATAGTCCTTTTTGACTGCCAGGTGAAGAAATATTCCTCATTAAAAGAAGAAAAAAATAAGAATTAACTCCTAGAACAACAATTTGGTCCCTTTGAGTTTTGTAGGGGCAGAAAGACATAAGACAAGATATCTACACAAAGACAAGATATTTTTCCTGAAAGGAATACACTAGGAATAGCCTGTGTTGGAATGGGCTGCTAGAAATGAGGCTGCTTAATTAGTGCAACAACTATGTTTTCCCCAGTAGTCCCAAATCATATAAAGCCCTGAAAATTATCAAGGCTAGCAAGGGCTGAGGTAGGGAGCACCTAACTGTAAATGCCTTGGTTTAGTTGTTAGGAAAGAGTAAATGAGTGTTTTCGCAGAGGACTCTGCTTACGATATTTGCCAAAATCACTTCTGCACACTTTTGACACTGACTCAAATCCACATAATTCCATGTACTGTGTTGTATCCCCAAAGTACCCCTAAGAAACAGGAATATCGCTAAATGAATGCTTTACGTTTGTAAATGTATTTGCTTGATATTAACGGAAGACTAAACTATGGAGGCTTTCTTCAGACACAGAGTACTAGGAGAGAGGGTTTCTAATTTGGTTTCAATTGGCCGTTTTTTAAAAAAACAGATATTGGAGTTATTTTGAACGTGAGGAATAACGGAAAGGAGACAACCTAACCTTTGTTAGTGATTACTATAATATGCTTTTCTTGGGAAACACTCAGCAGGACAATAGGGATGGCATGAGCCTGTGTGCAGATACTGCCTTCAAGAAAGGCTAACACAGGGGTCTGATCCTGCAGCTGCTCACTCACTGCCTGCTTCAGCTCCAGACACGGGTACAACTGCCTTGAGCAAACAGGCACAATGTTGATGTTCTGTGATAAAACAGGAAAAATACCCCCAAACTACATACACAAAAGAAACTCAAGGATGTGCCAATGAAGCAAAGAGCTGTGAATTATGTATCATACCTCCGTCATTGTCCAGGTTATCTCCACACACCATTTCCATGACAACGTTACATCCAGCGCCACTCCAGCCCACTTGACAAACACAGTGCCAGCCGTTCTGGTCCAGAGTGCATCGCCCATTTCCATAGCATAGCCCTGGGCAGCCATCTATAACAGAAAACGTACAAAAGAAGCCCTTGTGAAAGAGTTTTGCTCTCTTCTATTAAGGTTATAATTATCCTATAGTATTCTGCAAAATAGTATCATACTCTGGCCTTCAAATCATTACAGTGCTCCACTGATATTCTTGGATAAGTATGAGGAAATCCTCATCCTTGTCCCTCCCTTTGCTTGCCCAGGAAATCATGTCTCAGTGACAAATTGTAATGTTTTATCATGAGAGATCTGTGGCAGAGGAAAAACTCATCAGAGAGTAAATGAACAACAAGATATTAAACAGCCTGCTGTGTCCATTTCTCTCCTCTGAATGGAAAAACATGTTATATAACACAAGGAAAGTACATATATATGCAAGGCTTATATCAAATCTATACACCAAAAATATCATTTAAATTACAATTGGCTTTTGTGGGCATACTCTTCCTATAGGCCACAGGGAAGTTGATCTTTCTACTCTGTCCATAAAGACTCAGCTGGACAAGGGAAAGCTGATTTGATTCATTCCACAACACAATTCCTTTTTCTTCCACAGAAGGCAAATGATCATTTCCTTTTAATCAATGCCCATTTGTGGCTTCCTTACAGAGCTGTATCGGATTCAAACAGGACCAACATTTGCTGTTTGGTGACTGTGATTCTAGATCAAACCTGGAACAAGGATCACACCATCCCTGGATTATATGCTTGCAAACCCTGAATCAATGGTAATTTGGGCATTCTCAGTGCAATACACTGTGCTGTGTGCCTGTAAGGGTGATGGAGGGACTGTCTCTTGCATGTGCATGCTCATGTCCATCTGCCTGCAGTCTTTGGTGCCAGAGCTCAGACATTTGTTCAATCCTCACCATGTCACACACAGAGCCAAAGGACTGAGCATAAAGCTGGACTGAGGATAAAGCTTAACACTGCAAGAGGAATCTCCTCTAAGAGGCTTCTTTCTCTTTGCCAACATGGACTGTTCTCCTATACTTAACAGTGAGGATCAACACTACTGTATTACCAGTGGGATTTATTTTAATTTTTATTTTTGACGACGAAAGAAAAGGACTCAGTTTGCAGGTGTCTTTGGCAGCCTCGAGGGATGGATGCTCCAGCAGGGCCCTGAAGAGCTGCCCACACAATCAGAGGGCAGGTGCAACTAGTCTGTCAGGTTGTGACCCAAAGCCCAGTACACGGCACATGTCCTGGCAACTTTGCACATCACTGGCCTCCTCCTCAGCCTCCGGGCAGTTCATCCACCCCAGTGGGATACAGGAGTGGAGGATGGTTTGGCTTTTGCCTTCGGAAGAGCTCTGGAGTACAGAGAATCATGCTTATGCACGGGAATTCTGGACCTTGCTGCTCAGAAATGGCATGGGGCTGGCCAGCACCAGGCACACTGCAGTGCCAATTAGTGGCCACTTTTAGATGACTGGAGGAAAGAGCAGGTTTGAGAGTGGTTCTGGGAAAGGGGATGTTTTTCCACTTCGATTCACAAGACTTATTTCATTATTTGAATCTGATTATTTTGCTGCTCTGTACCATTATTATTCCAATCTTTCCAGATTATAAATCTAATCAAATGAGTGCCTAACCTTTTTATTATTATCTAATTCTTAAAATAAAAAATACAAATAAATGTTCAAGTCTTTGGGGAATTTGGTTAATTTGATATTTCTCCTGGGAATGCTTCTGAAAGGGGGATGTGCATCATTGCCCTGCACAGCACGGCCAGGACGGGGAGGGAAGGCTGCCAAGCACAGGCAAGGCTGGTGCTCGTGCTCACACTGACATAACGGAGCGGGACCTCAGGCAAGCCACAGAAAGCTAACGAGCAGCACCAGGCACACAGCAACACAAACGTTTTACTCCCCGTTTCAAACAGTTTGAGCACAGCCGCATCACATTGAGACTAGATAGTTCTAAAAAACGAGAACTTCTCTATCAAGAGAAGCTTGCTGTAATTGCAAACGAAAAAAATATGAAAATTTTTCTTCTCATGGAAGACAGGATTACTGTTTTTTCCAGCAAGTTCTCAGCTCTGTCATTATTTTGGAATGGGAACCAAGAACAAAAATCTCATTTGCCTAACTTAATACATTAGATATCCACACGAAGCATGCTTACTCTTCTGGCAACTTAAGGTTGCAGAAGCTCAGGCAAAACAGGTAACACAGACCACAGCACTCCCAGTACTTTTTTGTCTTTTCATTACTCTTTGCAAAGCTGATACAAAAAAAACTTACCTCGAACAGCATCTAAGTAGTGAGCTTAAAAAAGAAAAGAACAAAACTGAGATGGATTGAATTTCTGTACCAAAATAAAAATACAGAAACCATTGCTTATGGTTTGTCACTTGTTGGCTAAACTGTCTCCCTCTTATTAATTACAGTTAGGGCTATTGTTACTGCTATGATCAAAATGCATCTTGTGGGTTTGTTCTCCATTTGATCAGAAGGACGTGCAGGACGGCACGGGCTGTGCCTACAACATGAACAACCGAGGAAATAAACTCTATTTTCACCTTATTATTCCAGCTCTGTTTTCAACATTATTTCGGTCCTTTCTAGATTCATTATACAGAGCCTTTTGAGAATTAGGCCCTTCTTCCTCAACAAATCTAATTCCAGAATTGGCAAATAAAATTCAACAAATTCTAGAGCCAGTGAATGAATTATTTTAAAATGATTAAGACGAAGATAAAAGAACCTACATTTTCTCAATAAGCAAGCATGAAAGGTTATGCTGCTTACTTGACTGAAAATTAGATACCTGACTCTTATGCAATTAAAATATTTATGAATAATACTGCTCTGTGAAATCATTAATGATATTTTAGAGAGCACCACTATAAGACTTCACAAATATTCCATTTCATATTCCATTAAAAATATAACAATTACATTTGTACAGCAGAGTAATGCCTTTGGAAAAGGAAAGCTGAAAGCTTTAACTTATTAGGAATCTTGTTAGAAGCCAGCTACAAAAAACACCTCTAGCAATAAGTAAAATATGCAAATCCTCAGACACAAAGGCAAAAGAATTGATGTGAGAATTACTTAAGCTGAGTAATAACTTCATCCTCTTGCAACTTCTATTACTTAAGAAGGAGCATTATTTTTTCTTCTTTGTCCATGACTAAGTTCATATTGAGCATAACCCAGACATTCACTGGCACCAAGATATCTTTGAGTGTTCTTTTTTTCTTTAATTAATGTATCAGTGCTATTTCTTTTAAACAGAAAGCTTCACTGGGACAGTGGGACAGACAGCATGCATCATGACGGCAGAAACACCTTTTCATACCCAGTCTGATCCTATATCTCTGTTTTTTTCCCAAAACCACCTGAATTTGACTAAAGGCTGTAGCAGAGGTTTGCACGGCTGGTTCAGCTCATAGTTATTTATTGCTACAGGTACCAATGCCTTACCGATGGTGCAGTGGTCTCCTTCCCAGCCAGGGCTGCACTCGCACTTCCCGTCTTTGCACTGGCCGTGCTCCGCGCAGTGCGCGTGGCAGCTCCGCTCTTCACACGTCGGTCCCACCCAGCCCTCTTCACACTGGCATATCCCTCGGGAACACACGCCGTGGCTGCCGCAGTCCAGGGTACAGAGCTCTGCACAAGGGGGCAAAAAACGGATAAAGTGAAATGGCAATTTCATACTGGATATAGGCTGTGCACTGATAACAAACATAACCGCTTCCCGACTGATGCCACTCATCACTGGATCAAATACTGGGTTATATCACCCACTTCAGACCTCACCCAATCTTACTGCTTCCTTCTTTAGCAGTTATTTCCAAGGATAAAAACTTTCTTTCCTCCTTCTGATCCAACCACTAAAAACTCATGGACACCCTCAGGAAGACAGGAGCGTTTCCACCTCTCACTTGAGCAAACCCTCCACCTGGGTGTTGCAGAGCTCTGCGTAGTGTGAAGTGCAACGAGTCCTGCCTTGCTTCCATACATCACAACATGCCAATGGCAACGCTGCTTCCACTTAGCCTAGTGCTGCTTGGTGAAAAGAATGCCTTCATTACAAAAGGGCTCTAGAGTTTAAATTTATTTCAAATAATTAGTGGCAGGAGACAGAATTTGCTTGTTATTCTGCAATTAACCTGCCCTAGAAACGTTTCCTCCTCCTTCCTCTCACAAAGCAGATGATAATATTATGAGCATATGCCAAATAATGTCTGTTCTGATTTAAAATGCCAGTGACACACTTACCGTTGGAAAGATTTTCCCTTTGACAGATTTTAAACAATGATTATTTGTATCTTAGAAGTATGGTACATAAGTACATTTCAGGTACTCCTGAAAGCACCCACAGCAGCAAGCACCGTCACTGTAGTACTGAGCACAGCTTATAAAGTTCATGTTGAATTCTCACCCATCTTGAGCATTGTAACATGAAGAAAAAGCAGCCTGCAGATATACCTATTTAGTGGGATTTTGCATCATTTTCCTGTTTTGTTTCTTGTTTTTCCTTGGGAACGTAGACCAAGGCTCAGAGAGCAGGGGGGGACCCGCTCTGCCTTCGTGCTGGTATCTGCCCCCCTCACAAGTCCCTTCTCCTCTGTCGGGGAGGCAACTGCGCCCCAGACCCGGGACCATAGAGGAATCCTCTCCTCGCCCCGGGCACCGGCAGAGCATCACTGCAATTATTTGTGCTTACCTTTATGGCACGGGCCACGGGCTAACTCCCAAGAATTAAATCGAACAAATTACCTGCTACTTCAAGGATTTAGGCTGCTCGAGAGATGCCTTTGATCTCTCCTGATCCCCCTCTAGTTCATTACATTATATTACAGCTTTTCGTATTTCACTGTAAGTGGAAAAGTTTGTTGAGAGGATTTTAAGAAATAGTCTGTCACCTGCGCTACAAGGGGCTACGTGGAATAGATGGGTTTGGACCATGCTGGATTAAGAGCCCTCTACACACTGCAGCTGTGGGACTGGCTCAGCTGAAGTAATGCCAAAACTTCAGGGAGTAAGTCCAGATATTAGTATATAAAACATAACTCAGAACTTAACTCCAAGCCTGAAAGTCTGATGCGGAGGAAAAAAGAGTGATAGACAGAGCTTCCTATCTTCTTAGCAACTCTAGAAACGTCCTCCAACTTTTCCAATTGCAAATGAATCTCAGGGAACCAGCTGTGGAAAACCTTAAACACATTCCCATACAGCACACCTCTGCCCACCTCCTCGCAGAGTTTAATCCTGACACGTTTTTCTTACGAAGAGAAACAAAATAAATATGGATTATTGTGGACATACCTCTGCTGGGGGGGAGGGAGGATCAGATCCAACACTTATTATTATTTTACAATCAGGGGAATGAAATGCTAGCACGTTTATACTAGTGACCACCTGCCCCATCTCCTTGTCTCCAGACACACGGGGATAATGAGCAACGCTGGAAGAATTTAACAAAACAAGAGAATTTAACATCTCCCTGACAGCACAGGACAGTTTCTAAAGAATCTTCTGTAGCTATCCAAAGGGCAATTGCTTAACTTGACCTGTATTTTCAACATATAATGCCACAGAGTGATGTGCATGCAGAATTTTGAAACAACCAACTATTTCAGCACAACTTCTCAGTCATCTCTAGTTTACCAACAAGAAAGAAGGCGCTACAGCAATACATTCACCCATAAAGTTATTTTTATTAATATAACTCTTTAGAAAGTGTTACTCAATCACGTTACTATTGGACATAGCTACAACATTAGCACGTATCAGAGAAATGACAATGCAAATTAAGCACGGAGCAAATTGCAGGGAAGGCACCTAAAAAAGCATTATTTGTGCATATTCTTGAGTAGAAGACAAATACGTTGATCATTCCTGAACTAATCTAAAAAGCATTAAAAATTCACTCTGTACTCTCCATTTTAATTACCTAAGTCAACATTGAGTCCTTCTAAATGTGTTTTATAATAAGTTTCTACTTATGTAACTTGAAAAGGAAAATTAAAGCTAAATATTTTATAATTTGTAATGATAAAGGAAGATTTTAATGTTAATTCAACATAGTTCAGGAGTAACTCTTAGAAAATCAAGTCAAAAACACAAAAATACATGTAAACAAAGGTGGTCAAGTAATCATAACACGAAACACTTTCATTTCACTTTTCTTCACTTTCAAATGGTGACTGGTGCAACAGACAGTCTAAACCCCTAAGCATCATATTCATAACTTGACTATCCATTTTTTAATAAATGGATTTCCATAAAGATTAGAAATTAATCTAACCTGACTTTCACCCAATATGTTTAACTGCTGGAGGCAGCAAAAACATCACCTATCTAGGCCTAATAAAGAAAGGTTTTTTTTTTTTAATTTAAATATACATTGCATTTAATAAGCTTGCATGATAATTTCAACAATGTTCCTGAGCTTTTTAAAATTACCTTCCTGCTGTGTCCCGGAGACAACTCTGTTCTAGCTTTCATTTTCCGCAACTGACTTTATTAACACAATTTTTTACATCGTAAAAAAGTCTAAAACTTTAAATTTTAAAATTTATCATCTCAAAGCATCTGAGCTATTTTGTTCTTTCAGTAAAACCTAATGGAAAGCTGTCCCCACTAGAATAGGTTACCTGATAGAAGTACAGTATAGAGGCTTAAAACCAAGCTTAGTGAGTCTGTAATAGAAAAAGCTTTATATAAATGCCCTGATTTAAACAAACTCTTCTAGCAATTCGCTTGTTCCAACAGCATGCTTGTTAGGTGCACATCTCTATACTCTCTTAGCCAGACACAATTATACTAACAAACTTTTTAGCTCAGGCCCTCAAGCCTACAGGCAGCGTAAAAGGTGTTCTTGCCATTCATTTGTTCTGATTTTCATGGGCAGATTAATTTCACTTCGAAAGAGGACAAGAGGAAGAGATGGTTGAGAAAATGCAAAAGCACAGCAATGGTCCTCATCAGTCTGTTTAAGTCATTCGTATACCATTTTTGGCTGAAGCAGAAAAGGGAGGTTATTTTATCTAATTCAGAACTTCGGTGGTAATAGATAATTGGAGCTCACAGATAAAAATTAGTTTGTGATTCTCACTGAAACCAAATACCCTGGGCTATACTCAGCTGAAACGTGAGAATGTTATTATTCCTATTCCCATTATTTTCGTATGTCTAGGAATATATTTTTAATGTATTATTTGTAATTTTTTGATAATATAGTTGTAATTGCAGTCCCACTGAATATCCACTTTCTCCTGTTGGTATGTTTGCAGCTACATAATGATGATTAGTGTCAAACCACGAAACTGGAGGCTCAACTCCTTCTAGGGAGGCAAGGCGGGAGAATTACAAGGCAGGATTCGAGCACCCAAGAGCCCTGGCTCTTCCAGCCAGTGCTGAAATCGCAGGGACTCGGACGTGCCGGCGAAAGCCGATTCCCTCCGCGCAACCCAAGGCGCCTCCTCCAGCAACGCAACACGAGCTTCCAGCGGGCAACACGCGGCAAAAGCAGCTTCCCGACTCCTGCACAGACTCCACGCAACCCCAGCTATGCCTTCTATCTTTCCATCAGGCAACACTCAATGGAAAAGAGCGATAAAACTTTATACAAAAACCGGTACAATCAAAATTAAATCAGCTGATAGATCATCACCAACTGACAACTGCTTGCATGGAAAAAAAGTCTCTACTCTCAGCATATTGCAACAAAAACTAGGACAACAACTTTCTCGGTGTAAACTTCTCTTGCAACAGCATTCCTTGTCTTGTTCTCCTTGTCTTGTTTTCCAGGCATCCCATACTTAAACCTCATAAGGAAATATATAGGTCATTGCATGAGACTACAAAAATCTGTAGACTTGGCTGGTTTGTTCTATCCATGCAAGTAAGCTGAGCACAACATTTTGTTGTTATTTAAATGAACATCTTGAGACTGTTGCACTGAACTTATCGCTACAGATATGTCCAAAGTTGTTTTCAAAAGATTCTGTTTCTTGAGCAAAGTGGGACATGATGGCGCATCCCGGTACAAAACAGATTCTACTCCCGATCATCATTGCCCATATTTCCGACCCTGACTGATGCCAGGGAGGATCATAATGTATTACAAACATTTGTGGTTTTCTGTGGATTACAGAAGCATAAAGACCCTCCTTAAATCTCAAAGGGAAAGAAAATTTCAACTTCACACAGGCCAGATTATTACCTAGGATAACTCAGTCACAAGTAACAACCAATCATCAAATATTCCCAGCAACACAGCAAAGCTAAGACTTCTCCAAATATTGTTTCATTTTAAACCTTTTTTATCGCAAGCTTTCTGCAGGAACCCTTTTTGATATGCTGCTTCCCAGATTCCTAACTACCTTTCTTATCTTCTCACTGCAGCCCACAACACCCAGGACCAAACCACTGGAACTAAAATGCCATAGCCTCTCTGTTTGTTATTCCTACTCTCTCCCCATCAATCTACTAACTGTTTTAATTGCTTTCTGGAAATAATCCTAGCCTCATCTCACTGTGCTTATTCCTCATGCAGTAAGTACTCTAAAAATAGCTCTGCTGACTTCCAGGAGCAACGATGCCATTAACACTCTTGTGCACCTTAAAAGATATGAATGCAATTGCTGTAATGTACCCTCTCATAATGCTACACCTACTGGGAAAATCTCTTTTCCTACCTTAGAGGCCCCGATTTGCTTGAGAAGGCGGTTCTGTGAGAAAGTAACCTCTGGGTAGAAGAAATGTCTGAGGGGCCGATAGAGCAAGCACAGGGAGACGATGGAGAAACACCTCTCGGTGAACTCGTCCCCCTTTTTGGGTCTCTTATTGCACTTTTTTCTTCAACTTTATTTTCCATCTGATGAAGAATATTTTCTTCCTGATCCAAATCCAATTTGTATATATAAAAAACCCTCACCCTTTATTGATTGTGCTGTGCTTCAGAATGGTATTTTTACAGTGCAAAAATTTAATCAATACCATCTTATGAGTCTGGACTGGTAATGGTAAACATACTAACAGATATTTCATTTCAAGGAGCCTAAGCTCTGAAAATTGATATCACTGAAAAGGATTACTCATTTGCCATTGGGTATATCTGTGTTTACCCAGGCATAGTGTTGGTGTAAAGCAGAATACAATTATGCTGTGCTTGACACACGAGGGATTGCAGCCACAGAAGCCGGCTCTTTCTTGGACATGACACAGGTTGGCAGGTCAGATAAGGCCTTTGTGGGAAATGTTTAAAATAAATGAGCAGAAATATAACCTAATAGCAAGGAAGATTAGACTGACACAAGGGTGAGGAGAACCACACACAACTCTGACCACGATAACCTTTCCTTTAATACTCAGTTTCCCAAGGAAACGGCAAGTTTCTCGTTCCAATTTTGTCCTGTTTTATAATTTGCCTCCGCTATTTGATTTCAGTTGTACGTATTGTAAAGCGCTGAAATTACAGCGGTCACTCAAGGCTCTTTCTCTGACTAACAGGCTTCATAAAATCCCTCACAATATACCGCGAGCCACAGAAGAAAATGCCTTACAATGTCTGCCTTGTGCAGCACTTTATGCGATCGGGAGAGCGGCAAGAAAGCGCTCCAGAACAACCTGGCTCGAGCCAGTAATGAATCACATGAAAGCCCTGGAAGCTGCGGCTTTGTGCTCACGCACAGAGGGAAAACGGAAACCACAGGTCCTCGGGCTGAAAAGCCAGGGTATGGGGAAATAGGAAAAAAGGGAACCTGTTGGGGAAGCGACAAACAGCGAGAACTGGGGAAAGGCACAAGGTGGTGTATGATAATGATGAGAAACATGCGGAGCAACCAAAGTGTTCGGCAGGATAAAGGGAAATGGGCAAAGCAGTAGGTGCATTTAATAAAGCTGCCTCACAGGTACAGCCTGAACTAACACAGTATCAAAAGAAAATAAAGGAAAGGCTATTTTCAGCCAAGGGCTGCCAGCCTGCCCGGTTCGATCAGGACACATCTTTTATACATGCACTAAATCTTTCATGATACACCAGGAAGCATCATTATTAACACTGAATAGGGCTCTACTCTGAGCATTAAGTTTTCATAATTGATAAGTAAATTTGTTTAGTCCTATTTAGTAAAGAAGGAATGTTTTATCTAAACACTGCTAGCAAAGTGGAGGCACCAATATCATTGGCTTACAGGTTTACCTTTTAGTATGGATCTGATCCCCAAAAGGGCTCTGTTAAATCCTCAACTCGTCCAGATCACATGCTCTGTATGTTAGACTCAACTGCTGACTTCAGTAATCAAGATATATTTCAGTTAGCCCTTCTGAAGGGCTAAAAAAAACGCTGAAAAAGTGGGAGTGGGCCCTACTTCTTATACCTCATCCAGGATATTTATCCAGATTCACTTGTGTAAAAGTAATTGCAGTGCCAAAGTGCAGAGGAGCCCCTGCTGACTGAGCTGCGAGCAAACTGTAAGCAAGCACCTCATCCTCCTGCTACTGCCCACGCTTCTCTGGTTCTGCCTCCTCCTGCAAACTCTTGGCTACCCTTGGTCCTGCATTGCCTGGACATGCTGCCCAGTTGACAGGCTGCTCAGATTTGTGTCTCTTCTGCAGGAACTTTCCACTCAACGCAGCTGCAGAGGCGTGTGGTGGCTGTCGCCCTGCAGCTGTGTTTATAAGGAGCTGCATGGGTGACACAGAGGGGCAGGAAATGCAGCAGCCAGCCAGCTTTGTGCAGCCCCCCTCCCCAAAATGACTGTGGATCGCAGGGTGATAGGTACTGTTTTTATAAGCTGCTTACAAAATAGCCAAGGCTTCCTAGAGAGCGATGTGCCCAAACACACACTGCAGTTATGAAGCACAAAGTTGTTTTGCTCTATCGCCACCGAAATGGTTTTGCATAATTACTATAATTCTGCTTAAAAAGTGTCATCTGAACCTAAACACTTAAGCAAAAGTCCTTGCTTAAAGAGGGCAAAGACCAGTAATTCTTTGGATGTCTACATCTATTACTGCTGCAATTATCTACACAGTCGAAAAGCTCAACAAAGCAATTTGCAGGAGAAATGAAAGTTTCCAAGCAGGAGAAGGCTTCCATAATTTAAACTTTTACTGATAGCAATTTCCTATTTTCAGAGGCAAGTTAAATTTAACAGAAAGACTCCGCTGCATATTGAAAGGATAACTATTTTTGTAAAATTCTTACCACAACAATAAAAACTGTTCAAAATATCTGCTTTGGGGGGACTTAAGCAGCACATTTCACAGCTGGGTGTTCTGAAATTAATTAAAGGATAAAAACTAGAGCTTCTTGTTTCTTTGTGCTCTTGTTCTAGCCCCGTGCTTTTCCAGCTGTGATGATGGGAAGCTTCCTCCCAACAGGAGCATCCCCTTGACAGGCTGTCGGCAGCGCTGCCTTCACTCTGGCCAGGACCTTGCTGCAGTTTTGTCACTGGAACTGACCTGGCAAATAAAGAGATGAAGACTCTTCATCTCCTGTCTGCCAAGGCTCTGGATTTCCACTCCTTTATGGAATCCACAACACCAGAGAAGCTTGTCCCAACTTGCTGGCTTTAGAAGCTGGACCGAGCTATGGAGCAGTATGGGTTTTTTCTATCCAGAACTTCTCTCCTGGTATTTTCTTGGATAGAGTATTCGTAAAAGTTCTTCCCATCCAAAATCCTGCCAGCTGTTTTACTATCATACTTAATGACTTTTAGTAGTTCTGCTACCATACTGGTAAGAAGAAGATGCTCAAAGGCATGTAGTTGCTCAGTTACAACTCTGATTGCCAAAATACAAGATTTATATCCCTAACGCTTTGCTTAGCTTACCCTTTTTTTTTTTTTTTTAATTACTTAGACACCTGAATTGCTACCAAAATCAAACGTACTTGCCAAGCTTTGCTGCTAGACAACGGGCCAGCTGTCTTGCCACAGAACCTGGTGGTAACTCCTGCGGATTCACAACCGGGGTGTTCCTTAGGTGGCATCACCTACCAGTCTTAATCAGCATCACCCTCAAATCAGAGCTGCCGGATTCGGTCTGGGAATCCTGGACTCCCTATAGAGATGCGATGCTGTGCATGCACAGAGGGAAGTCTTGTCAGCCTCCGGAAGGAAGGAGAGCCCTGACTCCTGTAGCTTGCCCTCCTGGGACAGGAACACCCTGAAGAGGCTCTGCGATTCCGCCCCGCGCACTAAGCAACACTTTGCTGTGCATTAGACCAGGATCTACAAAGGCTGACCTAGGTACCTTATATTTATATCTGAATATTTCCAATAATTGCTGAATGAGGAGCAGACAGCAATAGATTAAGAACCTTAATTTTCAGGTTGAAAAAGGCAAGGGAATAACCATTATTTTTGGCAGATCTGCAAAATAAGCAGCAATCTATTGAAAAACATCCCAGGTTTCCTTATTGTATCTCTCATACCCTTGACTCATCCTATTTCTTAAATCAATACATGACTACATCAGGTCTTTCTTGTTCCCCCTGGACTGATTTCAACATACAGGAGAATTAATTTTTATTGGAATGCTCTTTCACCGCCTTAAATTTCTCATATTTTAAATTCTCCAGCAACACGCATTCAGTATTCCAGCCTAACTACTGAGTTTTTAATAGAAATCTTGCTCACCAGATATCTTTTTGCAAACTCTTGCAACTCTACAGGAGATACAAATCAAACTAGCTACACAGTTTTTTCTTCTCAGTGAAATATATAGTAGTAGGAAGAGCCTTTCTACAATGTCAAACAATGTACAGCAGGGGAAACTTCAATCATCCTTTTAATTAGCACAGCAGTAATAGTCAAAGCTCCTCACAAATTAAAGAAGCAGGACAGTTAGCTGGAATTAAGTCCATCATTTCTGCAGAACAGAACAATGAGGGATGGTTATAGTAGATAAAGTTCTTCAGATTTGTCTAAAATAGGAAGTACAGTAAAAGTGCCAGCACATAAAAGAAGAGTCTATAAAAAATGCGTGACAGAGCACATCACGTAGTGAAGAAATTTCGAGGCTATTTTCACTATTTGAGTTTTCTTGTACTGAATACCCTTGTCCTTGGCAAATCAGAATGACTGACACTCATAATCTGCAATTTCTTAAATCTGAAGAGTTTTCTGATTGCAGCGAAATGACTTTACCTAATTATTTTTTCAAGTTGCAGTTTTTGATGTTTAATTTTGAAATCAATTTGAGATGTCTTGAACTATATTAATATACTGTATTATGCCTTCATTTCTTTTTGAAGTACTTTAAAAAATGCATACTTCTAATGATTTTTAAATTACTCTACTCTGCACATATCAATTTACAACAATTACAACACTTTGCATTTTTCAAAGCACTTCAGTTTAGAGAGGTTTTATGCTCTGCAAGATACTCAGTGAAGAGGCTGCTGATCCATTTTTACCCTTTGTAAAATTATCGCCAATCTTGCTAGAGAGAGTTTAACCAAAAATAGATATGCTAAACATATACCATCTACATATAATCATTTTAGGATGAATGTTTTTGTGACGAAGAACTGCCACTATTTTTTTTTTTTTAACCAACCATAATTAGGTTGCTTCAGTGGTATAAATGGATTCAGTGGAATTATGACAAATGTCCTGGAGTAAGGAGGACAGAAATTGGCCTACTTTGGCTGAACTCGGTAGAGTCTAGAGAAATGAATGCAGGACGGGATGTCAGAGGTATCAGCTCTGTCACAGATTTCATTACTTTTCAGTCTATAATATTTTGGGCACAGCATATGCAGCAATTAATTAATGGCTCAGGGCTGGATTCGCAGCAGCAACGCACTGGCCGTGCTCTGGTGGACCTACTGCATGCTAATTCCTGCTCGCTGAGCTCAAGTTCTGAGGGAGTTTTCTGTGCTTCAGTGTGTGCCCACTGCCTCTTGTCCTGTTTTGTTTTAGCCTTTCTGATGTTTTATTCATGAAGTTTGGCTTTTTAATGTCCAAAGTAAGACAAATCATGTGGTCCCGGTTTTATCTGGGGAGACAGCATGATCTTGGAAAACTCCCTCCCGCTACTTGAGTTTTATGGAAGCACCAAGTCATCTTTTTTAGAGGTGAACTGCTGGCTTTTGTTTTGTGGACTGACTGTTGTTAATGTGAGAATAGCATGTAGATCACTTCAATTAGCCAGGGCTCTCTTCTATCTGAGGAGGAGTAGTCAGTACGCACAAGCTTGAGGTTTGTCTTTCTGAAAAGCACTGCCTACAGACCTCAAAGGGAAATGACTCATTAACTTCAAGGGGTTTAGGATGACACTTTATAAATAAAGCAACAAAGTTCTACAGACAATAAGCAGAACGTTGACTGCACTGACGTCCTGGTGATGTTAAGGTGGTTTCCTTTCAGTCTTCCATTCAGCTACTTTACTTTGTCATGCATGCTGTCAACCATCCCCATGCTGCACAGGTCAACAGACCCATACGCTGGCGGTCTGAATAATAATGGATTTTCACCGACAGTCATAACTGGATGGGGTTAAGCTGCTGAGACTCCCAAACAGGCAAGGATGACCTTTTCCAGTACAAGCATTTGTCACAAAAAAAAAAAAGTTTTATAATAAGTGTCACTTGGAATAGAATATGACATTTCTATTCTCTATACAGCTCTTAGAGGAGAGGGAAGACTAAATGAGAAATGGAACCCAATCTCTTGTGCATCTCTCTAAGGCATCTCCACAGTCAGACGACTAAATCAATAATGGCCATAAAGGAGGCAAGATCCACGGCCCTAACATCTGTGGATATTTTTGTGCAACTTGCCAAAGGATGAATGAAATAGGAAAAAGCAAAAACCAAAACAAAATGAATGGTATGACATGCAAAACAGTAAGGAATGAACTGAAACACAAAATACCTTCATATGCTGAATAGTATCGAGGGTTTTTAATTTTTAGCGTTTTACATCAGGAAAGCACTCAGTTTTCCACAAATAAATGATTAGAGAGAAAATCATACGCTGCTTAAAGGCATCAGTCAAAACCAAGGTGATACATGAAGAACTATTTGCTTTATGTTATATGGCTGCTGGGGTCAATGTCATGAGCAGTGTGGAACTATAGCAGTGTTGTTGCTCTGTTTCTTTGGTCTTGGAAGTCCTCCTGAAGTCAAAAGGATGGAAAGATAGTGAGCTGGAAAGATAGTGAGATGCTGTAGAAGGATCCTGGTCTCATACTTGCGAGGATAATAAGATGATCTCAAAGCACCTCCAAATCATCATCCCTTGGCCAGAAGTTGGCAGGGCTGCTCATGAGGAGGACAGTGGTGCTGGCAGCAGATGCCCACTTGCCCCAGCTCCGAGCTGCTAACAGGACGATGCTCTTCCCCACAAGCCTAGGACTGACTGCCTCCTAAGTGAAAGCTGCTTGAGCTGATCGATCAACTAAAGCAGCAGGTCAGGTGGATTCTGGCCTGGTTAAAGGTGCTTCATCCAGTGCCACCGCTCTTTCCTCCACAGCCACAGCACAAGCAATATCTCCTGCATGGCTTACAAGCTATTTTTGGACACTTCTATTCACTAATTCTGAGCTCTAATATTAAACTAGGGAGCTGCCCTAGTTACACTGGTCTTTGTAGTACAGATGTTATTTATCCAATTATTCTACTCCACTGAATAAATTATTTCTTTAAGGACATGTACATTGGGCCTGAAGAAAAAGGAAGAGCTCCACAGAAGAAGCATTGTACAAACTCAATGGCCAGTCTGAGGCATTTAGCTGCTGACCCAAGAAAAGATATAATGGCAGGTTCCTATCCCTATATGGAGACCTCTACGTGGAACCATGGAATATTAGCTGGAGCAGAGCTGCAGTGTCTTCCTTCTCACAACCCTTTGGATACAGCCTCATCTGAGGGATGAATAGAAAATCCCACCCACTCCATTCCTCTCTACTCTTGTGCATCTGCTCCCCCATCGTGCTGTCTACATATTTATCCTTTTCTAAGCTAACCATTTCTTACTACCCAATTAATTCAATCATGTCAGAGTTCAGAATTTGTTAAATCCAAGCATTCTCAATAAGCAACTTCATGTAAAATCTGATCTGATATAGTCCTATAAATGTCTGCTGTGCAGAACAGCAAAAATACAAGAGCAAGTAACTGCTTGAATGATCAGGCCATACATCTTCAGCAAAACGGCATTTCTCTAAGTGAGAAAAATGCAAACAGTTTCATAAGAAGTACGAGGAAGATGAATCAGTTAAGGCATAGGTATCTTCTTTTGTCTTTCTTTGACCTTTGAATGTTTAAGCTTAGCATTTTAGTGTTTGCTTGATATCATTTTACAAAAGCAATAGAAAACCCTATACGGTCAGTCATATTCCCAAAAGGACTACCTGAAAATAGGAAATACATAAAATGTTCTGTCTTTCTTGGCATTATATTTCTTATAAGGAGGCAAGGAGGAGAGATTAAAAGAGAGAGAAGGATCTGTGCATATATGAATGTGCACAGGTAGAGGTTTATTTATAAACCATGGGTATCACTACAAGAAATGCTGATGTAAAATATTGGCTCCCCTGATAGAACTCAAGTTCTATCATCATTAAGGAAAAAAAAATCACATTTTGAAAACGCTTTTCTTTAAGTTTGTCTACAAATGAGCCTCTTTCGGTTTGTCTGCTTTCTTTCTGTACCACAGCTATACTGGCAGCACTTAAAAAGCCTCTCCCATTTTCAAGAAATTACCAGAACTTGCACAACTCTCCATGTGTATATATATATATTTATAGATAGATATGTATATATACATACACACATCTGCATACACACAGACACAGAAATTTCCTCAAATCAGGACATCTCTAAAATATTCTAAAGTATATTCTAAATATTTTAAAGATAGAACTGACTCTTGCAGAATTCCCATCAGATCATCCATTTTCACAATAACCTACACTTCATTTGAAAGTACTTCTCCTGTCCTTACCTGCACTGCTTTATTTCTTTAAATATACACCCCTGCTTTGGAGAATGTTTAGCAATCTTCCCGATGGACACAGGATCAGATGAATTTCCACTCAATACAACTAAAAGTCTCTAGAAAAACGAATCAATGGGAAGAACCCCTTAAGGAGACCATTATGTTAGTTTTAGTTTACCGAAGAGACTGGTAGGAGATGAAGAGAGTAGGAACTTTTAGAAGAAAAATTAGGCAGTCTCATCCAGCAGAGAAAGCAACATGGATTTTTCACCTACTCAAACTGGGATTAGAAGCTGCACCTTTTAGCAGTGAGGGTCAGATGTGATTGAACTAATTTACCTTGGAGCACAGTAGATGGCCTTTCACTTGCAGCCTTTTGATGAAGATTGAATTTTTAAATATTAAGCAGAAGTTATGAGCTTCAAGAAGAAACTAAAAAATTTTTGAGTATGTATTTTATGGAAAGTCAAACTGCATGAACATTAAATTTTTTTTCCTAGCCTCAAAAATCTACGAATGATTCCATTAGATCGCAGGCTGAGGCTCCAAACATTGTCAATCCTTCCGGATACTGTTTTCTTTCTTTCTTTCCATAGTATGCGACACTTTAAATAGAATTTCTTACTGTATAAAAAGCTACAAATGGGCAGGCTGGGGAAGGAACTGTAGAGGTGGCTCACCCCTTTGCTGGTGAGCCATAGTATCTGTGGGATAATGCAGTCAGAAGTACTGGTGTTCCTCTGTTATTGCTGCTTTTTACAATAAAGTAAGAAACATTAATTTCCTATTTAGGAAATCATGCAAACTAAAAAATAATTTCCATTTGTTTTATTTTGGAAATGCTTAGTATTTACTGGCAAATGCAGAAAGCTCACATGCTTGACAACCATACAGAAAGGCAAATTCTCCCAAGACGTAGCAAATACTTCTCAGCTCCTACAATGATTCTTCCACTTGCGTGGCTTGAGGCACTCAGATGCTGGGAAAGTACAAGGGCTTGAGGCAGCCTGGCAGACCTCGGGTATATCAGTTGCAAAGTTTTCCTTTCCTTCTGATTCCAGATGAGTAGGCTCTGCTTTACACCATTTCATCCTATTAATTGTACAGAACTTCATGATTTTTTTTCTATTTGCATATGAAAGCTTTTCCTCTGGTCTTGTTGACTTTGTCTTGTGATGTTTTCCTTCCTCACTAAGATCAAGCCTGCACAGTACGCACTGAGCCTAACAAGACAGTCTCTGGCAGCAAATGAACATCTGAAGTTCCATCTAATTTTCATCATATTGTCACAACAATCCCAAATCGTGTTTAATAGCTATGAGAGAAGAGAATCTGCTAGGAGAAACCTGACATATCTAGCTATATGGGTGCCTGTTGGTGGTCATAAAAGCATCCTATAACTCTGAAGACAGTAGGGACAAAAAGACATTTGTTGCCTACTGGTTGATGGAAGTAAGGAAAAAAAAAAATCCTTCCTTCTAAGAATCCATCAAAATAACTCTGAAATTGAGACAAACACAGAAATGAAGATCCTTGCAGACAAGACAGCAGCCTCTTCACTGCAGCCATTATTATCTCCAAGTTCTTTTACTGATTACTCAACTGTCCCATGCAGCTGACAACAGACTCATGAGAGATTAATAACTCCTTTTGAGCTACAGTAGCTTCCTATCAGAAGAGAATTATCTTTTATATTTAGTGGGAAACAATTTTAGAAAATAACTAGCAACTTAGCTAATTATTTGCTTCATTAATGAAACTTCTACTATATTGCTATCCTTCAGGAATATTTCTAACACATAATGAAACACATAATAAAAATGCAAGCAACTGGGGTTTTGCTGAAAGTTAGCAGAAAGTCATTTCTTGTCAAAGTATCACCTCCAATAGCGTCAGACAGAAGTTACACATTAATTTCAGAGTGAGGAAACGAGGGTCTTTGTAACAAACACTCCAAATTATTACCAAGTCAGTAGTAAAAAGCTGTCATGGATGGGGCCTGGACAATTGATTGCATTCAGCAAGTCTTGAATCTATTCTGTACTGGGATAATGTTAATCATCAAATTAAATTCTGTGAGTTTTACTTTAAAAAAAAGTAGTAGTACATTTTTTTGGTAATGACATGCTCCATTACAGGATGAATATTCATTTCAATATGCTCACTTGCATACCCCACAGCAAAAATTCAATGCCACAGCACCTCTGCTTCACTCATCCTGAGTTTGAAACCAATACTTGTACTTTCCATGAGCCCAAGAGAAAACAAGAGGTTTCAATAGCTTTTATGAAGAGAGCAAAATCTTGCCATACCTGTTGAGCAGTCTGACCCCGTCCACTGGGGCTCGCAGCTGCAGAGCCCCGTTTCCAGCAGGAAGGTGCCGTGGCCCGAGCACTGCTCCTGGCACACGGGCAGCGACGTGTCGCAGTTGACGCCGCCCCAGCCCGCCGAGCAGTGACACTCGCCTTGGACGCACACGCCGTGGCCGGAGCACATGGGATCCAGGCAGTCCTCTGGGAAGCAAGGAGCACACAGGCTTGAGCCTTACACCTTTATTACAAGGGTTTCCAGTGAAACACAACATTGGGCATTCAGGTTGATTAGGTAAAAAAGTGATTTCTGTGCAAATGCTCAAACTGAAACAATGTTAACAAATACACAAGGAAAAAAATTGGCTAACAAATGTATAAAGGTAAATTAAAAACAGGAAAAGAAGTATGCAGATTTTCAGAGATCTCACAATTTTCTTATTTTTAAAATGCAAATTCTTTAGATAAATTCAGTGATCCAAATTAGCCAAGTCTGTTTTTCAGCAGCAGGAGCTGGAGAAGAACTGAAGCACTTAATTTTTTTCTACCATTGTGTATTTCCATCTGGGCCTTTGCACTCTATGTTTGTTTACATTTCTGAAAAGAAAGACTTATTCTTTAAAGATCTCCTGGAAGGCTACTTCCATAGCAGAGACTTTGATCCCCCCAAAATAATGATCCCACTCAAGCAGTGAATCTCTGACTGAAAACCAACCACAAAAATCTTACGCGCTCCTAAAAAGTATGTGCTGGGCAATGTAGATAATTAACAGATTCATAAAAGACATAACATACTGATGAACAATTTGCAAACAGACAAAGAGCAAAATTTGTTCTCAATTTGGATTAAACCATTCCTAGTGAAGAACTCAGGAGCTCTGCAGAAGAATTTAAATCAGTTGGTTAGGGCTGTATAATCAGCATATTCTTTTATTAAGATCTGGCATTTCCCTAACAAGACAAATGCGAAGCCGAGCACATAGTGTGCCCTCTCGGGAGGCCCTGGTAGGACTGCTTGGCTGAGGAGGAATTTGTGGGGTGTCTGAGCATGCAAAACAATTAGCCAAAAGCCCTTTCCACGTTAAATTGTGCTTCAAGCTAATCTTAAAAAGACACCTTGAAAGTTCTTCTTTGAATGCTCCAAGTATTAGAATGAGCTCTTCTTTAAGATTTAAATTGTATACTTAGGAACAGCTTTCCCTGCTAAACGAGGAGACTGCTCTCTGTTTTAGTAACAGAAGACCAAGCACTTCAGGCTTACAGATTAATGGTCTCCACTTTACTGAACTTTCTGACCAAAGAATAAAGCAGTGACATTTTATCTCTTGAATGTGCTATACCACCAATGCAGGATCTTATTTCAGGATGTTTTTGCATCTTTTCCAGCCTTCCAGGCTTGTGCCCAGTGCAGTGGACTCCTTCAAAAGGGAAAATCAGTACTTCTGGACAAAGTACATCTTGCTGTGCAATAATAAATGTGCTTGGCAACCTTCTCTTGTCCTGAAATACAGTTCTTTTGATTTGCACAGCTTAAAAAGTATCACTTAGTACTGATAATCTGACAGGACAAGTTGAAAGGATGTCCATAGCAATGGATGCATTCAGCTATTGGCATTCTCTGAGTGTTACATTTGTTACCATGTCTGTGATTAGCAATACTGCTATGATACTAAATTCAACAGTTAATGATCCTCAGGTTTACATACAACAATGTAATTTGAATTATTGACAGAATTACTTCCACAAGCTGTGCAATATAGTAGATAGTTAACAGTCATGTCATGCACCCATTGCCACGATAAAAATTAGCCGCATTATGTACAGGTTGTATAGATCTGTTCTATACATCCTATTTCTACATAGTCTCATTTTCTCATTTAAGTGTTTTTCTTCTTTGAAAAAGAACAAACAATTTTTTCATGATTCTAGTTTCAACAGCTGTCTGAACACATTTATCTCCATTACTTTTTCAATTGTTTTACAGGATCACGTTATGACAACGAGCAAAGCAGCTGAATAAAATTTTCAGTCAGCCTTTTGCCCAAGCTCCAGGCTTGCTCGGTATCATGGCTCTGGTGTGTAAACGTGTATATTGCTTGCTTTTTTTTCCATTTAATTTTCCTGATTTTGTACATTTTTGAAAATACAATTAGGTATACCAAAAGCACTTCTCTTGATTTTCCCTTTTAAAACTGTAACAGATATGTAAAATCCATCCAGAACATCCCAATTTGCATTTTTCTCATTAGAGTATCCAGGCTATGTAAAAACTTGCTTTGTGAGTTACTCAAAAGTAGTACCTAAAACCTATACAACAGGAGGCACAAGGTGTGCTGTCACCAGCTTCAGGCTAAAGAGACTCCTGAAAAAATGATCAGATCAGGGCAAGCATGAAGAACAGTTCTGTTTTTCATGGCTCTGCATGGGGGAAGCAAGTTGTAGCTGATGAGCTTTCAGAAATGCTAACAGGCAAATGACAGCTTCCTCCTGCTACAGATAGGGCACAGACATATTGGTACTATAACTAGTTGAAACACAATTACTCGTTCTTGTAATTTCCCATTTTTTACTAGTGAGGCTTTAAAAGATGTCATTTTAGTACCCTGAATATAGGCTCACAGTAAAAATGACATACAGCAACAGAATTGCACAATACACCCAGTAAACAGGAACTGCCTGCTGCTATCTTGACTCTACAGAGTTACTACATTCTTCATGGAAAAATTCTAAAATGAACAGAATGTAGATAGAGAATAGCTGGTTATGACTTGCTGATTGCTTTGGAAAACGACCACATTCTATTTCATCCAAATGACGTCCCAGTTGCCTTTCTTGGGCACAGAAAACCAGGCTCTGGTAGAGCACGTTGCTATGGGACTGGCCTACTGGTTGCCGTGAGGCTTGGGGTATTAGCCACCCTCCCTGGAAGAAGCATGAGGACTCTCAGAGAAGGTCGGTGGAGACAAACAAGTCAGGGTGATCTCACAGCTTTCACAAAATACAGGAGTCGCTGGCTGGCAGGGCCACTTTGCTGTCAACTCTCCTGCAGAAGAGCCCATGACCCGCTGAGAGGCGAGGACTCCCACCGGACCCGGCTCTCGGCATTCAGCAGCCAGAGGCAAGGGAGGTCACTGGGGAGCTACAGTCCTCCCTAAAAGGGCAGCTGAGCCTTTTGGGGGTCTGGCCTGCACAACAGGGTTAGATATTCTAACCAGGTAATGTCAAATAGTTAAAATCTTTTTGAATAAAAATGTGGGTATTAGACATTATCTGATCAACTCCCCCAACTGTCACTAAGGCCTAGATCCTTACATCAACATTACTTTCCATGAGACAGTAAACGTGGTTTAGAGAAAAACAGTACTGCCTCACAGTAGGTTTCCTACACATAGATGTATGTGTGTTTTTAACTACTTTAAAACCTAGAATGCGTAGAACAGCCTGGTAGATGAAAGACACAATCAAAAATGCTAAGAGAAAAACTCCACAAACCTTCTTCACAAATCTCTCCTTTGTATCCAGGGACGCAGATGCAGACTCCCATGATACAAGTGCCGTGGCCAAAGCAGGTCGGATCAATGCACTGTTCTTCTGGGACGTCACATTCGGCTCCTTTCCACCCATTCCGACAAACGCAGTGACCCTTCTCGTATTCTCCATTTCCACTGCACAGCACTGGGCATGAATCTGAAGGAGGCAAATTAACCTCTGTAATGTCTTTAAATACTTACATATTTTAACACATACTACATTTATCAGTCGGTAATTCTTTTTTATTTCTTTTTTTCCCATTCCAGTCACTTTGCTTTGACTTTGGGCTGTGACAGGCTGAGATGTTTGAAAGAGGAAGTGCAACAGGAAGACAAGTCTCCTTGTCCTGCCTAACTTGTACACCTTAATGCTCACCTGAAACGGGACATGCCCAAAGGTAAAAGCGGATCCCAGCCCTTGGCTAGGCTCTGCTGAGATTCGCACAGCGATGCCTGCTTGCAATTTTCTGTAATATTAGCATTTGTTCCGGTGAACTGGAGCAAGATATCCACCTTTTCTTCTTCCTTCTTCTAAGCAGACTTAACATTATTGAAGTTGGAGCTGTCACTGATCTAAGTGTAAACCAGTGATCTGGAAGCTTGGCTTTACAAGGCAGTACCAATTTCTGTACCAACCAATCTTTTTATATATAAAGTCAACCATGAATTTGAGGAAACAGTAGGAAAAACGCAAGACTCTCCAGACAGAATATTCTGAGTATGTCATACAGTATTGCCAGAAATATATGAAACAGAAATAAGCTCACTTACAGTATTTTTAGTAAGTTTGTGCCTAAAGCGCTGGAAAAGTTTCTGAAAGATTTCTCTTCTAGACACTATTCAAGTTAAGACCACACGAAAGCATACAATCATGTGCCTGTTGCTTCAAAAAGAAACAGCTGGTTTGTCAATTTTAAATACCAGTACACACTAAGTGTTAAAAATGTGCTTTTAAGAGTGAGTAAAGGAAGGCTGGAAGAGCCCCAACTCCGAAAGCCACTGAGGGAGAGGTGGCTGCAGCAGCTTAGCAAGAATAGAGCGCAAGAAGCCTTGTACTGCCTGTGCTTGTTACACATGTGCCATCTGGCTGGAAAAAAGAATTTCATCTCCCCTCATCACTCCGAATCTCTGCCAGCGCAGCAATCGCCCACATCACCCCTGATTCCCGTCACGCACCACGGGTCAGTCCATAGGAGATTACCTTTGGCACAGTCGGGACCAAGGAAGCCCGGGAAGCAGTGGCAGTGCCCCGAGATACATTCCCCGTTCCCGTTGCAATTAGTGGAGCAGTCGTCCAGCACTTCTATTTATCCGCAGAGTTGGGCACAAAGAAAAAGAGAAATTGGTTGACTTTTGAAGCGAATGGCATCTTCACCACTCTGCAGGACACAGCTTAACATACAACGAGGTACAGAGGCAGTAAAAGACCCATTTCCATTCATAGGGAGTATAAAAGAAAATTCCTGTTCAAGCATCTTACAAATATTAGATTTTGCCCTGACAGCTTGGAGATAACAAGCGCATCATTTATATTACACAGGAAAGCTTTTAAACTAAGTGTTCATGTAAAATTTACCACCATTAAAAGCACTATAAGAACCAAAGTATTTCCTGAGAAATATCCACCTTAAACACTCTTTTACTGGTGAAGTAATTTGTTTGAAAGCTGCCTACAGAATAGATTGTCTTCTACGGTGTTCATTTGAACTATGTGAGTGGACTTCCAAGGGGAAAGGGAAGATTTCCACTTCTGCATAATCAGAAGAAATAAAAAAAAAAGCTGTCTTAAATAAAGTGAGGCTAAATGCAGTAACAGACTTAGATTTCAAGAAAAAAAATCTCCGTTTTGCTCCTCCATACGCACATGCTTCATACTCAGCCTTTCACATCCTGGGGCAGTGGGGCACAGGATGGCCGGTAGTCACAAAACAGTGGTAAATGAGCAGCCAAAAGGCTATTTATTGGGTGGGCACCAGCACTGGAGCTAGAAAAGTCCTTTTGGCTGCAGAAAGATGGGAACTTAAGTAACAACTGCTGGGGAAACAGAGAAAAAGCCAGATCCTTTTGAAGCGTGTCTGTCCATGGCAGGTGTTTTGGGAAAGGCTTTTCCTCAGGGAAACTGCAGCTGCAGCCTCCTCTCGGAGGGGTTATGCTGTTTAGAAATGCTGCTTCTGTGTTGGTGCAGAAACAAACAGGGAGGAAGGTGCCTGCGTTCTGCTCCGGGCTGGACTTTGGCCAGGTTTCACACTCTTCATTGAGCATCCGTGAAGAAGCTTCCCAGACACCTTGAGTAGGACTTTCTCACACAGCAAAGAACACTGGCACCTCTTCTGCTAGGAAAAGGTGCTTTTTCTCAAAGCACTGCAAATAAGAGCTTTCTCACATAATATCATCATTACAATTCTACCTGCTCTTTTTAAAATGATTTTATGCAAGCTCTTCATAATGTTGGTATTGGAACGATATTGCCATTTTTTGCAAGGTATTACCATCTAGTAAAAATAGCCTCTAATTGTTGTAAAGAGCAGATGGCATGTCCATTACTAGTAAAGACATCTTGCTAAACATATGGTTGAACAGGTTAACTAAAGGGCAAAATGGTTAAAATCTTACAGCAAACCAACACTGTCATAAATACTACAACACTTTACCCAACATTGAATTCCAAACAAACCCCATATGTGAGCTGTGCTCACTAACAACTAAAGTTGCAAACTTTTGTCCACCATATTTAAAAAAAAAAAAAAAAAAAAAAGGCAATATTGATTTAAGATGCCAACGGGACAATTTCTCATGTATTTGCCTTCTGTGTTGCAGACAAAATAGTGCAAAGAAATAATCATATGAAATAAGAGTAACTCTCCAACAAATAGCAATAACCATAATCAAGCCCACAAATGCTGCCTTTTAGATTTTCTAAGTGATTAACATAATGAAAACAAAAGCCTGAAGTCTGGATTATTTTTCTAAGATTTATGATTCCTATATAAACATAGAGGACACATACCCATTTCCATTAACATTGAGCAAAATATCACCAGAAATTACTCAGACATTTAAGCTAGCATATAATCTTAAAACACATGAAAAATTCATAGTTTTTGATAATATCCATCTTTAATGCAGGAATGTGGCTATTTGTCTAATATTGGCATAAGTATGCAGCTATTCTCAGTGAGGTCAAATACATTAAACTGAAATAAAAGTTCTTTAAGAGAAGCTGGAGTCAAGGTCAATGACACCTTTTTAAATACAGTTTCCCAATATAAAAATCAGAGCAAGAATTTTATCACAATCATTCTTACCAATCGCTGTAGTTAGCACAAATACTTGCTCCACTTTCTTTCCATCGTTGTAAAATGCCATGTGCCAAGCCCCTTGATCCATATATTCAATGAAACCTGTCTCTTGCAGTGAAGTTAGGATCAGGTTCCTGGGAGCTTGCTGAGGCTCCTCTGAGTTTCTTGGTTCTTGTTTAATTAACTGCTTTCCATCCATCAGTTTTACAAAATCAAACTGAAATAATAATGAATAGAAATTAACCGCTTGGTAAATTTGTATAGGATCTACTCTGCCCTGTCTCAGTCAAACAGGGCTAAACCACTGAAATCTTCAGGGGAACCTGCCCGAATGAATAAGGATTCACCAACGGGAATGGAAGTTGTATAACCTGGTCCATTTAGCTCCAGCCCTTCATTACATATAAAAAATGATCTATAGCAGGTCTGAAATCAGGCATCAAAACTTGCTCTCTTCTGCAGCTGGGTAAGTTCAGACCTGCTCCATTAAATTCAGCAGACTTACTTTAAAAACTGTATCTCTTTAAAAGGAACAATTCCAAGATTCCCAAGATGCACGGCCTAGGTTAGGCCGTGATTAATCTCAAACACCAAACAGTGACTGAATAAGCTATTGTTCTACATCAAATTTTTAAATGTTTGTCACTTAAATATCACACATTAGCATTTGCATATACTTTTTTTCTTCATATTTTATTCATGAAAATAAGCATTAATACAAATATTCTGTGTCACTGAAAAAGAAATACTTAATGGAGTGGCTACTGGCAGCCTTGAGATGAATTAGCAACAAAATACCTGACAAGATGTAAATATTTCTATTTACATCTATTTACAAATATTTCTATTTATTTTACCCTGTTCAAAAATGGCTCTGTTTTTTTTTCTAGGCATTCTTCAGCCTGATTTTCAGACAAGCCCCACTTCAGCACAAGTGCAGACACAGTTTCAGCTAGAGCCAACAACAGCTAAGGGCATTTAATATTTCTGAGATGAAAGTTGCAGCAAGGACTAAAAAGCCTGAAGCAGTTTTGGGCAAGGTGGCACACCAGCCCGCTGGCCCCATAGGGGCTGCAGGTGCCACACGGTCACATAGCTGCAGCCATCCGGCCTCTTGCAGCCCTATGGAGTAGCCAGAATTGCCAACCTTTCCAGGACCACCCAGTCCCTCCATCTGAAAGCACAATTTGAGGGTACAGCTAGACCTCAGGAAGAGAAAGGGATGAGCAGGCAGCGTTTTGTGGTTACATCCAGTTCCTTCCTTCCATCCCCGGTGCTTTCAAAGTGCAATTGTGAATATTAGCATCCACTTTGCTGTTTGAAAATGTAATGCATGATTGAATTACTTTATTGCTAATTACCTGAGTATGAGTAGGTGGAATGTTTCTTCTGCCATAAATTCCCAGCAGAGAATCCTTCGCCAGTGAAATGTTAAATTTCAGGTACATGGGGTGGTGAATAGTGATCTGGAAGCGCCAGAACAAACCGGGTGGGATGGTCTGCATAACTTGGGCTCCAATCTCAACTTCTCCTGTGTCTATGGCTCGGCCCTTCTGAAACACTGATTTTGCAAAAACAAAGAAAATAATCAACAGTCATATTCATAGCAGCTGAAAATAATGTTGCATCCTTAGATACACTGGAGCATATTGACACCAACCCCTAAACTGAGGGCATTTCACTGAGTTCATTGCATTTTTAAAAAATTAATCAATTGAGAAGTAAACTTGCCTGCAATATTTACAAAAATCCACACTGCAGAACATTTTTGCCCCGGAAATCTTGCAACAAGTTCCTGATTACAGCAAAGTTCTAGGGCCACTGAGGTAACCACAGGCTTTTTAAGTGACCGTCAGGCTGCGAAACACAACCCACCAACGCGGGGGTGCAGAGGGGGCTTCCTCGGAGCCGTCACCCAGGCTGCTGCCCAAGCCACAAAAAGGGACACTGGGGAAGGCAGAAAATGCATCAGATCTGGTGGCTGAGACACCACGTCCAAGCCTGGATTTCTATTAACCACTATTGCTAATGACTGTATTACAGCAGTGATATTCTAGTCCTAGAGAATAAAGAACATCTGTTTTTGTTTGGTCTTTCTGCATAAAAGGATATACAAGGGCATAAGGAGAGGGACAAGCATTAAGTCTATAGCAAAAATTGGCATAACTTCACAATGACTAACAATAAATTTGCAGACATCTACAGTATGCAACTTTACACAAGGGTATGAGAGAGCTGAAATAGAAAGGGAAATGGAACGTGTAAAGAATTTGTTGCCAAACTAAATTGGAGCTGGCTTGCTTTGCTGGCTTGTATCACCATCTTTCTGTATTTTACTGCCTGCCAGAGATCAGCATCCTGACAAGCTTCAAGGCATGGACTCAGTCCTGCTACTATCAGAGGTAACTCCATCCTCTGTGATTTGCAAAACTCACATTCTTGACTGGAAAAAAAGGCAAGTTAAGTTGCTACACACAAGAAGAGCCCAAGAGCAGAAAACTGCCATCAGCAGCCTTAGCCATTTATGCTTTAATTCATTCCAAAACAGAATGAAGGATAAAGTGGAGCAGAATGAAGGATAAAGCGGAGCAAAAATGACTCAAATCTCAGTTTTTACAATAATGCATAAAAATGTGTAATACAACATAATCTGCCTGAAATATTGTAGATTTCCCCTGGAAGTGAACATGGCAGTAGTGAAGCTATGGCCAGCGTTTTCCTAAACTTTAATTGCATCAGGATCCTCAGCGGGCTCTTACGTAAGGCTTTAACTAGTGTAGGAGGTACTCAGCATGCTTAATGAATAGGGACTTAATTTAGAGGGCAGGAGCAATTCTCAGGGTACTGGATCTTCCAGCTTTATGGCTGCTTTGTGTCACTAGTAACAAAGCTACAGCAAAAACTGGAAGTGACTTCTAACACACACCGCTCCATAAAAACAGCTATTCTTAGGGCACAGAATGCATTTTCTAGAACTCACATACCTGTTACTTAGTTCGTGCTGCTTTAACAAAGCTTCTTCAATTTTTTATGGACCCCTACCAACCTTGAATATTCAATTTTGAAAATACATTAAAGCTTTTAATGCAGTTGAACACAAAAGACACATATTGTCCTGCCCCAATCCACATGCTAAGTTCTACTTGGATGATATAAATTTTAAGAATTCTCCTCTCTTTCCAGTAATCCAGCAATATTAAATGTTAGTGATTATTTGCAAGCAATTATCATGCATTAAATAAAACATTAAGGGTTTTTTTGGTGGTATTGACAAACAGGAATTAACGAGATTCAGTTACAAGATGGCAGAGCATTGCGTAGAAAGTCAAGGATTCCGGATAATTTTTGATGTTAATGGCCTTATTGGTCTGGGTTCAAAGTCCTTTAAAAAGACAGAAACTGCTCCTCAGTTTGTCAGAGTGAAAAGGCCGGGTTCTTTGTTGTAAATAAAAAGCATCACATGTTCAGCTAGGGCACAGGCATCCTTTGAGAAATGCCTAATTTGATGCTATCAAATTTTGCTTAATTAATGTGTTAGTTTGGCTAGGCTCAACACATCTCAGTAGCTTTCCCACATTTCTCTGAAAGGAAAGTGCTTTCATTCTGGTAATAATTTGGTGTACTCTTTAAGAAAAACCAACATGCATTTAGATTTAGTTTTATTTCACTATGTATGAAAGAAATGCATGTTGCTATTGACAACGGTGGCATACAGGAAAATAATACATTGCCCACCGAGAATACGTAGTTGCAGCATCCCTTCCTTTCACATGCAACTTTCTCAGACAACCATCCAGCATGAAATGGCTCCTGTAAGAGCCCTGCCTGAACTGCATGTTTTCATATTCACCGAGACGCTGTTCCTTCCTTATAGGAAAATGCTTCAGTTTGTTGCTATGCTGAACTGAGCTACACAGGTACTCAGCAGTACAAACAAGCCATTTGATGATGCACTCTCCAGACCAGCCTCTCATGTTTTTCTTGCTGTTTCTTTGGAGACACTGAAACAAGCATTTCAAATTACAATCCTGCACTTCTTCCCTAACCATCTTTCTCCTAACAACATTATACCTATGAAAAAGCAGGATTTAATTATCTACATATTATTCCTGATATAGCTCCCCGTTGGTATTACATCTTTCCTGTTCTTTCCAAGTGCACTTTCTTTGTAAGCCTAAAGTCTAAGATAGATTCCTAATCGCAGGTTTCTTTGGCTTCAAGAAAGTAAAACTCTGAGCAGCATGGTGCCAATTATCTTCACAAGAAAGTACCCATATGATGATTATTACTGATCCTGAAACAATCAATCTCCTTGTACTCCCCGGGTAAATACCAGCATCAATAGGATGCCTGAGTTTTTAATCACATTGCTACGTATTAAAATGTTAACTCATAGCCACGGGTCAGTGTGTTATAAAATGATTTTTTAAAGAACTCTGACTTGCTGTTTTGTCAACTTGATTTTCATTAAAAGATTAGTTAAAATATATGCTTTCAAAGTTTGGCAAAGCATCCTATGCAGCTACATAGAGTTGGGAGGTCACAATATCTGGCAGTACTTATTTATTCCTGTGAAATCGCACTAGGGGCTTCAAATTTAGAGGCAAAAATCAATTCTCTCTGTGGTATACTGCTGAAGCGAAGGGAGAAAAGAGCTGCCTGTTTCCAGGTCCTCTTTCCCACTGTATCTACATGGAGGAATAAAATCACTGGTATCTATGAAAAAAGATGGAGGAAAGGAGATTTAAAAAAAGGGGGGAAAAAAAAAAGGCAGAAAATAGCCAGAGCCCACGTATCAATGCCTGATCCCAAGCTCCCATTCTTTTTTCTTGTGCTTCCCCCAGTGTATGCTCCCGGTTAGCATGCCCTGTATAAGATCCCCCTAAAAATGAAGAACAAGAAGGTGGAACCACAGTGCCAACAATGTAACTACATTAAAGACTGGCCTCTGAGCTTGATGAGACCTTGTTCTTGGGTGTTTTTGTGGATTCACATGAGGTTTGGATGGTTTGGAGTAAGGGGATTTTGCAGTCTTTTGACACGTTGGGATATCTTGAGATGCCTTTGAGCATCTCTAACTTCTAAGACCATGTTCTGATGTGTTTTTCTTCTGTTCTTCCACCTTCGGAAGCCAAATGCTTTGGAAGAGCCCTTGTTAAATCTGTAATCTATTGACAAAATTATTTAGCGTAGTTGAGAAAAACTATTTGAGATAGGTTAGATATTTCCCACAGCGTACCTGGACAACAATACCAAAGTGTACAAAACATTTAAAGTAATTCACCGTCAATCCATTCTAAGGGAAGAAATAATGGAAAATAACAGCATCACTGCTCATTCATCTGACACGATGTCTTAGCAGTTGTGCCACATTGATTTGTTAGACTTCTCTAGTGGGATGTAATCTTCCTTCTGGAGGGTCTGGAACAATAATGCTCCCCCTTGTCTCATCAAGGGCGAGATCTTACCTGGCATACACAAAATCAGACAGCTGCTCTGCTAGGGAAGTCGAACACTCCAGAGCTCTCATATTGTTGCAGAGCTCTCAGGACAATTTTACCTTCTTGCAAATGACTGGTGTTTGCATTATATTCCCATTCACTTTTCTCCAATCTAACCTATCTGATTTATCCACTCATTCTTTTTTCTCTTTTTTTTTCTTTTTTCTTTTTCTTTCCCCTCCCTTAAGTATCTTAAGGTGAAATGGGAGGGCCATCTGCTTCCTACAGTTGTAACACATCACCGTGGTCAGTTATCTCATAGCGCTCAACAGGAAATACGTGTCAGAGCTTGTAATTGATACAGGGTAGTCAATCTAGCTGATTAAACGGAAAGATCTGACAGGAAGAACTTGCACGTCTGCCCAAGTCACCCTGCTCCCTGCTTCAGGCTCCTGGTTCCGCAGTCCTTGCCAGTCCATGTGTGCCCCTTGGCAGGACTGGGTCAGCTCACTGACCTGGCACAAGACTGCCCACCCACCCCACAAAGCCACTTGGTGCCTGCAGAGCAAACTGAGGTGAGCCACTTGCTCCTCCCCACATCCCTGCAGGGCCATGGGAAGCTGTGAGGACACGTACCAAGAAAGTGGGGTGACAGTCCCACCATCCTGGGGCAGCAAGGAGCCTTTCGACTCGCTCAGGCTTCAAGTGAAACCTCAGCAGATTCCTACAGTCTCATTCCCTACAACTGAGGGAACCAGGATTTGACAGGGACGCTGTATTTTAGCTTAAGCCTTAATGGATTGGATGCCTTTAAAAGCATTAGGATTTCCAACCTGCTGCATCTTCTGGGCTGTCAGTACAAGGACTTTCACTTCCCCTAGACTGGCTTTGGTCCATGAAGCAGAGCTGCTGCACAAGCCCTCCGCGGAAACCGGGAAGCTGCAGGGAGCCTCTCCCCTCTCCTGGCTGAAAAAGGAACCCCTGAACTCTCTAACCAAAGGAGGGCAACTGTTTGGGTGCTGAACATAGCTTTCCTAAGGGCCTGCTTCACTCTGGTAATTTCAGGAGTTCTCCTGAAGAGCACATCACCAAGACATGGACTTTTCACATCTGCTTTAAAATTATACCAGAGAACATACAACAACTTCTTAAGATATGTAACAAACAGAATCAGAGTTGGAGTAATGTTTAAATATTTCTAAATCCTCTCCCCTGCCACTCATACATACCTTTTTTTTCTGTTTTATCAGATACTTTTCCTCCAATCGGCGAGTAGGTGGTATCCACGGATTCTGTTCCTTTATTTCCATGGCTAACTCCATTTTCATAGAGCTGCCCTTCCACAGGCTGCAGTTGCCAGGTTAAGCCAAACAAGTGCACTGCTGCAAAGAAACGAACACCAATTAATTGATTTCTAAGCTACAGCACAGTCACTCAGACTAAAAAAGATTGTTATGACCCAATTTCTGCCAAGTGAAGTATTATTTAGTTCTGTCAGGAATAAATCAGAATTCCATGGATTTTAATGAGCAATTTACTCTTTTACCTGAAAAACTCAATGTTTAATTAGCTTCCATACTTTCTTTTGGAGCTCAGCCAGGTCAGCGTGATGAATTTCTACAGCAATTAATGGAAATAACTTGCAATAATAGGATAACAGTTGCATGACAGAGTGTCTGTGACAGACTCTAATGCTACATCAATGTTGCCCATCAACTTTCAACTGCCAAAGAGCTCAGAGTTTGTTTGATTAAAACACTGCCATGAAGCAAATTTCTAACCCTTTCCAACTCACTTCTAAGCAAGATTGTGCCTACCGCATTCCCAATTCTTTTCATTTAGATTAGTCTAAACATGAGTAAAAACAGTGACTTGGATAGATTTATATTAAACTGCAGACAGTATTCTAGCTCTGTATCTAAAATACATGTAATCAGTCTATAATGAACAAGAACAGAAAAAAATATTATTATTTGTGCAATGGGAAAACTCTTCTAATTATTAACCCTTTTGTACAACATATTTTTATGCAGCTACTTACTTCATTCTGGCTACATAGCCATTCACTATTATGTTTTCTTTAAGTTGCTTTTCATATGAAGCACTGAAGGTTTGTAGGAGAAAGCCAGCAACAGAAGGTACAATTTTCAGCATAATATGTTTGTGCTGCAGTCTTTCTAGCCAATTACCCAGGCCTTACTGAGGAGGACAAATTATTCGAGGAAGAGGTTGCCTCGGTATTGAAGTAACTCAGCAGGGAGGACTGATGACCCACTAAAATATGGATTGAGGATACCCCTCCACAGAGGGGATGGAAATATCATATAAAGAGCAAAAATTGAGTAACGATCTCTGTAGCCACAGGCAGCAATTGGCAGTGAGTAGCTGCAGCCCACCACAGAAGTCTAAAAATACAGGCCATGTATCAGCTTTTCCTGAAAAGTATAGGAACCTCAAGGACACTAGGGAAAAAAAAATGAGGATGATCTAAGATGAGACTTCTCATTTAAAAGATGCTGTGCTCTCCCTTACACTTGCATATACTTTTAGAAAAAAAATAATCATGATATGTACAGGAAACCAGCACATTGCTGTCTGCATCTGTTTGCTCATGTCTGCCTTGCATGCTTAACAGCTAACCTGGGAACCCAGGCTTCCAGTGGGCTCCTGCCAAGGACTTGCCAAAGCCACCACTGAACACCAAGCTGTCACTGCACCAGGGTTCATTCCAGGTCTGCGCCTCCTGGATCAAGCAGCAGGAAAGAACGAGGCAAGCCAAGCACAGCCAATGACAGCTGAATTGGTGAGGTGACACTGCACAGACTTTGTGCCACATTTGTATTTTCATACTGGCTGCAGGAGAAGAGAGGCAAGTTGACTGAATTCTCAGACCATGGCTTCAGGATCAGCCCCGGGCTCTGCAGACACCACTGAAATGCCAATTCCCCCTCCCTAGAAGAGGATTACTCTCGAATCAGAGGAGAGCTCCCAAACCAGAGATTCACCTCAACTGCTTCATATTCCATTGCCTGGAATGTGCTGTGGGCCCCTGGGAATGCTTTAAAAGGAGCTTGTAGTCAGCTCAGCCCGCCGCTCTGATCCGCAAGCTTATTAATGTAAGACAGATCACTGCTACATAAAGGAACAACAGATACACCAGCACCCTGCCCTGCTCCAGAGCTCGCAGCTCGTGCTCCTCACCTGAACTTCAGGGCATTACAATTTAAAAAGTCAATAACAACCAAAAAGAACCAAGTGTAATAGGACCGATAAGTAATAAATGCATATTTAATTTATAGTAGTGCAAATAATTATATTAATACATGAAACATTAACAGCTGACGTGAATCATAATTGCACATACAGAACTGCTTTTAGTGCCCATACAATCAAGAAGCATAACCTCTATATGTATTTTTACTGTTGTTATCATACCTATCTTAAGAGAGTATTTACATCAGCTACAGAGAGCACATCACAGAAAAGAACTGAATGTGTAATGCATATTTTTCCTTACTCTACACCGTTTCCAGATTACATACATTATGCATTTTGTCATCCGTTTGCACCGATTCCACTAGTTTGCTTGCTTTGTCTTCCCTTCAGGCTGAGGAAGTGCTGTTGTTTTTACAGTTTGTGCCAGAGCTTGGCAAGCTAGCAAAACTGTTTGTATGCATGTTTGACAGGCTGTTTCCTCCCTGAAAAACACCAACTGCCTCGCAGAGATGCCGGGCTCTGCCAGCCCTGGACTCCTGACTCGCAGCGTGTGGGGGACCGCGTGTGATACTGGCAGAGCAGCCTCCTCTTACACAACGAGGGACCCAGCGCTTGGAAACACTGCGCTCTGCTACGGAACCACCGTGCGCCTGAACTAATCCCACCGGCTTCTCCCACTGCGGGAGCCTGGTTACCTGGCAATGTTGCAGTAAATGGGACTTTCATTATCCTGCCTCCTAGGATACTACATACCTGCCTTTGGATCCAGGTACTACTCCTGTAAGAACCGGACTACAACCAAAAGCCATTGATTCTTAGAGATACCTTTTCCAGAAGGTACCTACAGGGAATATTCCGTGTGTATTTAGCAGACAGAGAGCTTTAGCTTGCCTCTTCCCTCTTCTGTGGTACTTTTCTTTTACCTAAGTTAGACTGAACTTTGACGAAGTCTTTTTCCTATATTGTACATGCATCGTATGTAAAATATTCAGATATTTCACTAAGTGAGTGAGTAAACAGTTTCTTAACATCAATGAGCTTCACAGCTGCAAAATTCCTACTTCAAGTTAGGAAGGGCTGCAGTGAGTCCCCAGAGGAATCAACCCATATCCCCTCACCTGGGCCTGATCAATCCTCTCATATAAAAGCTATCAGCACCTGTGCTTCTCTACCTGACATTCCTGAACATCCATCTTGATTCCTCTGTTTCCTTGACTCTTCCACGCTACAGCAAATCTCATCTGAAAACATATTCTCTCTTAGTTTGCTTGAACTTTCAGTATATTCACCCCTCCACCATTATATTATTTCCCTGCTCTATGTTACTTATGAGTTATATGCTACTATACGTAGAGCTCTACGTTACTCTAGGATGATTTGAAGGAGGCAAATATACCTAAAGGCCAAATCTGACCCTCTTCACGAAATGTCTAGAGATGTTACCTGTACTCAGAACATATTTTTAAGATAGTGCTGCTTAATTGAAATAAAGTTTCAGATAAAGTAGCAACAAAAAAGTGGATGTAGAGATTTTACATCATAGACAAGGATTTTAGTCCAGCTACTGTATTTGGTGGTGCTGAAGAGAACGGTGGGTGCCGTGACACTGAGCGGCTCCCCTGGACAGGCTGCAGCGTGGGGTCGCTCAAGGTGGCATTAGAGCAGTGACCTGGAGTACAGCAGAGTCTGCTTACGGTCCCTCTCCTGGCTAATTTACTACGCTTGTAAAGAAAAATAATTATTAGGTATAAAGCAGATCTCTTGCAGAAGATAAATTAAAGGCCTATATCTTCTATCCTACCCATAATTTTCCTTCATGGAAAAAAGGACATGAAAAGCTAAGATGGCTTTATTCTGTCTGAGGGATTTTCTCTATCCAGAGGCAGATTTTTGGTTAGTTCATGTTACTTCTGTAACCAAAAGCACTTGGGAGCTGTTCAGAATCAGAGTTTGGGCCTTTACCTGCTAAGTAAATGACCAGGTTGCTCATTTTGTGCAGCATTTAAATAAAACTGACACTTTTAGATAAGGTGCAATCCAGCTCTGCAATTTTGCAGTATACTGTAAAAGTAAATATTCACAAACATATAAGCATTTTTTTTTCAGAATTGACTTCGCAAACTGGATTAACCCACCATCTGCTATGAAGTCAATGATCTAATTTAATTTATTCTTATCTACCTTCTGTGTAAGCACAGCTTGTCAACTCCTGTGCTACATGTTTGGCAGAATATGAATAAGAGGCTTGGCGCACATACAGAATAGACTCTCAGTAGTGAGGAAATGTCAAAAAAGTCCTGTGCTCATCATCCCCAAGACGAACTTCAGAGGACAGAAATCCTAGAAATGCGAATTATCTGCAAATTGTTGACCTGCACTACATGCTTTTGTTCAGCTTTCTGTGCTGTTCTTAGTTATTTTGGAAAGTCTCATTAGATGAGACTACATCTCTCCCACGACTACATCCCACATGAAGCCTAGACGTTAGAAGAGCCACAGCAGAGAGCAGATCTGCAGCTCACTATTCTTCCTGCTCTGACCAAGTACCAGAAAAGCAGTTATTTGCAGTAACTACTATCAGGTTCTGTTTTTAAAAATGGATTTGAGTGGCATTTTGATTGTGGCATAAAGCCACATTGCACATCACTTCTTCAGTTCTGTGTGGCCAGTGTAAAGGCGAATTAATGAGAAAAATATCTAAGACAGCTAGGAGTCTAGTCAAATTCTGCTGCTGAATCTGAACCTACAGACAGGTGCCTTTCTAGACTTTTAGACTTGTTTTGTAGATAAAATGCTAATATCCTACCACAATGATATTGGAAACTGTTAATACTGGATTTCAGCCTGAAGCAACCTACCATTTTTTTTCTTTTTGGTTCTGTATTGAAGTGCTGTGTTATTCTGTAATATATAGTTTTTATTATCCACCTTAACTTTCAAGCATCTCCCTCTAGTTCAAGCCACCCCCTTTATATATATCTATACCTGAGATTAAAAATATCTCCCCTCCCGTGCAATCCTCCTACGCAGACATAGAATAATTAGCCTGGTTTCACTTCTCATTACTAAGCCGTCTGTTAAAGCTCGGGCCAAACAAAGCAACATTAGACGACAGGACAGCGTGGGGAGGCTGTTAAAGCTCGGGCCAAACAAAGCAACGTTAGACGACAGGACAGCGTGGGGAGGCTTGTGGCAACAGCAGCGGCACCAGCGAGGCCCCGGTCTGAAATACACATGGCCTCCAACCCCGGCCTAGTCGTTCTGCCTTAAGCCTTCACGCCAACAGCAGGCCTGTTTTAACTTCCCTTCCCTCTACATGAGAGGAATCCTAGACCTGATACCACCTCCTCTGCCCACTCATAAACAGCGGTAACGTCGCCAGTGGCCAGGATAACTTAGCATCCACGCTCGAGAATTCATTCGTATATAAAATAGCCATTTTGTAGTCAGTGCTGGTTAAACCTAGGAACACAGGATCCAATTTTCAGCGGCACCGAACATCTGCATCGCCTCTTGAAATCAATAGGCACTGCAGGAGTTCAGCACCTCTGATCAATAGGACTGGTGATTTGCAAGTCCGAATCAGATACTGGTAAACAGGGTGAGATATCACAGAAGAAAAACCCTACTGAATAATGGGCTAAAAATAACTAACTGGATGAACAGTCACATCCTCATACATCATACTGTATTTAAAGAAAATAGTGCAGTAGTGAAGAATTACAGAAAAAAATCCCTTTTCACTTCTTATTTTAACTCTTGTATTTGCCTTATACACTCTTTTCAAATTTTGGGTTGAATTTCTTTTCTAATTGATGATGAATTCTAAAGTTCTTGTTACACTGAGAATAGAAGAGATTGCATTTAGTGATAGGGCTCCAGAACACGAAGCTATTTCTTGGTGGGGAGAGCAGCCCAGACTAACAGATGAGCACAGGGCCGCAGCTATCGACTGCACTGAATCAAACTGATACGGTCGTTTCTTTCATGTGGTAATTGAGAATCCATGTTCTGGCCGTTAGAAACACCTCACATCACCGAGAGAAATATGCACCAGCGCCAAGCCAGGAGTTCATCTGCTTCTCTTTATAATTAAAAGTAAAAACTTTGACTGTAACTGTATTCCTGTAATTTTCCCTCAAGGACAGTCAGCTATTTGTTTCTCCGGTTGGAGCGGTCATTTGCACATTTGCCTAAACCTTTAAAACATGAAAATATTTTACTTGCTAAACTAAATACTGTGACTAAAGCTTTTCAATACATCAGCTCTTACATAATCATTTACAGTTCCTTTTCGTCCATAATATTCAAACTTATTTCAGCAAGGGGGGACCAAATCATAAACATGCTGACTTATAGGGCAAAGATGGGAATATATGAGAAAAATATATACTACTATTATTTAAAAAACAACTAGGAGTTCAAAAGTTAGAAAATACAGAGGAAATATGTGCTCTCAGTTAAAGCTCCAATATTCACACTTAGGGCTCACCGAGTATTACCCTATTGAGACTCCCTGATAATAAGGAAAGACTGAAAAATACAAGAAGGAAAATTTGCTAATTCATCTTCTGAGGAAAAAGGAATCAATGATATTTTACACCAATACAACACTGGTCTTCGTTGGTTCCTTATAAATATTAAAGCCATTTGCAAATTTTTGATCTGGAATAAGCCTTGAATTTCCAAGACTTTTGGCCTGTTTTGATCTGAAGCTTGAAACTGGGTTAATATTTAACTAGTTAGAAAGAGGCAGCATAAATATTAATTTGGAATAAATTAACTAGTATTTGAATGGACATGAAAGCTTTTGCAACTGAAAAATTTCTGGGACAAATGAAAAGAAACAAACGCACATGGGAAATTTTTCTAAATTTGTATTTCTGTTTCAGAGGTTATATTTGGTTGTGGAAATAACTAAAAAATATAAACAAAGGTATGCTAATTTTACTCAGTACTGCCTAACAAATAAGCTACTTTATATAACTAACTATAAAGCTACTTCATTTGTACATGTATATATATATATGCACACACATAAATAAAACTCCTTTATAACTTAGTAGCTACAAAGAAAACACCTTTGTCAACACAGTGTGAAGTCAACACAGTGACTTCACATAAGGTTCTTCACTTGCTGAGGGCGGCAGCCCTGCACCTCTGCAAAATGAAGCCATTTCTCCCCGTGGCAGACAGATCCAGGCAGGTATGAAGCAGGCAGTGCCTCATCCAGCTAAAACTGAGATAACGTGGGTGGGATATGTATGTAGCAAACAGATGAGGCTGCAAAAATTATACAGCCAGGCCTAACTGAGGGCATATGCTCACCAGCTGTTATGCAAATCTGCAATTAATGTAGCTTACTAGATCCTCAGGTGCTTTCAGATAACCATATACCAGAAATGATCAAATCTGCTTTCCCATCTGCATTAGATCAGGGTGCTAGAAAAAAAAATCTCTCTTTATGAAAATGTCACTGAGAGTAACTAGACCTTTGTCACTGGGGGACCAAAAATACAGTGGAAAGTAGAAATAACTGAATTTTCAGTGGGACTTGGTTCAGAAACTCAAATCCATCATAAAAAGTTTATTCAGGCGATATAGAAAAGCAATGGCTTCTTTTCTGGTTGAAGGCAGATCTTGGTGTCTCCACACAAACTTTACCAAGTGCAAACTACTCTTTCAGATAAACCCAGAGACACTCCTATTAGCCAAGAAACTGTTGGGACAGCCTGGCTCAGCTTCTCTACAGATCACCGGCTACAGCAACAAAGTTAGTCTATGTGAGCAAGGGAATCATACGAGCAACAATTCTGTGTGTTTACAGAAGTCACAGTCACAATCCAAGATTGATTGTAACAAACATCCTGCAATAAACACCAACTGCAAAACCACCGTGCAAATTAATGTTCAGCCAAAATGTCATGCAGTAAGTCAAAAAGCTTTGCTCTCTAGTATATGATTTTAATCACATTGACTCCCAGTGCAATTCAGTATTTATCTTCCAAATAAAAGGAAGGAGTTTCTAACTGTTTTGATAAATCCTATCAATCTAGCGTGATACCAAAATTGTGAAATCCGTTACTTACCCAAAATGAGTTTGAAATTAAATAAGTCCACTTTGATATATGTAACTTTTATTTTTTTTCCCTAAAACATAAATATAGTATTTTTAAACCGCTACAAGTCTAACCAATGATGCAAAAACTAAGGGGAAAACATGAAGGTATTCGATTTCGATTAAATCAAAGAAATGAAAGAAAAACAGCAAGGCAAAAATGCAATACAGTAATCAGTATCTCTAAAAATTATTTAAGAGTAACAACATTGTAAGTCCTAATACAAAAATCAAACCTTTACTTTAAGAAAAATATCACAGCAATTAAAATCAGTAGGAGTCCTCTACTAGTGCAAACATGTCATCTTGAATAATATTTCTTTCTCTATTAGGCAGCATTGAGGTTAACAGAGTAGAAAGTTAATGAGAATTCCCTGTCGTACGCAACCTCTGGCCAATCTAGCATTTTGCTTGCCAGAATTTACAGAGCACCCAGCGGCAAATATTATTAGTAAAACATGATATTTATATTAGTGCAAAAGCAAGCATGACAGCAGAACTGAAAAGGTGAAGAAGAGTTTCAGTAGCAAAGAAACAGGCTTACCGATAACATAGGCTAGCAACAACGCCAGCGTCACGGTAATAGCGGTAGCGCTCAGGGCAGTGCACTTCCAGTTGCAACACCTGTAAGGTTTGTTAAAAGTGAAGGCAGGTCTAGAAAAGGTACTTCTAGGAAGAGGCCTAGGAGGTGGAGAGTAAACAGTATTGGATGTTAAAGGATAGTTCTGACTGGCTGCACTGAAGATAGCTGAAGACCCAGATCCATGTTTAAATAGGAAATGCCTACAAAAAGAAGAGAGAGAGGCACATTGTAAACACCAGTTTGTGCTTTCAAAAGTGATAGGAACTACATAAGCATTGTAGCATGGCAAATACTGTATATGCCTTCAGAGAACATAAAAGACAGGAAAACGTATACTGAAACACCCTGCACTGGAAGTGCAGCATTTTAGCCACGCCAGAGACTGTCAGTAGGTATCTGGGAGATGCAGACACACCAACCTCTGCTGAAAGCAGCCTACAGATGGCACAGGAAAAAGTGTGCCAGGTCCCATTGCTCCCAGCACCCCTGTACTTATTTTCTACTACTGATTGTCATCAGAGAATAGGGAAAATAAAAACAGTAGAGAAAGGAGACTGCTTCGTGGGATACCCTCAGGACAACCCTATCTATCTTGAAAAGTGATAGTTATGGCATAGCAAAGTACACACACTTTAGTAATCTTTAGTTTAGCAATCTTAACTGAGACACTGATTTGGAGAGCAGCCTCTCTACAAATGCTTTTTCCCTTCCGTGTGGTTCTCAAATGCACTAGGCTGGCAAGCTCACCAGGAGGAGGCCTAGTTCAGTCGGGGTGGGAGGAGGGCCTCCAACAAAACAAGCACCCAAGCAAAGACTAACATTAGCATAAAAAATAAGACAGAGAAATATGTCCTGCAGAACAGGCTCTGGTGGACGCACCTACAGCAGTCAGCTATAGGAATATGGAGGATTTTCAGGACTGGAAAGTACTCTCCAGGAGAGTTAGGGAAGAGATATTCAACTTCTAAAAAATAACTCACTGTTCTACATGCTCAGATATTGTAGCAATAAAGGACATCACCAAATCTGACCATACAAAGTGCTCTTCTTTTGCAAACACACATTTTTTGTGGCTTTTTTGCTTTGTTTTAGGTTAGCGATAAGCTGGCAGGGATGAGGGGCTGGCGGCCGTGGGCAACCACATGTGCAAACCAAACGACACAGCGAAATTTCCAAGCTGGAGCTCCCTGATGAGAGCTGACATCCTTTGCAGCCTTTCAGGTGACAAATGCACCTTTATTCCTTCAGGAAGGTGCAAGAGAAGTTTTGAGTGCGTGTACGTATCCATCACCCTGGCAGGCTCCTCTGCTTCATCCACAGCAGGGCGCACACACAACCAGGCGCTCAGAGGAAACATGAGTGTCCTGGGACATTTGATATAAGAATATTGTAAATCCATGCTCGCAAAATGGTAATTGCTAAAATGGGACAATGAGCTGGATAGAACTGTTTCTCTTGTAGCATTTTAAAAGAAACGTTACAGTTCTCCAAAAGGCCAGATTAAAGAAAATAAAAAGGTACTAACAAGCAGATTTGCTTCTGAAGGGCCTTTTCTCAGGCAGTTACATAAAAAGCGAAAATACTGTTTAGTTTGTATTACAGTTATGCTGTCTGCCTACATGGATTCTTTTGATAAACCATTAAGAGCCAAATTTTGTGGTATTGCTGTGTTGAGTAACACACATTCAGCCTTCATACCTACTACACATGTAAGCAGCATTCAGCCAAGTACTGACAACCTGATTCCACTGAGCACAGCATCCCGGGGCTGTGTCAGACAAAGCAGTCCCATTGGCCTTCCCATTCATTCACTGGGAGTCAGATTATTAATTATATGTTATGATTATTTTCATAAATGGTAATGATCTGAACATGTTAACTTTCCCTTTAACTATTTAAGTTCAAAAAAAAATATAATCAAATACAATACCATAATAAATTCCAATGAAATAACATAACTTCCTACAAGACTCTCTCTGCCTGCTTCTCCCTTATCAGGCCACTGGACTTTGCTTGGTTATTTTGGCTTCTATATTTCTTTAGGCTGCTTCACTGCCACACATGAAGGCTTTTGCCCATATATATGGTAGACTCACTTTTCGGTCAGCAGTTAACAAGATATGTGGTGACTTAGTCTTTTGGTTGTGGTCAACTTCGAAGCAAAATTTCTCTTATATACGTAAGGAACCACAAGTAAAATAAGGATATAAAATAAGAGCAGTATTACTGTAATTTATCTTAACCAGTCAACAGGTCTTTAACTGGTTTAACTGGATGTTCAGAACGTAATGACAAAACCCTACTTATCTGATACTTTTCCTTTTATAAATTTTGGAAATTACTGTAAAATGGTCTGATACTGGCAGTATTGATTGCCCTATATGGTGCACAGTTCAAAGATATCAGAGGTAAAGGCAAAGAGATGCTGAATGGAGAGGTATTATTAAAGCTCTAATAGCCTAGCAATCAATAGCCAGGAATAATCTCATTCTCTTGCACAAGGATTTATAAATGTGGTTTGATAGCCTGATGGTAAAATACTAGTGTGCAGAGGGGTTTCTTTAATAGCAGGAGAGCATGAGAATGTGAGTACACACAAGATGGATTCAGCTCACACCCTTTCAGACAGATAGAAAACTATAATCACACCCAGGAGAATTGATATAGCTCTAATTTGTTGTTATAAAACAGAGATTATGATGCAAAGCTACACTGCAAGGGAGCTACCAATGAAATACGGTTGAGAAAACATTATCAACTGCAATTGTTTATGCATCCCATTTTGGGGAGCGCATAATGACTACCTCAAGACATTTCTACAGAATTTGAAAAACACTGGTGGCACAAAGACAAATTTCCAAAGCTAGACTGTGACTATGTTCTCATAAACTCAGATGACTACTCATCCGTCTAAGCACACCACTGCTCCCAAAGGACATTAGGACACAGTAAACTGTTGCTATCAATTCTATAATATCAGCCTCTCTCTAAAGAGCAAAATAATAAAAATCGCAGTTCAGGAGTTTATATGTGACTTTAGCTTGGTTATGTGCCTTAATATTCAACCTAACATAAAAGGCAGAGCTTTTTTTTTTTCAATTAAGAGAACAAGAAAAAAACAGAGAATAAGAGCAATAGATAAGACCACTCATACTAAATAGGAAAGACCCAAATGTTCCCAAAAATGTAAAAAAAAATCATGAAGATGAAAATATAATTCTCTTAGAAAAAAGAAATAAAGGACATAGGCATCTGTGAAATAAAAGTCAGTTAATAAAACTGATAGCTGTAAGATATAAAAATATTCAAGGCTCAGTTATAATTTCACTGTACAAAACACAGAGTCAAAAAAATATGTATTAATGTAATCATGTAATGTAATACCTGTTTGCCTATCTGTATATTTGTTCAACTCTACAAATCCAAATCTTTTGAACTTTCAACTTTCACCAGGAAATCCGACAAGGAGGAAAGGATCCTACCAGTCTCGTAAGGAGCAGGAAGGACACAGGGGACCCCAAGTGCAAGGAGCTGCGGGTAACAACGTCGGTTCTTCCCGCTCTGCCCTGTGCCCAGCTGCCACCCGCGTGGCCAGACCAGGGCAGGTTGGTGGGAGCACCGAGGTCCCAACCTGCTGCTTGGTCCCCTCCTGGTCAGACGGGGAGTTTCTGGGGAGTTAGGTGGTGTGAGGCAGGAACTGGGCCCCCTCAGTCCTGCAGCTCGCAGAGGCGCTGGCTTTCCCAGTCCAGGGGTCCCACAGGGCTCACCTAACTGCTCGCGCTCTACCTCGAGACTAACGGCACATAAGCAGGCGTGCAGCTCGCACCAAAATATTCCATTCACAGTGACTAAAAACATACAGGCTGGTAATTAACTTCCTTCTGTCCATCCTGATGTTCCTCTGTCAGGACGTTTTGTTCCATTGGCTTGTTACCTGCAGTGGCAACCTAAGTCCTGTAAAAGCTACACCTGAAGCAACACCCCAACTGAATTCACGTGATAAGGCAGTAACACTGCAGAAACAACACGAACCACACGCAGGCCTCCTCTGTTAAATCCTGAGAGAGTATTTTGCTATCCCAGTACTGCAGCCATGTCCCTCTACTCTGTCAAGGGCTTGGCACTGCTTCAGAGAACTCGCCCTGTGTTTCAATCTCAATTTAGTCCATCTCATACAGTTCAACATGTTTTCCTTTGTTTTACCAAAAATGATAAATTTGTAACAGAAAAACAAAGGAAAAAAAGGTGATTTGAAAGCAATCCAATGAAGGAGTTCAGAGAAAGACAAATACAGAGGATCTGCCCACAGTTCTCCTGGATAACAGAAGTAGGAATACATCCATACCTGTATTCAGTTCAGTTGCATGAAGTAGTTATTAGTTGATTAATTATCTAGTGCATAACTAAGTGACAACGAAGCTAAGAAGTCTTCAGTTTGGTCATTTAAGTTCTTCAACTTCTTTTTAAATAAGTTGTGTGACTTCACTGCCTAGTTAACGCAACTGAAATAATTCTAATTTAGATGCTACCAGGAGCAGCAAAGGCCATTCTTCAATAGCATAATTATTGCAGGAAGGAAACTTCTAAACTTAACTAATGATCAGAATATGGACCTTTGCATACAAATCATTCCTCATCTCCCACACAGCTGATATGCAGTATATATGAAATATATAGTATAGAAACAAGACAGCAGTTATGCGGCAGTAATATATTAACAATACCATCTTGTTTAAAACCAATCTGGCAAAAATGTATGTGAATTATAAGACATGATTCATAATTACAGATAGAATCTGACCTAGAATTGTATCTTGTGCAGCCCTGTGCCCTATTCTAGCTATTTATTTATGAGAATGTGGATGAAAGAGGAGGGAAATGGTCTTGAAAAATATGTAGCTCATTTATTATATGATTGCATCTTTATATGTAGAACTGAATTTCCTTTAAAGACCCATCAGAGATTTGTCTTTGGAAATACAACTGCATTGTTTTAATTCCCTCTTGGGCTGGATTTGCTTTCTGAATCATTTCCATAGAATTGCCTCTCTTTACGCACTCATATTGACTTTGCATCGTGTTTGAAAACTTCAGCCCTGTGACCCTGCACGTGGCAGGATGTAAAAGGCTGCCCGTGTCCCCTGCTAATCGCTTCGTTAGAGGGCCCCAACAGAAGCGACGTGGCGCTCACCCGTTACTGCCCAAGGCAACTCCACTCCCTTAACCAGACACCTCAGCTTTCAAAGACCCAGCAGAAATCTGGGACAATCATTATATTAACACACAACAGTGCCAAAGATCAATCAAAAACAGTTTAAACAGGCGACAGTCAGCTGAAATTCAATCTTTTTCTGGTTTCATTGGTTGTTTACTGAACAAGTAGCTAAAACAAAAGCTACGCTAGCAGAGGTGGAATTTAATCTTGAATAGATTAGCAAGGGCTTCATCAGTATGATATACCGTGACACTGCTATACTAATGCCATAGTATAGATACATGTTTCCAGGCAATAACATTCCAAATATTTAAGTTTCTTCTTAAAATTAAAGGATACCATTGTTTGTATGCCTGTGTCCTTTTCTGCTACAGATGTTCTCTCTTCCAAATCAGATTAAGTCATTTGTATTCACCTGTTAACATTTTTCTCTTTCAAAACTTACATTTATTCCTCTTTTGTTTTAGTAAATGAAAATGGTGTGTTTTATAGGAAGCCACCTGACCAACTTGGGTATCAGTGGGCAGAAAACGACAACATATTTTTACTCTCATTTATTACCTTATACACTAGTCTATTATTCAAAATGAGCAAGAATTATCCACAACAAGACATTTCAAATTACTATATTCAGATTAGATAAAAACACTTACACATACAAATACTATCATACCGTGCCAGGAAAGCTCAAATCTGACCTTCTTCCAAAGAAAAAATTACAGTCGAGTATACAAACAACTTAAATTGCCTTGTAGTGACTGGCTTCCAAATTATTCACAGGAAGACAGAGCCTTAAGTGCTATAACTAGAGACATTAAAATGATAATTCACTGGAGTTGACAAATGCTTGTATTTTTACTTCTATAAAAGATGGTTTTATCCTTGCATTATTAAATTTAGGGTCATATTTACAGCTTTTATATTAAGTTCATGGTCATATTTATGACTTTCAGTATATCTTTTTCAATCCAGAAGTCTTAAATATTTTTAGATCTTTCCCTCCGTGCAGAGAGAGCACATGGGACTTGGAATTTCTAACCCTTGCCTTGTGTCTGGGTTGAATATGACCAGTCTCTCTGTGGGTTAGATTTATTGTTTAATTAGGTAGAAAATGACAAAACACAGAAGTCATCTCAAAATAGCAGAAAGTGAACACCACAATTTGAAGGAAAGCTCCTAAATGATATTCCCTAGCATTTATTTTTGGTCATTTAACTCAGGGGTAAGTTCCATTCACAACCGAACTAATGAACTGCCCTGCTCAAGCAGTAATTGCCTCCTTGCTTGATGCTTTATGGTCACCAACACCTGTCTGCCTCCGGAGCTGTGAAAAATCCTGGGAAAATAGGGTGGAAAGGTAGGCACAAAAATGCTCTGTGCAGCTCTGCAGTGGAGCTGCATTCTCAGGGTGAAGTGACCAAGGAGAAAACACGCAGCTTGCAAGATCTCCCACTGAACTGGATGTCTGCGCGTGCGCTACTGCTACTACCACTACTGCTATTATTATTTTTGCATTTTCCAGCTTAAACTGACCACGATCGAGTATGTACAGGTTTCTGCAGCTTCAAAAGCTATGAACATATATTTTGAACAGCACAAGTAATTATGAGCTTAATTAAAAAAAAAAAAAAAGGAAAAGGACCACTGTTCTGAATAAATGTTTTGGTAAGTAACAGCTGTTGAGATTATACTAAAAAGCACCAGAAAAAGACTACTTTCAAGAAAACTGAAATCCAGAAAATGTTAAATATGCACTGTGACCAATTACATAAAACAGAAAGAAATCCCACTCAGTGTATAAGGGGTCAAATCAACTTCTTAAACTCCAAAACTCTTCAAGTTTTAAGTGCTTTGAACCAGAATCAAATTTTAGGGCCCTGAAATATTCCTGAATAATAACCAAAAATCACAACTGCCTTCAATCCCGAATACTTCTCTTATTACCCTACAACTTTAAAGTTTTATAAAAATTAATGATAATTGAATCACAGGTTCATGGTCTGGTACTTCACTGTCCCTTTAGAGGAGCTATTACCATGGTGATAAGATTGCTTAAATTAAGCTGTCTTTTTCACAGGACTTGGCTCGTTTCCAGTGCATTGAAGGGAGATTTCAGTCCATTCAGCACAGCATTAACCTTACTGCCAACACTGCTAAATGGGTTATAGGAACGAGAAAGAAATTTCATTTCAAAAGGAAGGAACAAGCACATATGTAAAATCCTGAAGCACAGAATACAGGGCTAAAAATACACACTTTGAAACAAAATTGGAATTAGTCCATTTTGATATTTTGTCAGAGAATTTAAATATCACAAAATAACATACACCTAACGCTCAGGGAGTCTAAACATAAAACCGTATCCAAAAAGTCCAAAGGTTTATCCCTGAGAGGGTACTGTAGCCTAATACACAGTGGATCAGAAATACTATCAACCGAAATACATTCTTAAAATCTAATTTTTCACTTGCATTTTGGAAATTGCCTGAATGAAAAAAAAAGCAAGAAGCAGCAGGAAAAAAAAAAAAAGAACAACTCAGCCATGTAAACAAACGCTGAGTCAACTAACAGGGAGCAGAGAAGAGAAAAAACACACTCCTCTGAGTTGTCAGGGTTTAACACATACTCCATGAAAAGCAGTAAGCCCGGTTCAAATGGGGCTGTCAGAGATAATGACAATGTATAACTCTGTAAATCATAAGATTTGAAACATTAGAGCAAAGTATCTATGAAACCTGAAAAAAACAATTATAGCAGGGAAAGGACGGGAATAGGCAGAAGGTTGCAAGTACTTCATTCTAGAGAAGAAAAAAATCAATTTATGTAAGAGCCCAATAAAATTATGCTGCGAAAAAAGAGAATCAATGTTTCCTGTGTTTTTATGCGGTGCGAGAGAACCTTGCAGTCTTTTCTTCTGACAGCACTTACAAATTATTTTCTATGTGACACAACATAATTGCTGTGTGTTCCTAAGTCATTTTAATAAGGCCTAAGTTGTTTCCAGCCCTGGGTGTGCAGGCACACAGACTGAGCACACATTTGCATTCACAGGCACATTACAGCCCTGAAGGCTGCAGCGCGGTCAGCTGGTGGGTTAAGCTGTTACATCTCTTACGGGTACATTTTTTTATATTGTTTTTTCTCTTTCCTCACCAAGGGCTGTTCTGCATCTCATCCTCTGAGGCTGCAACGGTGCTTCTGCTGCTGCTTCAAACTGGGTACAGTCAGACCCACAGCCGGAGCAGAGAACTGGCCCTGACTATGAAGATGATGGAGATGCTATTTTCAGCTTTGGCAAAAGCTGGTGCAAACTTAACAAGTTCTCACCTTTCTATTTTAAACTCTGCACCAGAAAGCTGGGAGAGCAGGTTGGGTCCCCGCAAGAGTGTTTCCCATGGAAACTCTTCCCTGGATTCCCATGCATGCAACACCTTTAGCTGAAGCACCAACACTTGCAAAATTTCTGATTAGTCCTTTTCTATAAAAATGTAACAAAATTTAACTCTACAGCAAAAATTCTGGCAGGTACCACCTCTGCATAAGCCTCTACTACACCCTTTATCAGTCTAATGTAGGTTTCCAAAGCATAATTATGTAAGAATAGATTTCTAGTCATTATGCTATATATACTTTCAGAACTATGGAGTTTTTTTTCCTGTGACACATTGCCATTACAAGCCCACTTATAAATCTGCTTCATTTCCGTCCATCCAAAGCAAGTGAGACTTGTAGTCACATCATTAGTTCTAGGAAATCTGTCTGGAATTTCTCCTGTATTATGCAGCAGTAGCTAAACTGTGCAAACATGTGTGCTATTATGGATTAACCGGACAGTCTGTTGGATAGCAAGGCTGAACATGTGCATTGTAGATTTTGGCCAGTTATTTCAGTACAGAATAAATTATTTCTCTAAATCTTCTTGCCGATTACAAATGTTGCAAATTAAAAAAAAATCTATACCTATTAAGTACATATATATTAGGTAGATTTTGTACTATTAAAGATTTAGAACAGAAATACAGCTACCATTTACATGCTTCCATTTATTTTGAAGGATTACTTTTAATAGAGGGATGAATATTCATGCAGGAGAAAGGGAAGAGAAGTCAGATACTGGCCAGGTGTTTGCGATCCTACCTGAATCATTCCTTGTTAAAGAAGGAAAAAAAAAAAATCTTTTATTTTTCTCTGTTTAAGGCTGTGCTGTATGCCTCTAAGTTCTTGGAAACGGTGACACCAAACATTTTCTTTTACATGTTCACCCGCTACATCACTTGTCCCTACATAAACTGCAGGCATTCCTTGGTGAACAGTTTCGTGGTTCCTGATTTAAGATTAAATACCCTTTCAGCAGGTTCAGGAGAGCTAGCTAGCAGCTAGCTACTGGGGTGCACAAAACCACCCAAAGCAGTCAGTGAAGTTTGGAAATGCAGAAAATTCCCAGGGTTGGTGATGCACTGAAGCGTAGCCCACAGCACGTTCTCCGGTTCTGATTCCTAATCCCCTGTACCTTTTCATCTGGATTCAATCCCAGAGAGGTATCTAGATAGGACCCTTCATGTGAAGACTCCTTGTTACAGAAATGAGAGAGACTTATTATAAAAACTACATAAACAGAAGGATGATTCTAACCATTTACAGAACATTGTGTTTAAAAAAACGTATTTAAGAAATAATAGTATTTTGCTGCTGCTAATGAATTTTTAAAGAGTTTTCATTTTATGTTATTTCACTATTCTTTCACTTTTCCCCCCTCCCTTTTTCTCACTTCTCTGACATATAGAAAAATGTGGTTGAACACACATTTCAAATAGAAGAAAATGCTTTTAGTTCATCTATTTGATATAACTTTGAAAATACACTGATTGAGCGATTAGTGAAACTCAGATTTTGTCTGTGTTAAATTTGGGGGAAAAGTTTCTTTCCTCCTGTTTCTTTTGAGGTATTTCAAGCAGACAGCCTGCTTGAAAAAAAAAGTCAAGTTTTATCATATAATGACTCAGCTAATTCTTCACTTCTTTAGAGTATCACCAAGTATCATTGAGACAATCCTGTGCTTTTTACGTTGTAGAATTTCAAAATCCAAACAAAATCCTTGTTGAAACTTCCTAGTTCTATATTCACAATGATTCTAATAGAAGGAGAAATGTTGTAGAAATTCAAGGGCTCATTAAATGCAGCAAGTCAGCAACATGACTGTACTTAAAGGCCATCAAATTAGCTAGTACTTACCATGAACAAAGAAGCCTATGGCCAGAAAGCCAGCGGAAGCTGCGCATGCATCCCTGCAGGCAGGATGCAGGGAACTGAATCACAGCTTTTCGGAATACACAATGTATCTGTTTGTTGCTATTTTTCAACATAGGAAACTACAGATGATTGTGAAGTTGAATCCTCCATGCTCTGTCTTCAAAAAGTAAGGTTTTTCAAGTTTAATTCATGTCTTTGGCTTACATCCTTTCAGTGTTATTAAATGGTTATGGCATTCTTTGAGTCTGTATATGCATTTACATGTTTGAACAAACATGGAGAAAAAAAGTAGTATTACTTGATATCTCTCTTTTACCACAGGGTGCTGAAGTCTGAAGTGACTCTAGAGCTGCCAGAGGACACACAACTGCTAACCAAATCCACAAGTGCTGATGACTGCTCGGGCATGATGTCCCCATGAGAAGGTGGGATGGTGGCACCACGACGCAAGCACCACTCTTACTTGCACGCAGTCTGAATCAGAGACAGCTGTGTAATGTACACACCTTGGAGAACTCCATCTCTTCCCAAACTTTACAAACCATAAAGAGCATCAACCCTCTAGAAGAAACTAAAGCAATACAGCCTTGCCTCAGAACGCCTTGGCTTGGCCTGAAGGACAAACCTACTTCCCCGTTACCACCTCCGGTCAACGCGACGCGTCCTTCCTGACTCGCACGCCCCGTTTCGGAGCCGTGGGGTCACATACCTGGTCTCCAGAGGGATATTGCTGTTGAGGACCCAGCTGTTGTGCAGGTGCACAGGCTCCTGGGCGCCGGCGGGCGTCGCGGGCGCCGCGGGGCTGGGCTGGCTGCGCGTCGTCATGGAGCGCCGCTGCAGGGAGTCGCCCGGCGGCGGCGGCTTGCGCGCGCACGTGCACGCGTGAGGCGGCGGCGGCGGCGGAGGCAGCGGCCTGAACGTGAACTGGTTGTGCGGGCTCCCCGGCATGTCTGAAATGGCAGAGACACCCGCGTCACGTGCGAGCAGGGCAGGCGAGCGCCACACAACGCGTGGTGTTAAACCCAACCCGCCACGCTCGAGACTTGGGTCTCTGCGAGGCCCTGCTGCGGCCTGCCAAAGAAAATACATTACTCAATGAAATAAAGAGTGCTATAAACAGAATAAGGTACATTATACGTGCTCCAGCACTGCGGTTCGGTTCAGTTTAAAAATAAAAATGAAGGAAGACAGAGCATTTGTAATTTGTCATAGGATTTTTGGGGGTAGGAGGGTTAAGAACAAATAAATCAACCTGACATTGAATTACAGCACAGATACTGCATGATTTCATGAGGTATAAATCTCATTTAAGAACAGTTGTGAAAGAAACAGACGCACTCCAAGAATAAAACTCTTGCACTTCAATTCAAAAGAGAAAACAATGCAGCAATTTCTTCTGCAAAACCACTGCCTAACGAGCATCCTCCATGATGAAAGGCATTTCTACTCCACAGCATATTTCTACTACTCTCTGTCAGCATTTATTCAATTAGACTTGGGGAACAGGTCTCCTCAAGCCCACCTGGAACCTTCTCCATCTGGATGCCTGTGAAAAGGGCTCCATGATGATGAAGGTGGCCCTGGAGCTGCCTTTGAGCATCATGGAGGGATGGCAAGATCAAGACCTGCAGGGTAGCAGCAAGCTTGGTGCCTGCAAAGGGAAGATGCGATTAGGGAATAATGGTAGTTTGAAGGGACAAGGAAATCGGGTTCTCTCCACTCCTCCCCGGAGTCTCCAAAGACTCCCGGTGCAGCAGGGAACGAAGTCATGGAGAACCGAGACAAGAAATTCCCTTGTAAAGGAATGATAAAAAATATCATGAATACCCTGAAAATTATACTGAATAAAAATTGCTGCCAGACAGAGCAGACTGTGAAGCTATTAACCTGAAACTCTTCCAGCCCCTAAATCTCGTCTTTCAGAAGCTACTGAGTTTGTGAGAGGTAGGTTTTGACCCTTTCAAAGGATGTAACTAATGAAACTGCCCAGATGCTTGGCAGACCCTGGCTGTCTCAAATCACAGGCAGGTACGAGCGCTTTCTTTCCATACCATACATGTCTCTGAGCCTGCAGAGGGGTGCAGTCAAGGCGACCTCGGTGCCAGCCTCCAGGAAGGGGTGACAGTGGCAGATTTCCTTGACACAGCAGCTACACAGTCCTCCTAATGCAAAACCTCCTGGCACAGCTTGCCAAAGGCTTCTGGTGTGATGGCCAGGAGCCCCGCAAGGGGATTCAAGAAGAGATGGCAGCAGCCAGCACATCTCAGCATCTGCTCCGGCTTCACACCCTTCCTTTACCTCACCCCCTTTCAGTGCACCTACGTTTGCTTCCAATACTCCAACAGAAATGCTTGCAAGAAGACAGGGTTGGCATCCACCGACTCCACAGGGGGAAATCCTGGCACACTCCATGCTAAGAGGTGGAATTCCCTCTGGGAATGGTCCTGGGGCAAAGCACTCTTACCTCTGCGGCGAGCACGGCTTACCCTGGCTGCAGGACCAAGTCTGTCTCCTGCTCAGCATAAGCCTCGCCATGCTGCCGTAAGCAAAGCTGTCACGGATGTGGCCCAGGCCTAATCCTTTTACATTTCATTGATCTTTTATCAAGGCAGCATTCTTAGACTTGCATTAAGGTTTACACCATAATATTAGTTTGCATATACCAGAAAAGCACTTCTAAGCATATTAGAAAATTGGAGACCTCAGTAAATTAAATCACTGGAGTCAACAGTCCAGAGCTCTGAAATAATCTGCTAAGGCACTTTCATATAATAATTAATCTCAGTAAATCCTGTATCCTGCTATTTTAGAATCGAAAGCTACCAAAATTTTGGACATAACATTTGCTGCTCAGCATCCACAAGTCCATGATCTGGAGGTACCATACTTACCTCCCGCTCTACAGCAAATCCATGGGACTACTGCCCGTCCCACAGGATTTGTGCGACAAACCGTGTTGACACCAGAGCTGCGGGGCTGGGAGCTACAAGATCATTTCACTGATCTCCGCCAGGACAGGCAGCCTCCAGGAGGTACTTTAAGAGCTCAGGGGCAAGCGTGGAGCAGCTGAGGTGACCGCTGCTTCTGCAGGTGCATGGGATAAATGGCCCCATCTATCTAGCAGAACATTTTTTTGGCTCCTTTCCTCTCCTCTTCCCTATCCTCTTGTCAGCACACGCATTATCTGACAGATAATTTAGTTTGTTGCAAGTGATAGGCCAAAGTTGCTCTGCGAAGCCGATATTCCATAAAACACTGCTGGTTGACAGTGCACCTTATCTCCCAGCGCTGCCTCCCACAACACGGCAGCGCATCGGGGCTCGGGGACAGCTACATCCCATCCCACCATCACCCTCCGTGATGCTACTGCCACCACAGGAAACCTCCCACCAGTGACTACAGGGCTTTCGTGATTTAAAGATAGATCTTCTGCATCAGATCTTCACTTCAACGAGCCACTGTAAATCCACGGAGCTGAGAATCCAGTCTGAGTTTCTAATCAGGTTTACAGACTGTTTCCAATTTACCAAAGTTATTTTTATATTGCTTGAAACTAAGCCTACATCTCATTAACTTTATTTATCTCTGAATGAACAGCAGACTCCATAAAAAATTCTTCAACAAAATCATTCAAATATCTAAAAAGTGAAATTACGCATCATAACTTGTAAAAAGCCAAGAAGTATCTGGTGTGTACAGGAGTGATATGGAAATTAGATTAGTTTGGCATTTTTATCCTGCTGCTATTGCCCCACACAATGCTGTCTATCTATGACAATATTTGTTTTTATTTGTAATAGTTGCTGAATAGAGAAATGTTTAGGTCTTAATTTCTTAGATCAGGAAGTTTACATATGAAATGGAATAACAGCATTATTAGTTTCTGATACATCTACTGACGTTCCTAAAAATAAAACCATAAGCCTGACTTCAGCTAAAACTTCTCCTTTACCGTAACTGGCATCAGATCAGATTCCCATCTGAGGACCATCCAAAATCAAAAAACACCCTCTTCGGTCTCAGGATGCAGTGCCATGTGAAGGCAGATGGTCCCCACCTAAGTCTAGACCCCTCTTCGACAAATAGAAAGCCCTTCCTAGAAACTACGTTAATACGTGGAATCCTGTAAGAGGAACCTAAAGGCTCTATGCACTAGCTAGCTCCCAATTAAAAACTGTTTCTAAAAATAACCCAGGTCTTTTGTTCAACCATTTTCTTAATAGTTTTGAAGTATACTCTTTGGATCCACTAAATAAAAAGAGGTAATCGAACTATTTTATCATCTGCTGAGGAGACTACAATGCTGAGTGAAACATACAGCAAAAGTACTGAACTTTAAAACATCTGCACTTAACCTGCAGTACTTTTGAAATATTTGATTTTTTTTAAGTTTCAAAATTTTATACATAATATATATATATACACACATGTATGTTTCTAGCTAGAGGTGTCTCAGTTGAGTATGAATTAGCTTGCAATCCGTTATTTAATTGACTAAACAGGAACATATGTTTAGAGACTCTGGGGTAGGTTTCTATTTAAAAGTTTGGTGGGTACAACACTACTCAATTTCAAAGCAGTCTGTAATATTTTATCATGCAGAGATGAATGAACATAATCTTATTTATGAAAACAGAAGATACAAAGACAATAGCATACAGAAAGATGCGTGTGATACTCCAGAAGAGAATACAAGGATTACACCCAGGGCATTGTGCCCAATTTACACAAATTGAAGAACTGGAAAATATTCAGCACAAGGAACAGAAAGAATCTGAATGCTTGGGAACAGAGATAAAAAGTGTACACTAAGATTCTCAATTTTACAATGAGATTCATGCTCAGCTCTAAGAAGAAAGACTAGGAACTAAATGCTGGTGTTATAGTTGCCGACTCTGCTAAATATTAATATACATACTGATCTCATACCCTTTCCTTCTATTCTGATTCTATGAGACTGTATCTTCAGACTTAATGTTTCCCTCTGTGCATGCCCCTATGATCTTATCAGGCCTCTAATTATTTATCGCCCATCTCTGAATTCCTTGTATTTTTTGCTGTTACATATTTTGGGAAAAGGCAAATATGAAAGAGAAATGTGTATGAGATTATCTGTTGATGTAGCAATTTACATTGTGTTTTAAGTAATATATTCTACGCTTACACCTTCTGAAACGACTCAACGTGTAGTCAACCTACCTTGGCTGCAAAATTCTTTGCTTCTGGAGCTGTCAGACATGATGACATTATAGTCTTTTTGCTGTAAGTAATTTCTTCCCATCTTACTACACAGCAAATCTTCTAGAACATAAAATATTAAGCATCTCTAAAGAATTCTGCAAAATACACTGTTCTGTGCAAGTTAAAATTATAAGGCAATAAGCTTATAAATTAAAGGTCATTTGGACGAGAAGTTTACATCCGTGACGCTAAGTAAAAGAGATGGAGAGACCTCCAGAGACGCTGCTGGTCCCTGCACGCTCCGCTGGCTGCTGCCTGCGGCTGCGCGCCCGCTGCACGCTTTCCTCGTGGAGCTGTCGGGATGCTCCCTACCAGGCCCAGGGAACAGGGGCACAACTCAGCCCTCCGCATGACCAAGGCGCTCCAGGACCTTTATTTGCCTGTGCAGATGCACACAAAGAGAGCAAGTATCTCGTTTCCTACCACACTACCATTCTAACAGCGGAATGAAACCCCTGTATCATTACAGCAATTCTGTATAGAAAATACTGCAGTATTTTCTGTATTGAACAAAAGTTAACAGAGGTCTTAGACTATTTTCAATCGTGTCAGCAAGCAAAAAATTCTGACAGGACGGATTTGCAAAGCAATGCAATAACGTAATGATGTTAAACTAGTGGTTTATCATAATTAAACTTTCAGTTCCCTGTGCTTACATGGATCCCATTAAATACCTCCTTCACATTACTAGTAACACATATGTTCAATTCACCTGAATCTCGTATAAACTACATGGCACTTGCTAACAGCTTCTAACTTCTCTTTCATGAGTCACTTTAACAAGAATAGATTTGGTAAAATAAGAACTCTTAACAATTTTCTAATGGTAACAAACTTATTTTCCCTTCATATTCAGTTATATTTACAATGAAAAATATACTTTAATTCTCTTCTTAAAACACAAGTAATATTTATGTTCACTGCTGCACGGTCTAACTTTACCTATTAGAACAGTCAGGACTCCTATCTCAGGAACTTTGTGCACCCCTTCCTTTCTCAGTCTTACACTACTAGGAGTTGAACCTTGCAGTGTATGACCTAAGTGAGTATAATTGTTAAGGAGTCAGAAGCACCTCATTCTAGCAAACTTTGTGAAAATGTAATTACTGAATGTTCAATACCAGGGTAATACAGAATGTTGACATTATAATCAGAAGTATTTTCTGTTTCTTTAATTCTGTCTAGTATGATGTCCTGTGGAACACTTCATTATTCAGCTATATTTCTATCTAGAATCCATATTTATTTGTGTAGATTAGTAGTATTCTCTCATTACTGTAATTTTCATTTTCATCCTACTTCTAACAGATATCTGCTGTAAAAATTCTGTAAGATTAACACATAAAATATTAAAATGGATTACTTAATCTTAAAAACCAGAAACTATGCAATTCAAACAGCACAAACAGATGAGAAATTATCTGCATAAGGAATTGACAGTAAATATGAACGCCTTATGACTGCTGTCAACTCAGAACATTAGCAATTTTCATCATGGGGACTTCTGGGTTTGGGTCATTACTGCACGGTAACGCAGCCGCACTCGAAGGCATCAAATATGATGTTGCCAGCCTCTCATTAGCAGAATGATGAAAGCAAAAAAGACATCGGAGCTAGTGCATTATTGCAAAACCAAAAGTAGCTATCTCAGAAGCACCTCTGCAAGCAAACTGTTTCTTTACTCAGCTGAAGAAAGGAGAGCAAATTTTTCAGGCAAAAGAATGGAGACCAGAACTCATTAGAGATGGGAAGGCAGTGATTTATCACCAGGGAACTATTGCATGGCAGCCCTTGCTAACTTTGCTGATAGGATGTGTTTAATAATATTCTGCCTTTTAAGATTCAAAAGATTCTGGCATCTGTCTTCTTCATCTACAATGCACCTAGCCTGTCAATTTTTACTTTGTAAAATTCTTGAAGAAAAGCCCGATTTATCTATTTAGATGTGTGTGTGGGTGGGGGTGTTTTTGCTTTTTATGATGACAGAATTGTTAATATACTCAAAGCAAAAGAAGGATTTGTATGCCCAAAGCTCATATATATATATATATATATATATTTTCCAGCTGTATCAGCTGGTGCAACAAAGACATTACCTTTCCTGACGAGCTTGGCCTCACTTAGAGGCACTTATATCTGTAGCCCATTAGCACTACAGCAGCGCTTCTCCTCCTTAATTAACTCCATCACTCAGTGATTTAACTTGGGAGTCTGATTGCTGAAGTAGAATAACTTTGGACATAAACATTGCACTATATGATGCCATTTTCGTTGCTGTAGTTTGCAACCAGAAATGACTTTTGGGTTATAACAGTGCCTACCATGGATAAGATACAAGTTTTAAATGTTATCATGCAGTAGCACCTGACAATATAATCGCACAGATGCTTGTTCATATAAAATAAACATTGCCAAAGGGGAGTGAATAACCAGAGCTCCTGAGGTGTTTTTATTCTGCTGAATTGTCTGAATTATAGCTTTGCTTTACGCTATTTGTTCATATAGCTGTTAAATACCAATTCACTCTACATATAATATTTATGTGAAAATTCATCACCTTCACATGAAATGCCAAAATGCTCACATTTATGTCAATTAATAAGACAAATTAGAAATGAAACTACCCTCCTCTGTCTCCTCCATCTCCCTCCTTGCAGGTGGTGGAGCAGTGCACTAGGATCCAGGCATCAGAGTTTCTCTGAGAAACAGTCAAACAGAGACTGAGTTCATTCTGTTAAATCTGTTCCAACACAAGAGCCATCGGTGGCCCAGACACACGGGTCAAGGGAAGAAGGGGGACGGGGGAGCAGAGAGGCTGCCCAATTATGGGGAGACCCGGAGAGCCATCCAAGCTGCCCGCTCTGCCTTCCAGTGGTTTATTTAGCAGATCCAGCAGCTGCAGGTACAATTAGTGTCACGCAGTATTCAAGGCTCAGAAACAGAGACTGACAGCTCCCAGGAAGCTTAAAGGTGATATTTCAGCAGAATGCCTAATTCCTGCCATTACTTTCAAGTGGTGGGTTCAGTCAACATCATCGGCTGTAACTTCTATCAGTGGCAACTCGCAGGGGAGAGTAAATTACTATTCTAAGCCTCTGAACAAAGGGAGGGAGATTATAGCCTACACCGTAAGCCTATCATCCAGGTGTACAAAAGCCAGTTACACGTAGCCCAGCAGCAAATGCTGCTGACCTTACAGGTGAGCAGATTTTGATTAAAGAGCAGTTTATGACTGGTAAAATAGGTTGCAGCTAGGCATGGCTGTAAATATTAACATTTCCCCAGTTACTAACAGTCTTAGCAGAGTGTTATACATGCAACTTTTTGCCTTTGCATCACTAAATTCATTAGTAGAGAGAGTTGTTTAAAGGGGATTAGGTAACAGATCTAGGAACCATAAATCCTAATGAAATACACAGCATATTCAACCCAGAAGTTCAGTGGAAATAAGAGCATGGACACAAACTCACTTTCTTACCAATCCTGCCCACAGGTTCGTGGATGAATCGCTGCCCACTTTCTTCAACAACCTGGGCATGCAGCAACTTTGCATGGGAAACTTAACTCTCTGCGTTCCAAACTACTGAAATTTTACCTCCATAATTACAGATTACCACATCCCCAGCATACCTACTGACATTACTTTGAAGAGCACAATTTAAACAGGAGATCCATTTTTTATGATCAATTGCATGCAGAGACAGAGAAGTGCATTTAACATGCAGGTAGTGATTATTAGATAATTCAGGATTAATAGAATTCTGTGTTGTATCTATACATTAAACTACTTTAAAAGAGTATATTCATATAAACCTTAGTGTAGAAGTAGCTGACCAACCTTTCCTGCCTTTTACCCACATAAGCAGCTAACACCTTCCTGTCCTTTTCAACATCCTCCACAAAAACAACCTATATACTGCTGCAAAAAGATCTGCTTCTGCCATTGATGCTGGTAACACTTTCTTCTGGAATACTGACACTTCCATCATATTAAGCTTGCTGGAGGAAAGACAATGTCACAGGCGTAACTGATAGTAAACAACAAGGCAATTATTTTTTAAAACAAAGAAAAACTCCTTCGGGGAAAGACAAAATAACAACAAATAAACAGCTAATATAATGCCTAAGGCACACACTAGTCTGGGCACAAACTTACAGTTTTCAAGCTAGTCTCTCAAACGCGCATTTCGGCATTTATAAGCAAGCATGCAGATTTGCAGAAACACCAACATGCCTAAAACCTTCCTTCAAGCAGAGCTTGTGGCCCAGTTCTTCATATCTACTTAGGACCTGAACTTCACTCTGGATTTTGTTGAGTTAGGCAGTCCTAAATACCCCGAAGACCTGAGCCCGAGTACCTAATCAAGTACCAATCAAGTCATTAGCACATAAGCTGATTTAGCCAGTTAATTTCAGGAAATATGGCTTGAAAAATTTCTCTTGTTATTCCTGCTCAGCTTGCAAAAGAAATCTGGTGCAATTCAAAATTAATAAAGTTGACATTATTTTACAGCACTAATAGGCTATAAGAGCTCTCTGTGACCATTTTCGCAGTTTACCTCACAATACATTTCTAAGGTGCTTTCCATTCAACGCTTATCTATATACAGCTATTTAAGCTCTTTGTAAATAAGACATGCATTTTTGAATATTGGTAGAAATTACACCTATAAAATATCAAATAAAACCTTCAAAACAAATACATAAAGAAGTATCTAGGGAAACATACTTTTTCATATGAATCTAACCAACAAAGTATTTTAATGAGTGCACATCTATTAAAAGAATTCTCAGGATGCTGTAATTATTATTCATTTTCTAGAATTGTTTCACCATGAAGCTTTATGCTACTATGGGGACTTTAATGTTTATGTTTTGTGATGGCTGCGTTGACTATTAAAAAGCAATTTGGCTGACATTTTAGGTCTTTTGTTGCCAGTTTTAATTGGATTGTTCACCAAGCATCAACTCCCCCGTTAACTGCAAAAATTACAGGCCAACATCAGTTGATAGTAATGACTGTTTAATGATTTTATCCTGTCAGTGTGCCAGCTTCATATGGACGCATGCGTGATTAGTTTCATATCAAGACCTGTAATTAAATAATAGAAACCTAAACATAACAGAATATCAAAAAAGGAACATATTTTTCATTAACACTCGAATATTTATCATGATGCTTCTAACTAAATATAATTAATATTTTGAATTCAAATACTGCAAATATATTTGAGTTAGCATCAGGTGGAAGAAAAAAAAAATCTCTATCTTTTCCCAACGTAGGGCTATACAGTTAGCCCTGAATTTTATAGAAATTTCCCCCTAAGTCATGCAAAGTTTGAGTGCACTGTTGCAAGCTTTTGTTTTATCATTGTTAAAATTGCCTCTAAATTATTCACAACTCATTATCAGCTATTTTTCTTGGCTTTCCAGACTAGGCAAAGCTACTTTATAATAATTATTCTATGATATAACAATAATTATACCTTGACTGAAAATTGCAATGATAACATTCAAAGAACAACAAACCCACTAACTTCTCAGAAATTACAATTCTTGGAAGAAAATTGTTATTCTTTGTTCAGTTCTGAATCCTATGGCAAACTCCTGTTTCAGAAGTTAATATAATTACAGGAGAAAAGGAGGGGAAAATTAAAAAAACAAACAACCAAACAAAAAAACATCACCAGACTTCATACAGGTAACTTTGGAAGCGCAGAATATCCATGAAAATGAAATGAGACAGAGGGGCTCTAAAAGAAGGGCCAACACTGCAAAGATGGCAAGTGCCTCCTCATACTGGTCCAAGTAAGTTCAACCAGCTGGGAGCTCCCTAGGAAAGTTTCACATCTTAGGCGTCTTTGGGCGACAGCCATGAACGGCTCCATAGAATCCTCTAGGTATTCCACTTTGTGATACTGAGCAAACTTGAGGTTCCACACACTCTGACATCCAGAAAAAGGAGGGGAAAACATGGCCCAAGGAACTGATTTTTGAAAGGTTTTCATTGCCTTACTAAAATGCACACATCTGCACCATAAAATTTGGGATGGGATGCGGGTGCAACGATGTCTTTATAAACTGAAAACATACTAGAATGTGTTTATGGATTCCTGTCAAACTTAGCCCTGAAAGGTCAAATACCAGACTTTATTGTGTTATGCATTCAGGAAGTATTAAGGCAAATTTCAACAATTTATAGCAACTTAGAGGAACCTCTGTTCATCTGTTTGCAGACTTTGACGTTTATAGGCTATATTCACCTACTAGAAAATATTAACCTACTGGAAAGTCAATAGATTTTTCAAGGTTGTTTCATTTTTATGTACAAAAAGCTGAATGCCTCACAGAACCATTCATTTTGCTTTTATTGCAAGGATGATGGGCTTAAAACCTGTTCTGACCAAACTTCGAGCAGATGGTTTTATTTGAAAGATTAAGGTGTGAATTTAGGATCCATCTCTTTTCCCAGCTACAACAGTATGATTTTGGATTAATTCAATTGATTTCAAATAACATTATTCTGACTCAGCTGGCTAGGTGTAGCTGCAGAGACTAGCAGTCCTCCCATGAAAGGGCACACATTTTTTACATACTTAGAAATAATAAACTATCACTTCAAAGTAAATTTATCAAAGCTTCAAAGTGCTGTGGAGCACCACATGATTCTGTCCCAGAAATCAGGTTATTTAAACATATTTACATGTGACTTAGAAAGTAACAGAGACAAAAATGGTAAAACACCATTTTTTTCATTTGGAGGATTTAATTTTCATTCATCCAGATGAGTTCATACAAGCTCCTGTGAATTAGTAAAGATAAACAGACTGAGAACTTTTAGCAAAGTCCTGCGGACGTATGCAAAAGGGCAGCAATCTTCATCAGCAGATCAAATCTCACATCAGCAAATGACTACAAACTCGTTGCTGAGATCTAAATTAACTGCCAGGACTCAGAAAATGCCCTGTTAACAGCTCAGTGAAAACCTCTTTTCCACGGACAGCTCTACTACTGGAAGAGCAGTATCAAAAATAGAGAGAACTAGATAGAAAATAAAATGCAAAACAGTGTTACAGCACTGCATATATGTGCTGTGCACTACTGTACTCTTGACACTTCTCAGAACAGTTTAGGAAAAAGAGAAGAAATTTTATAGGCAGGTGACTAGATTGGTGGTATGTAAAATGCTCTACATGAGGAGATACTAAAAAGACTGTGTTCTTTAAAGACAAATAAGAGGCAAATGACAGAGAAACAAGATAATTAATAGGAAAACAACTATACTATTTGCATTCACAATATGTATACAGTGGATCACTAAATGAAACAGGAAACAAATTTGAAACTGATAAATAGGAATGCTTTTTAAAAAATGTAGTTAATGTAGGAATCCATTGCTACAGATTACCGAGATAAAGATGTTGCTAATATTGTTTAACTGTAAAATTTAATATAGTTATTTATGTACATGTAAAGTTGGCAGTCAGTGTACATAAAAATCTGAGTATATCTATACTTAAAAAGGATGCATTTTATGTGTATATGTACACATACATATGCACACAGAAGTCAAACACTTAATTTGCAGATTTCAGACTGAAGTGGGTACTGACACTTAAAACAGCAGTTTTAAACTTAATGTACATAAACATGGTGAATCCACAGTTTTCAGAACTGAACAATAATTCCAAAATGATTTTGCCCTGAGTTGTTAAAATGTTACCCTTGACACTCACTCACAACCTTCCACAAAGGCACTCGTATTGAATATTGCAGATAACTTCAATATGTCATGGAGCTGGAGAAAAGAGTTGGCTGGTGGTAATACAGACATCTAAAGTACATACTGCAGTTACCCTTCGCTAATGGGAATGGAGAGAATGGGAGAAGATCACCAGACAGTTTCAGTTTATGCAATTTCCCAATGATCTGTTAAATTTAATTATTAGAGCCAAGTTACAGCTTCAGCTAAAATTCAACTCTTTGGAATTTCAAAATTAGCATAATTGGCATATCTATAATTCAGTACTTCTGAAGTAGAAATCATGAAAGTATGTACCCACATGGAGCAGGCTACTCAGACACCGCTTTTCTCCTTCTACAGTCTGGTTTTACAACCTCACCTTAAAGAAAAGGCAATGCACCACATACCTATCAAATGAAAGCATATCCTATTGTAGAAAAAACACATCTGAAATGGATGAACAACTAAACCAGGTTAATGAACTGGTTCCAATGGCAGAAAGCATACCTGAATACAAAGACCAGAAAGGGCAGCTCTATGGCAGTCCACAGTCCAAATTGAGATCCGTGGGACGAAAATTCTGCCCAGTACTTCAGGAGGGAACATCAGTTGGCTGCAGAGATGCTCTGAGGCTAGTTTACAGCCTGTAGTGACCTCCCAAAGTCCTAATTCTGTCCTTTTGATTAGACAGTAAAAGAAAGGGCAGGATCTGTCACCAGCTCTGCTCTGGCACTTCCGTGCAAGCACCCACATTTGCCTGCAAAGGAATCACTCTGGTCCCAAAGGAGCTCAGAAGAAAGAACTGGTACTGGAACAACCGAAGGCACAAAATTCTTCTCATATCCTTGCAATTTGATTGCACAAATAGGATTATATTGCTACATGATTTAAAAGCATTGCTGTGCACTAGACTTGACAGCATAGCTAATGCAAAAGCAACTTCAACTTCACTAAACAAAGCTAAATGACCGAAACAGTAGTTGACATTTATGGTATTGATTTGACTCCAAAGCTTAATACAAAGTAAAAAGGTTTGGGGAAGTTTATCCATTTCCTGATTAGTGATTTATCTCCTTCCAGATGATCTTACAGTATGACAGCCTTGGGTATGTTTGCCTCCATCTTCATTGAGAGGCATAAGTTCCATTTTGAATGCCATCTTCCAAACCTTGATATATGTGGCACTAAAATAGCCATGTTTTACATACACAGAACTAAATACTTGTGGTTTTTTTTCCAAAAGACTCCACTTTCCAAGCCTCCAAAAGCTCCAGACTGCATAGAAACAACAGCAAGTGCCATGTTTAGTAATAGGATGCCTCTTATTCCAGCAGTCAGAGACTGCTGCTTAGTTGGATTAGTACAGCTCCCTTGAATGTGCCTGGTTGTAAGTGAATAATTTTGTTCATGTCAACCCTGAGTATGTAAAATCACCGGGAGAATTTCCAGTACAGACTCCATGAATTACAAGGAAATGGTGCACAAACTGCATGCACAGCAGGACTGCATGCAACTGCTATGCACAGCACACAGCGAGCGAGCCCCAGCATGGACATTCCCTATGAGAGCTATAAATAGGGTCAAACTATTGTCATCAGAGGACAACAGCCTCTTTCACAGAGTGGGAAGGGAGAGGTACTGATGATGTGGGACTCCAGCTTATTTTCCCTTCACACAAACCTGGTGAGTGCAGGGGACCTGCTAATGCTCTCTCCTGATGCACACAGAGACACACTGCTCCTCTCACGGTGTCTCCTGATGCTTCCCCTGGTGCGAAGCAGCTCTTCACTTTCTGCTCTGCAGTTCCTACCATCAAGTAAAGCCAGGCAATGAGTGGGGATTTGGTTCAGCTGCGAGCAGGCTTGAGTACTTCTGTAGCACTTGGAACACGGAAAGGCACTATCCGAGTGCTAGCACGCATTAAGCGCAGCCACAGCCGATGCAAGGTGACAGTTTCGCTGGCCAAGGCAGCAGAGCTGAGCACGGCGCTCCAGGGCGGACAGGGACAGCCGGGCTGTGCACAGAGAGGGCTGGAGGAGAGCAGATCCGCTCCCGCCACGCACCGCACAGCCTGTCCGTAGGGCACCCACGTGAAGGGCACCCACAGCTCCAGCTGCCCCGACTCGGGCCGTGGGCTCTCACACCCAACACCAGCTCTGTGTCACTCAAATCCAGGTGGCACGAGGAGTGGAGCTCCAGCCTGCCACACAGCGCTGCAGAGCCTGACCTGGGACGCGGAGCAGGCCGGGCCTTCCGCCTCTCCAGGCGATAAACATTTATTTGTACATAACAAAGCTTCCCGAGAGACTAGCAGAGAGAATGAGAGAGATGTGCAACTCTGTGCCAGGCAGGGATATCATTTCCAGTCCTCTCCATCATTATCTGACTTTCCCAGAGAGCCCCTCCACAGTCACCCTCTTAGGGCACACTCTTGCTCCAATGAGGCATTCCAAATGGAGAAGGCCGTTTTGGGGAGAACGACACCGAAATGACACATTTCCTGAAGCATGTGGGCTTTCAGCAAAATACAACTCGCCATTTTAAAGATCAGCTGTGGAAATACAGGGAGCACTTCAGGGTAGTCCCAAGTCCCAGGGGAAGGTCTCTCTCCCTTGAGTGGAGAAGCCTGAACTTGGGGAGGGCCTTTTCTGCCCGCTTTAAGACAGCCCCATGCTCCGCCAGGCCTGGGCGGCCATCCTCAAGGACAGCCACCTGATCTACCCGGCAAAGGCACCAGCTCCACTATCACTTACTCTTACTACCCAAGACAAGGTAAGGCTATCTGGGCTAGGGATAACCACCAGGAGGGCAGGTTGGTTTCTGCAGGAATCGCACATACCTGCCCCAGTGCATCATCTCAAATGTGTTCAGCACAGCGAATAACCAACTCGCTGGTTTTTCTCCTTCCCAGCACAATACAGAAGTGAAAAGCTCCAAGGATAATGAACGTTTCCATGTAGCCACACTGCTGATGCCAAAAAGAGACAGTAATTCTGCTATACAGCCCAATAAAAGTTGGATACCTGGTAATCTTTGTGCGGAGCGGCGCTTCCTCTGATCTCATGCAGCCGAGATAAGAGACGGCACTGAAAGCTAAAAGGACAGCACTTTGGCCCTTTGTTTGACAATTTCAATAGAGAGCATTTTTTTAAAAATTAAATGGGTTGTATTCAAATGCAGCACAAAAGGAGATGGTGTCTAGTTCAGGTTGGGCACAGCGACCTGCCCTAGTTCGCGGCAGAACAAAAGCATAAAAGCAAATGATAAAGTCCCATTTTGTTATACAATATTTCATTAGAGAACTAATTAAACAAGCTGCACTCAAATGCAGCATATAAACAATACTACCGTGAAGGGGAGCGTTTCTGGGAAGGTATTAGCTGATAGCACTAACTAAAATGGTTTTAATTTTTTTTTCCCTTTCTCAACAGTTAGGAACAAAAAGCTTTTTCCCATTACCTCATCGTAAGTAGTTTTTCAAATCAAGCCCATGTTCACACTCACGCTGTCACTGATAATGGATCTTGTGTCAAATAAGAAGAGAGTAAAGGACCTGATAATAAGTGCAATTATAAAACATCAAAAATGGTAGATCAAAGTGGATTTCCTTTATTCCACTGTGTACAGTCACTTCACAGCTTTTCAGGGTTCCTGTCATGTGGTCTTGACAGGATATATTCATTTTCTCTATTATCATAGCAACAAGAATGGCACACTTCAGAAAGCAGCTGCCAAATGCAGGTTCTTATTATTACTCTGTCTTACTTTTACTCATTTTGTTTATAAAAAACACTTTTTAAAGTCCCTTCTGAGATTCTCGGGCACGATAATAGCCAGCACTCGCTTGATAACCTTGTGCAGGAGGGAACTCGCTCGGGGACGGTCTCATGTGTTCTTAAGCATTGCAGCTCTCCAAAAAATAACTGAAATTACAGCCTACAAAAATCTCAGACCTAATAATGAGCTAACATCTGAACACCTTAAACACTTGACCTGTGTATTCCCAGCCTCTTTTCCATTTTCTAGTCACTAAATTCTGCATGGGTTTGGAAGACCCAGCCCAGCAGAGACTGGTAACTTCCCAGACCAGTTCCAGGATGGAAGGGAAAGCGGTGGCGAGCGCAGCAGCTCCGAGCTCCTCCGCCCGCTCCGCACTGCAGGGAACCAGGCCTGGCAGGACCTAACACTGTGGTCAGAAATATGGAGAGAGCCTTTGAGCCAGTGCTCTCCTCAATAAATTATGTTCAACTTTCCAGATACAAGAGGTTGCAGGAGCGCGTGCTCCCGAGCTAACCACCAATTGCAGCTCACATGGCTAACATGCTGAAGAGCCTAGAACCCAGCCCAACGTGCTGGGGCATGCACGATGCTGCATCAAGCAAACTGCACCATCAAAACAAGTTTATGTGAAAACTAGAGTCCTGAAACAATGTATTGTCATACAAAATAGCGTATCTCTGTTGAAACAAGCCATAGCAATTTACACAAAGTGAAGACCTACTTTTCTCAATAAAAAGTCAAAATATTATACTTCATGTACAGAATTTCATAGGATAAAACCTACTCTGAACATGCATGTTAATATAAAGCACCTTGATATCCAAAAATCAATGATGTTCTCTTAGATTTAGAGTATACCATACCAGTATTGACTCCCACCACGAGTTCAAAAGAGTAAATCTAAATTCACAAATGCAACTGCCTGACACACCTCTGCACAGTGGGAAATCGGCACCACTACCGTACGATACTGTCATCACAAAGAATAACCATCTCGAATATTAGTATAAAAGCAGATGCAGCAGTTTCATATCCTATCGTATGAATATTATGGCAATGATGCATAGAAGTGATTTACATCTTCATTATTTCTCAACTGTAAGAATCGCTATTGCCAGCACTTTGTAGAACCATTTGCTAACATTTAAGCAAGTTATGATTAATGTAATTTGGGAAGAACGCATATTGGACAGATAGATTATAGCCCTGCTGATACTGTATGTACAATAATTAGTACTGTGACAACAGCTAATTATTTTTAATTTTAAAGCTGAAGGATTTTATCCATAAATATTGTGGCTGGAGTTAATAGTTCAGTTCTTTCAATAGCCAAAACAAAATGATAGAAATTATGCATTAAATGAGTAATTTCTTATCAATATTTAAGTTTAATGGACTGCCAATCAATAACTGCACTAAACTTTTAAACCACTGCTACTGAATAATAGTAATAAAATTAGTATGCATTTCATAAAGCACCCAAATCATCAACCCACCTGCAGTGCCAAACAACACAGTGAAACACATTAAAATTAAAAACATAAAAACTACCTCCTTAAAATTCAGGAGAACGAAGATACCAGCGGGAAAGCCTGTTCCAGATGTATGGAAGACCATCTGTCTGCCTGGGAGATGCAGTGGAAAGCCAGATTCCCAGTGAGGTTCAGCTGGAGCTACCTCAGTGACTGTACTGCTCCTGCAGCCCGCACCTGGACCGCGCTTAGCTGCTCCTGTTCAGAGCAACGTGCTGTGCAACACCAATACACGCACCGAAGACTGGTAGCACAACACCAACAACGTTATGAGGAGTTCACTTAAGGAGGGGCAATGTGTTTCTTTCAGACAGGAACTGCTCAGTTTAAAATATTCTGGCACAATTGAAACTTTAGAAAAAGCTATTCAAAGACTAACAGAAAATTCCCGGAAGCCTATATAAAAGGTAAACAGGATTTATGACCACAACTGTCCAAAAATCATGAATAAAGCCCCAGAAAACAAGGGACTAATCTAAATTGAGTGGTTTTGTAAAACCCATTTATCCATTTGCCTGGGAATTTTTTAGTCCTAAGGGCACCTTTTTCTTTGAACAATTGAAAAGAGCAGAATTGTACTGGAAAAGAAAGCTGAAATTCTCATATCTCCTTACACGTTGCTGTGTAGAGGATGAAGCCGTGAGAACTGTATAATTGTCTTTATTAATGTGTAAACTTCTTCCTCAGCTATGATCTGCTGACTGCTCCCAGAAACATTCATATTTAACATTATTGCTCTGACTGGCTTAAAAGCAGTTTCTTAGTCTTAATTTGGTCCCTTGCATCTAACATCAAGAATTAATTTGTCTTGACTGACTGAAGACACAACCCCTAAAAAACGAGAAACTAGTAAGTAGAAAGGTTTAGGTGGCATGGAAAGCCATGTAATCCATGACCCAAGGAACAGAGTTTTCAAAGCAAGGAGCACAATAAACACAAGGGACCGCAAAGAGACAGGACATCCTTACCTCAAAGTGTTGCCAGTGAATAATTCTAGTTGAGTTTTGTTTTGAAGTCAAATGGCGCTTGATTTAGAAGACTGATCTAGGCACTCCTGCCACAGCTATCTCTAATGAAATATCTGTATATGTACGTATGTTTGTGTGGGAGTATATATGTATGGAGAGAGGCAACAGAGATGACTGTGGCTTGCCTGAAACTGATGAGGTCTGGGGCAGTCCTTATGCCCTTTTCATATATATAATAGAGACTTAAGCCTCACCAGGTGATGAAATCTAATCAGACTTGAGTTCCTGCATCTGCATTATCCTCCAGCATCTTCTCCTCACAGAGTTAATGTTTTGTTTCAGAAGCAAACAACAGCTTGGAGCCCCACAGGAATTAACACTGAAAGTACCAGCAGATGCCTAAAAAAGAAAGTAAAGTAATAAAACACAAAGAAGAGTGTGGGTGACACAACTGTGTTCCCATTGATTTTAATGCTCTTTAAAAAACCGTAATTGGCACTAATTGCACTATTTACATGTTAATGAACAACACCTGGCCTCAACTGGCTATAAAGACACTGAAAACATCTCAGAAGAAGATGGGAAGGTGCGTGGTGCTCCGGAGTGGGGGCTGCCAAGCAAAAGGCACCAATAAGCAGCAGGATGCAGTGAAAGCAAACCGACTTGTTCACCACTGCTCAAAAAAAAAAAAAAGCAGCCCCGGAAGGTTACTTCTTCTGAATTCCTACAGAACTAAAGCCAAAGGGGCCTGGAACACAAACATGGGAGAAGAAATTAAAGAAGAGATTAAGCTCCACTGAGGATTTGGTCTTTTGAAGTGAAACAAAACAAAAACAAAAACACAGAAAACCTTTGCTGAATGCATAACCTCCTATTTGTTCTCATCACACAAGTCAGTATACGGCAGGACAAACAGGCAGCATCCTCAGGTGACTCAGCTGTGGGAATAAAATAGTGATGATAAAGCTCAAAATTTGGTTCTACCTGATTTCTCACTACAGAGCTTTCTTCCGAGGGAGCTGACCTGGACCAAGGGAAAGCTCTATTACTTATTGCTGTTTAATCAATGAGCCATTTCCAAAAGAGCAAGCTTAAGGAAAAAAAGAAGTCCAAGTTAATTTCTTTATCTCCTTTAAACATGTACTTTTTCAACAAATTTACCACTGCTATGTAAGTACTGAGCCTGAAAAGCTCATTTATTGTTGCTGCTGTTCACAGCTCTGGGAGTGATTTCAGATCTCTATAGCTCACAGCTTAAACAAAACAAAACAACCCTCCAAAACCGTATCAAAGTAACACCCAAAATCTCAACCTCCCCAACCAAGACAGAAGGCAGGCAGCAAAGCCCTATCTCCTTATCAAATTCCAATAAATGCAATCCCATTCCAATGAGCACAGATGGGATTCTGCCCACCTGCTGAGGGTCAGACAAGGGAGACTCCAGATGTGATCTAAGGATCTATCAGCTTCTTCTGACACAACCATTCCGATGCATCTCTTCTCTATACATTCAGATTTCCTAACCATCATTCTAACAAAATTTATGTAAATATATTCAGAAAATATTAAGTTGTGATTTAATTTTTTGTTCTGTCTATATAAAAAAAATTAAGAAATCTACTTCTTGAAGGAAAATAGAAGTAACAATTATATGCTGCTAATCTTACATTGTTTAAAAATGTTGCTTTAATTGTTGAATATTGTTCAACAAAATATTGTTGAATAATTTGGTGCTCTAATTAGAGTTTTCCAGAATACTAAACATTATTAGAGTTCAAATGACTCCTGTCCTGTACAAAACATGTCACAAAAATATGCAGCAAAGCAATATCATTTTAATATAAGGGTTTGGTATGAACTGCTCTTGACATACACTGGTATTTCTATGTAAGAAAAATACTTGCATATAGTAAAATTCAGCCTATGTTAATTAAAATAGGTTCAGAATAACTATATATAATTTCATTAACTATACTGTATGCAACAGAATCAAAGCAAATTCAGTCCGACACAAGTCTCCCAGTGGAGCACAACCTAAGGGGACTAGCTATGATCATACTTTAAACAAAGGACAAAAAAGGAGATCTGTTTAAAAGAGAGGGCCAAGCATAGCTGCAGGAAGAACTGCTGTGTTTAAATTGGAGAGATTTGCTACAAATCAAAACTGCCATTTTAAGGAAAACAGTTTAATCAGGGCTCACAGACATACTTCAAGGATAAGTAGGACTGCAAATCACTGTATACATAAAACAAAGATACAGACCATAGAATAGCATGGCTCATTTGCTATTTCTACCAAGGCACTGGGAAACAGTACTATCTGTAAACAACTTTTATGATACAATAACAAATAAATGCACAAAAAGATGTTAGAGGGAACGCAAAGACTGCAGGAGCAAATGGAGGAGCTGTTGCAGCAACTTCAGTTATACGATCGGCATCGCTTTCAAGAATGAAGACAGATGAAGCAGGTGAGCAAGGCCTACATAAACCCATGCCCAAGGATGACATTTGCTCCCCTCCTGTCCCGCCACGGCAGTCAGGCTCCTGGCAGCGGCTCCCCGGCGAGCTTGGCAGACCCTGCTGAGGCTTTGCCACAAGCCCGACCTGGGGCACCATGCACTCTTGGACCCCAAGTCCCAAGGACCTGACATTAAATAGCCTTTTATTGCCTTTGCAGAGGATGAGGTAGGTAACAGGGAAAAACTAAGGACATCTGTGCAAACAGGCACGGAATTTTAAAGGGCACTTCAAAGATGAGAAAAACACAACAAAAGCCCCACTAATTTAATGAATAATGAGGAAGTCCATTGCATAGCCAGTGTTGCACGGACAAAATATAAATAAGAAGTTAAAAAAATCCTAGCTTTTTAAGTAAGCAAACAAACAAACACTACACCACATGCAGAGTTGTGACAAGGTCTCTGAGAGTTTTTCAAGTAATTTCATATACTCAGGAAAGATGCCTCAACACTCTCGCCATTTAACACAATGGAAAATATATTGCTGCTGGTTCACAGACACACACACACATGAATATATATATATACACACACATATATAATGTGTGTGTGTGTGTGTGTGTGTGTGTGTGTATATATATGCACACATACACACAATACCTTAAGAAACTGTGGCAAGTAGCCCTATCTCCAGTTGCCTACTACACGCTGCAGTGCCCTCCTGGTTACTTGCCAGAAAAGACATCAGTTCAATCTGAGAAACCCACACAAATGTAACCGTATGCAGGCAGACCTGCAGACAAAACCCAAGCAGACACACACACTCCAGGACGCACTGAGAGCAAAATGGGATAAAAACACTAGGCCAGGGCTCGGCACAAAATTAATCACTTACGTGCAGTGACAAAACACTCATGTCTAAAGTCATTCCTTGGGCCAAGCCTAATTCCAACCTTCCACACCTGCAGCATACATACACATACTATTCTCCCTCACATACTCCCCCTGTACACTAATGCCATGTATGCATACGCATAGTGCACATGTATTAATTAAATTGCTCACAAAATAGTTTTCTTTTCTACTCTGATTTGTAGGAACAAGATTTAGCAGCAACTGCGAAAGATATGAAAAACAATCTTCATGAAACCCTGTGCCCCATCAATCATCCAAGAATGAACTTCATGAGAGTTCTGGAAGAAAAATCTAAGGCTGCAGCAGGACGTAAGAAGCATTCAAAGAAGGTCCCTGGTTTTGGTGGGGAAGAAAAACAGAAAAAAAAAAAAGAATATAATTCATATAATGTACAATCGACAAAAAACGATGGTTGCATTGGTGAAAAATCAATAGAAATAAATAAATTTGATAATAAACAGCAAGAACAGCCTTTAAGAACAAAATGACAAAAAATTAACTACAGTTAAGGCTGACACTCGGTAATGAATGCCTTTGTAAAGCTCAGATGACAATTCCGGATTTTATAGGTGTGAAACCATTTATAGAGACCATTTGGCACAGATCTAGCTCTTGAACTTAATTTCTCACTTCTTGTCAGTTCAAATTATGCTTCCCTTATTATAAAAATAACAACACCTTTTCAACAGTTCTTTTCCTGAAAGCTAAAATTGAACTCTACTCACAGTTACTGAAATATTGATCTGTAACACAGACCAGCAAATACAATTGCTGGAGTAGCAGGGGAAAACAGAGCTGGGCACTGGCCAATACATAAGCCTAAGTTTGACAATGGAATAACCTACAATTTCAATACTGTACTTCAAAGCAACGTAACATAGACTTAAGTTCTCTTTACTACGAAGAAAAATATCTTCATTAAATATTCTCTTAATTCCCTTCTCTCCACAAGCAACAGGCCTTGCAGGCTGTCTCGTCTTCTCAGGCCCTGAAGTACGTCAACTTAGATAGACATTGTACATATTGAGTATACCAATTCTTTTTTCTTTGTCTATTGAAGTTAATTTTTCTTGGCCACATCATTAAAATTGATTAAATTTGGATTTAACTCAGAAAACAACCATCCTGGCCTTCTTTACAGTATAATCTTATACCATCAGAAAGAAAATACAACTCTCAATTAAAAAAATTTACTAAGTATCTTCACCTCTGCAACAGCTCACAGAATAAGGAAAAAGATCTCACTTAGTAAACATGAATAAATGAATGTATACAATTTTATGTAAAAATAAGAAAACATAATTAGCAGGTCTTGTTTTGGTTCTTTGAAATAATATTATTTCTAGAAGGTTAGATTTCATAGCAAAGCTTACTCAAATAAGAATAGCTCAGTGTTTTAAATCTTCTGTTCTTTTTGTTCAAGCCCACGACCACCTTCTATGAAAGAACTCTTTAATAAAAAAATCTTCTCCTGTGATATTTTGGGCATGATGTTTTTACACCTGTTCCTTTGACTACCATTTCTATCAACTTCACTTAATAATGAAATCAACCTAATAAAGCTATCAGTAAATATCAAGAAAAATCCTCATGTGACATTTTAAAAATGACTTTTGAATTTAATATGCCTTTTTCCCCATTATGTTTATTAATAACGTCTTGTTGCTAATCCCCAGGGAAAGCAGGGCCACCGCAGGTGCATCTCCCAAGGGGTCCGAGAGAGACTGCCCCTCAGTGCCCAGGCCGGCACCCGCACACGTCTTGGCCAGGCTCCTGACACCATCAGCGGGTAAAGAACAGCGCAGCTCATCCCCAGTGCACAAGTTTATAGGGAAGAAAATGTGCTGGAAGAAAACTCCAACTTTGCGCTGATGATAAGGATAGGACAGAACGAGGAGTTTACTTCTACACTCAGGTTTTTATGTTGTACCAAGGCAGTATGAGAGCATCACTCTTAAGTGTCTTGACAGAATTGCTACAGATACTTAATATAGTTGCAGATCTCCCAAGAAAACACAAACCCAAGAAGTTCCTGGGTATCAGGAACTTCTCTGCATTTCTGAGCTGGCAGTTGCAAAACGAGGCTGGTTTCAGGGTGTGGGAAAATCATACTGTACGCACATCGATGGCTTCTGTTGTGCACTGCCCACCGTGCACAAACATACAGAAGAGAAATGACACAAACGTCAGTCTGTGGAATTCAGCTCCACAGAGGCACCTCGTGTGGCGAGAGCCACCAGTGCCATCAACACAGAGGGGTCTTTCCCCGGCACTTGGCAAATCAAGACAGAGCAGGAGACCAGAGCTGGGAAGAACCATCGCAGGGCTGAACCTTCACCACTGTCCTCGGTAAGAGGGAGCAATAACCTTGTCTCCATGGATATTAGAAATACACATGGCATGGAACAAGCTATTAGTCCAAATGCATGCACGTCAAATAACACTTACACGGGTGAGGCAGAACTGAGCGCAGCCCAGACTGCTCCACAGAACTGGATGCTTTTTCACCACTAGTTTAACTGGGAGCAAACTTACAGTGTATTTAATATATAGTCTCAAGGAACAGGATGGATTGTTTTCTTCCAAATGACCTTTTAAAATAACTGCAGAACAGAGGCCTTGCAACAGTTAATCTTGAGGATCTCTCATGGCAGTTAAAAGTCACGGGGAGGCCATTCCCATCTTGCAGAGAGACCATTTACACCACACAGCGTCTCCACCACTGCCCACCGAGAAGGAAATAAACGGCTTCTGTGACTTGAATGATTTTACTGGAACAGAAGTTGTATAAATTATAGCCAAGATTTACAACCTTAATAACATCCATGAGCTTGTCAGACATTGAAGGCTGCACAAATAATTTCAGAAGAGTTTAGTGTTTACACATGCTCATCCCACTTGCAAAAATGAATGCCTGAATGTGGAAGATATCAGAGAGGGGCATTAAGCAAAACTTTTCTTCATTTAGAGTGAGCCAGTCACAACCAGCAGCACAACACATCTAGAAACTGAAGGATATAGAGAAAACTGGCCCTGGGCAGTCAATCTCCAGCAGCTATTTCCAAGCCTTCAGCCATCACAGGAACGTGGGGCAGGAAAAGGGCCGAATGCATCAATAAAACCAACCATTGAAATAAGAGCTCCACTTTTTCAAAAATAGGCAGATCTCTCCCTTTCTGTTACAGTCATGAAAAATAAATTTTCTAGAAAATATGAGAAACATACCTTGAACATACAGAACGGAAGCCTCTACATTAAAAGCTAATGCACACTAGGGCCAGGTCTTTCCTCCTGACACCTCACAAAAACCAATGCAACCCAGATTAATAAACTGAATGGGTTAAACTGACATATGAGGAACAGGAGTTTTCCAGGGTAGTGTGAAGCCAAAGTGTCTACCAGCTCATGCACAGGGAGCCCGGTCACACCCCAAGGTACTGAGCTTCAGCCATCCCTTCAGAACAGCTTTTGAGAGGCAGCTGCATCCGCAGGAGCAGAACTATTTGTCTGTGCAAACTGCAGTTAAAATTAATGATGTGAGATACAGCTCGTAGTGTTTTATATTGACAATCTTCTGAAAGAGTTAAGCCTTCCTGTGATGCTGTGTTTACAGTTCCATTAGCTGTGCTAAAGTACAAATAAATTGAAATATTCATCAAAACAATTAAATGCAAGTCAAAACCTGTTGAGCAACAAAATCCAGCATGCCTTCCAAATACCATTTTATCAAGAGTTCATGTTGCTACAATTCATTTGCTAAATTTACCATTTGCTTTCTATCCCTGCCAGCTTCTCATGATCCATCAGCAGGTCTTCAACATGACATCAGCCACTGCACATCCATTAAGAAACCCGCAAACAAGCTGCCTGCTGGAAAGTGATTTAATCTGAGTAGGAGAAGCTGGTGACTCTGCTTAAGCGCTTTCACCATTCCCTCACCTTGGGGAGGGCATTTTAGGTTGATGCAAGTCTGACAAGCTGTAATTCTGTTCTCTATCCCATCCCTGATTACAGAGAAAATACAGAGGGAAACAGGGGATCCTGGCCTTCAAGTATTTCATGACAATTGAAAACTCACACAAATCAACAGCCGTGTTGTACGGGAGCTGCCAAGACAGAGACTCTCATGCAGAAAAGGCTCCTTAAAAGAAAGTTTTTTAAAAGAACATTTCTTTTTATTTCATCATCTCGGTATGTATTCTTGTCATTCTGGGCAAACAGCCAGGGTCAGATTAGGAAAAAATTCTTCTGCAACAGTAAGAAAACACATGAAATTGGTAATGTTATGATTCAGCCATTTATTTCACATTGTACAAATACAAAACAACACCATGTATTTTTAGCTTGAAATAGGTTCTGTTTTCTGCCAAATGCAGTGGAAGTGCTTAAGACAGATCTTTTTAAGAAGCAAAAGTTGCAGGCATGATTACTATTAAAATGCTGTCTTTAAGCTTCAGTTCTGTAGACTTCTTTGAGAAGTCTGCAGTGCTTACGACAAAGATCAGCCCTGAAGCCTTAAACCTGCTTCCTCCCAAACAGGCACAGCCCCTCTCCGTCGAGAATACAGTTAATTCTCTTCTATCTTCACTCAGTCCTTGGCCTATGGCTGACACCGACAACAAGGGCACCCATTAGTGCCAGCTGTGGTTTTGTGATAGGAAACCTAGATGCCTAATTATGAGCACTTAAATGCCAAGATCCCTTATTAACCATTTCACTTTAGAATTGCTAACAGCTAAATCAAGGTAATGTACTTTCTAATGCACTAAGATATTCTTCTCCCGTCCTGACCTTTCATTAGTTTAAAAACATGTTTTGTGAGAGTCAAATTAATAATATATTTCTCTCTTTTCGGCAGCACTTCTAAGTATGCCTTTGAATATTCAGCCAGGTGTCAAGCTCAGGGAAGCAGATGCTTAAGCGTGCTGTTTGGTGAGAATGCAGCAGTGAATGATGGACATAATAAAAACATTTCCCAAATGCCTCTTAAATGGAGAAAGAGAGGATAAGTCTTCTCGCCCAGCTCGGATTAAGAGCGCAACATGCATTTCCTACAGCATTTTCACCACCACCATCATTAACCTCCTTGCAGGGTGGCTTCTCAACGCCCCAAGCCCTTCAAACCACAGTTTTAGGCTTCTAACGGGCTCTTTCTGCTACTAGAGACTTCGTGTACAGTCAACCACTTGAGATTAAAACTTTTGATTACTTCTGATTACCTCTAAATAGCACTGATGTGACACCCTCTCGCCCACTCTGCCGAGTACACATGCGTTACTCGGAGACTCGTTTTTTAAGCGTTCCTGAGCGCTTGGCACAGTTGAAGTGTTAATTTCCACCTTTTCATTCCCTTAGCAATCCCTCCTCCACAGAGTCTTACTGCAGCACACATTCTTTATTCCCTTTTCATAATGAATGCGCTAATTTATCAAAAACTCAAAAGCTAGGATACCAACAATGACAAAAGCATAATACAAGTAACAAGCAGGTTAGAAACATTATAAAATGTGGAAACTGAGAAATCTGCATTATTTAAAAGACTTCAGGGCAATGCTGCAAAAATTCCCCCTAACTTTGTTTAATCCTTATTTTAAGGCTAGTATTACAATGCTGATGACACAGAGTTCTAAAAAGGGAACTGCCAAAAAATTAAAATGGATTAAAAGTAATTTCAAGTATGAAATTAATATTCTGAATCCGTTCATCATTTTGTGTATGTTCATGCCTAAAAGCATATTCCAGCAATACAACACAATGACTATACTTGGTCTTTATTAAGTCCAATATCTTCTTATCTTCCAACCCAGAAGCCAGTAAAACCTTCAAAAGGAAAAGCGTTAATTTTCCCACGACAGTGCTAAGAAAGCAACCCTAGAGATCACACCAGAGCACAAATCAACCAGTGCTGTAAAAACCAGAGAAGGGAGCCTGTCTTAAGCGCACAGGAGGGAAAGGCAGGGGCCTCACAGGTGATGTAAGGCCCATGAGGGAAAGAGGAAGAGGAGTGACCTCCATTCTTTAAGTGAGGAGACTGCAGGGAGAACACAAGGAAAAACTCCTCCATAGCCTCTCTTTTCCAAGAGTGCGAGGAGGCAGCGTGCCTTTTATCCCAAGGAGCCATGGCTGAGGGTCAAGTCACTGCAGGATACACCAGGTATACCCAGACTTGGCCTTTAAAAGTTTGTGACCATCTAATCAGCAGTGTCATTTGTGCATAACAGTGTTACTGGGGAGCTTTTAGTAACCACAGGACACAGAGAAGGTGAGATTTTCAGTTTCTAAGAGCATTTTGTGCAATGGAATATAACTCAAACAATAAAACTCAGAATCAAAGAGGTTTTCTCCGTTTGTCTGGTCACTAAGTGGCAGCACACACTTATTTCATAAATAATTCAAGCTAATGGTAAGTACTAATTTTCAAGAAATTATTAGCAAAAACAGTGCTTTGTATAGGAAGCACAAAAAACAGTATAAAACAAAATCATTAGCCTCAGGAATAATTGTATTTACATTTATTAAATGTATCTTTTCCAAGGACATCTGTGTACACAAAATGGGGTTCTGTATAGTATTCCTGGCAACATAAATGTGGCAATGGAAGAAATTCTTGGCTGAATTGGACACGCCAAACAGGAGCAGGTCTGAGACCAGCCAGGCTGCAGCCGAGCTCCTGCTAAGGCCAAGTGTCTTGGCAATAGGAATTCAAGGAATTTGATGGGAATTAAAAGCCAGTTGTGCCCTTCCACACTGTTCTCAGGGATTTTACACCTAAGTAAGAAGGATCCTCCCCAGAATGGATTTTTCACAGAAAGACATTACCTTAATAGGTTTTTCAGAATATTGTATTTCTCCAGGCATAAAATACATATGTCAAAGCAAGATTAGAGCAGTTTGCAGAGAAGGATCCAAAACCAAATAATCATTATAGCAGGAATTAATACTAATAATGTTTTTCTTGTATGAAAGAGAAGGATTAGTTTTCTCCCACAAAGATTAGGGGCCAGACCCAAGCCCAATAATAAAACACAACACACGAGAAAACTCTGGATAACATCTAATGCAGCAACATGGAGCAGGTGGGTGCATTTCTGCTAACAGTCTAGCAGAGTAGATGAATCCATTTTGGGTATAATCGAAGTGACTATTCAGTGAATGTTTTTAGGCTTGGGGAATATTGCAAGTATCTGATAGAAACGCTGTACGTTGTAATTATGACTGCTAGTTCATTGAGTAGCTTTTTAAATTGAAATTCTAGCATAGGATAATTACTACAAAGCCAAAAAGGGACAGGGAAAACAAACACATTAGCTGGAAATTCAAACTCCCTCAGGCCACATCTCTTACTGAACTTGTATATAAGTACACACACCTACTTTTGCACCAGTGCTGATCAATTCCTCCGCCACGCGTGCAGAAAGGCGAGGAAGGAAACGATGCGGAGGTTCAGCAAGCAAGACCAAAGAGCCTTGGGGTGAGGCACTCCTGGCTGCCACACCAAGGACCTATCTCCGAAACACTGACCGTGTCCCTCAATGTGCAAACACAGAGGATGACACCCAAGGGGTTTCCCAAAGAGGTGTCCGGCTTTCGGAGAAGCGCCAGCCTGGCACGCTTGTCACGTACACAACGGCAGCACTGTCCTAACAATGCCTGAAAAACTACAAAGGAAGAAAGTTTTAGTTTTGTCATGGGCAACTCTCTAAGAATGTGCCAATACACAAATCTGTGCTTCTTACAAATCTACATTTACAAAACTTACATTTATTAACACAGGTTTTCAAAGCAGATTTGCACAGAAGAGATACCTCTGCCCTTCCTTGGGAAGAAAAAAATTTAGAGAATACTCCAAGGTTTTCCTTCAAATCCTCCCTCTTCTCTCATTTTTTACATTATCTATCTATTGAGGTGTAGGAAACTGCTTGTAGACCAGCTGACGTTACATAATTTCACTTCTCATTTTCCCTGTTTTATAAAGCTATAGAGTCCTAGCTGAAGGCAATAAAAGCTATTCTCATTATATTGCATTAATGCTCAAAGCATTCTTTTAAAAAAAAAGAAAGAAAAATTCAGATGTTGGGTATTTCAAATTAGACCCTCAAGTTTAAGAGGTATTTGACTTTAATCCGTACTCATGTGAATTCTTCACAATAAAATGGTGGTAAGTTCCCCCACCACATGTCAGGGTTATTGCCGAGGAAAATAAATTAGTTTGTGAAGTATTTGTATACTGTAGTGGTGAGCATGGCAGAATTGCCAACAGGAAATTAATATTGTTGTAGGAACAAATTTTGAATAGCAGTAATAAATAAGGTTTAACACTATACATTGAACAATGAAAAGAAAGTAAAATATTGGATTGCTCGTCATTAAGCTAGCACAGTCTATTTTGCACACTCAATATGAGATGGTTCCTGTGGGAGAAGGGATGATGAGATAATACAGATAATAACCGTAGCATAATACCTACATACACGCACCTTTAATTCTGATACTTCCTAATTTTGGGACTACTACTAGATTTGATATTCACGGATTAGTGATCGTTATCATTACATGGAAAGTACGTAAATGCAGAAAAGCAGCACTGTTCACATGAAAGGGTAAATAACACTGAAAATAAACCTGCAGGCAGGCAGGAACACGTGGCGTCGCGGGAGGGATTATAGTTCTCCAAAGGTGGTGGGTGACAAGTTGTAAAATTTTCTGCCTGATGCTCTTAATTTAACCAAAAAACACTCCAACCGAGGGATAAAAGGCCACGCGAGTCACCTTCGTCCTGGATCTTTGTCTCTCTGCACACACTCACAGGACATCGTTACTCCAACTTCTACAAGAAGACCTTTTATCAGAACATGATAAATTGCATGCACATGCACACACCCTCATTCACCTATTCACTTCTCTGTGATCTTAGCTTGTGTGAGGAATATTTAGTTTTTTTTTTATTTTATTCAACAAAACAGTGAGACAAATTTAGCTTCCATTTAATCTAGATTTATAGCTCAATGCGGAAATCTTCTCATTAATTAAATGTATGGATTAGCATACAAGTGTCAGTGTTAATTAAATTAACTTAGTAATATGTATTTACACATAATGAGTGCCTTCATCACCCTCTATTATTAGCACTTATAGACTAACTGGTAACGAGGTAGCACTAAGCACAATAAAGCTAGGGAAGTATTTGCCCTTCAAAAGCAACTCTACAAAGCCTAAGATCAGGTCCCTATTTTGGTGAGCGATGTCCTGACCTCCTTGCCCAACCATGCAACCTTGCTTTGGAGTTAGAAACCTGGGTCAAAGCCCTTTTTCTGCCAGGGCAACAGCCAGAAAACCAGCAGAGGCAACGAATGGCACATGCTGCCACACTCACTGCAGCCACATTCTCTCTCTCCCCTTTTAAAATCAGAACAATCTGCAAAATACTCAAATTCTGGATTGCATTAAGAAATTTCTAGGCTGGAGGTTGTTGCTTCACAGGACCTAAGGTTGGTCTGAGGCAGGACCTAAGGCTGGTCGTGAAGTGTGACGCGCTGGCAGCAGATAACCAAGTCCACTCCTCTACCTCTCCACACACAGCAGCCACAACAGGATGCCAAAATGCAAGTCAAACAGATGAAAGGAGCAGCTTCTCAATGGCACATTCTCAGTGCTTGTGCAAACTCACTTAAACTGCTGATCTAGCAAAGAAGAACTAAAGTACTCTTTCACTTTCACATTTGAGTTCAATTTCTGTGGCTCTCTATGAATGACAGTATCAGACTGCAAACATTCGTTTCAAGGTCACTTCATTCCTTCTACTGGCATCAAACGAGTCACACACATCGGTCCACGCACAGGGTAGATGCTTGCCGGGTTTCTTGTAAAGAGAAAGTCCGTAAGGTTCAGAAAAGCACAAGTCTCTTACCCTTGACCAGCAGTTAATGTGAAGCAAAGGATAAGCTGGAAGAGTCACTGTCCTAGCACAGTGACGAAAAGCCACGTCCTGGTGAGCGTCCCCAGACATAGAGGGCAAATATGTTACTGGGATATTAACGCTCTGCTAAGAAACAGAGGCATCAGCGAGGATGATGCGCTTTACACCTAGGGCAGAGCTGGAGACAGACAAGCACCTGCATCCTGCACCGTTAGTGTTCTGCAGGCAGCCAGAGAAGCACAGCAGAGCTCCTCAGGCTGTATTTGTATTATTACAAAATAAACTGTAATAATTAGCAGCCATTCTCACTGTAGCCCAGTCTTTGCTAATAATAATAATAATAAAAGATGTTCTTTAGATAACTAACTAAAGATAAAAGTCTAGCAAAAGCATGGCAGACCAAATTTTGAGTCATTAGGTCAAATTTAAGTCTGCCAATTGACATTAAAATGATAAAATGGCTTTCTTGGATCTTAGCTTTAAGCTAGCTAATTCAAACATTAATGTCAAATATTAAAGGTTTACATTTTTTTTTTTAAACAGGGAAGTTAGTGCTAAAATTCAGAAGAGAGAAATCCTAATAAAAGATTCTCATTATCTACATCAAGTGCTCTGCTAGAAATAGAGACATGCTCAAGAGATTTAAGTTCACTATTCAAAGTTTTCCTAGGCAAGTACTTGGCAAAATGTTGCTGTTTGAAGAGATGGAGCATCTATCCACAGTGAAATAAAAGCTGAAAGAAATGCCAGGGATCAGCCATTCAAATCCCATCACCATCCCAAGGGGATTCATGTGCATCCTGTCCAGGCTTAAACACCAATTTTGGGAACTGAAAAGCTATCTCTGGGGATCCACTAGAAGAACGAAAACTAAAATTTCATTTGATTCCTTCTGTATCTTTCTGGATCTTGGAGTCTTTTATATCTATTTCCATCACAGTAATGACATTTCTAATGTCTGCAGATAAAATATCAGATTAAGCAGCACCTTTCATTCCATTTCATTCTCGTAGGGACGCTCATGTCCCCAACACAGATATGTGGTATGCTATGCATCTTTTCCCTCTTTCAGCTACTGAAGAGGTAACCAGATTATTAATATTGTATTAATAAAATATTGTATTAATAAAAATGTTAGTACTGTGAGAAGCATCTGCATTATCTATCATTGGATAAATTTAAAAGAATTTACAAATTCAAAATTATTGCATTTACTTTTCAACATAAGCAACAGCAATAATGGAAGACTTTTATGGTCTGCTCTACTTTCATGCCTGATTTTCTGGGGTGCAAAATACATCAAGGGAAATAAAAGCTTTCAGCATATTAAAAATGTATTAAAAATGTCACTGACATAATAAAAACATGCTTATGCAGAAAATAAATATTTGGGCAAATTTTGATTTGACACTATCTTAACAAAAGATAAGAAAAGGATAGTAATAAAATTCTTCAATGTTAATAATGAAGTTCTGTATCTAGGAGCTTTATCTATATTATATGAGACTCAGAATGCACCTTGAAAGATAACAGAGATTAAGTGATTGATCTATGCAGAACATCTTTTAACTGTCTCTGCAGCATGGTCTTGATTTTGATATGGATTTATTAGTATTCCTGTGATAGAAAAAATAAGTATCACTGCCCAGAAATGTTGTTTAGGAAATTATAGAAGAAATTCACAAAACTGTCAAACCAGAAGGTTAAAATAGTGAGGCTAAAACCTTTTGTTGTGACCTGCCTCCAGTGTCCTATTATGACTTTTCTTTCTTCTTCATTTTTCCTACTCCTTCATTATTTTAAGAATAAACTTAATTACATGTATTGAATTGAGGTCAACATTTCGAAGTAATATCATTGAAGCCAAAAAGAAGAGAAAATCCTTGTGCTCCTTTGTTATGAGCACAACTAATGCTTTAATTTGAGCCGGCAGAACCTGACTGCAGCTCAGGTTCCTCTTCCTCATCTCCACAATCTGTCACATTTAAGCCCTCAAAGTGACAGCTCGATGAGATGGGTTTTTATTCTATTTCTCTATTTTGTTTTAGGATGACTACAAATTTCAACCAGAGTTATCAGTCTACCGCACTGCTGAGGTGACCGAGAAGCATGTCCAACTAATCCCCGAGGTGCCCTCAAATTAACAAACACAGGCCACATTCAAGAGAAAAGTCAAGAAATTAATTCAAAGATGTGGATTTACAAAATGCCATCGTATCTGGTAGGCATTTAAAATTAATTAGGCTAGTTTAGGAGAATGCTATTCCTAGTTCTGCTCTTCTTAAGAAAATAAAATAGCTGATCCTACTGTCTGCCTTGAAATATGCTAAAGCTTTTGTCATTTGCTGTTTTCAGACAACTATCTGTATCTAAAACAAACCTGAAAACATGTTTTCAGAAGTAATCAAATCATCTAAGCACTACAAGTCTGTAAAGATCTACTTATAGAAGAGAAATTCTAATTAATGTTCCTAATGGTTGTCTTGTTGTTTTAGTGGCTCATTGGGGCCATCCAAAGAAGGATCTCAGTCTGAAATTATCAAACTTGTTAACTCAACAGGCAAATAGCCAAATACAATTATTGTTCATATGAACAGGAACAATTGCTGGATTACGAAGCCAGCCGCCCTTTGGGGTGTTTGCTCTTCTTGTGTTGTATGTACATGTGGCTCACTGTGGGATAAAAAGAAGATGCCTAATCTGAAAACTTATGAAACATTTACTGGCTTTTAAAATTACTTGAAATTATGATGCAACATTTGTGTCAGTCAAACCAAAAGCCAACAGCAAATTTATCATCTGAAAAGACCAAAACCTACAGCTGCTTTTCACCTGTTCACCTTTTCCATTTGAGCACTGATTGATTTCAGTGCAACCACTCACATTTGTGGATTAGGTATATAAATACTTCCAGGGCTCAAACTTCTCAAGCTGCTACAAGCAGCAGCTGTACACTGAGCATTTGGGCATTTGTTATCCAGCAGAATAAGCAGTGTGGCCAAAGCCATGAATCACATCCTAGAAGGCCACCCAGAAAGAGCCTGACTTGCACTTCGGAAGCTCTCTCTTGGGATAAGGGAGGTCACTGAAATACAACCAGAGCCCTGGTCTACATGAATGATGGCTACATTTTTGCTTCCCACTCCCTGCATCCCCCCCACTTTTTTTTTTTTTTTTTTAACTCTTTCTTCCTATCTTTTAAAACTAAACAAACACATCTTATTTGCACTTCTTGATTCCTAACCACCTGATTTTTTCACAGCATTATTAATATAGTGAAGCTAATTTGTGGATTCAAACATGTTATCCATCACAGACTTTATCAAACCGTCATATAAATATGTAGGTTTCCTTCGAGAACATAAGGAGCCTTTAACTGAAGCAAGTAGAGAACACTGTGGCAGGAAGCAGGGAAAGCAGCAGGACGGGAAGCTGCTGCCACGACTTGTTGGCAGCTACGCTGGAGCCCTGAAAAGGCTACGCTCCTAAGAGGACCAGACTGCTTGTTCTTTCCTGTGGGCACCCGAAACTGCAAATTACATCATTACACACCGAGAGGGCAGCAGTGACAGCGGCAGTAGTGCTGGGGACTCTGCATTTGCGGTGACGGGCGCTCTACAGGGAGCAGCCGTCAAAGGTATCATGGAAACATGACCTGAGCTGGCAGAGCAGAGCGCCAAACATCTCCACTTTGTGGACTGTCCTTGCTGGTTTCCAATCTGGCTGCAGGTTATTTATGTTTTCTCCCTCTGCCTCCTAATGCATATTTCCCCAGTGGGAAGCTACAACCTGAGTTCTGCCAGATGTCTAGAGGTTGGATCCATTTACATGAGTTCACAGCCAGAACTATATTTTATTTCATGACTGCACAAACCTAATGTTTTGGGAAAAAAAAAATCAGCTGAAAGAATTTGCTTTTATTTGAATTGAAGCTGAAGTCATTTTTGGAAACGGCAACTCACAGCCATTTTTCTTAGCAGAGATCCTTGCCACGGATTTGATCCCAGTTCAGCTTCTTAAGAGCTCTTACCAAGTGTGAGGGAAACCTAGATCAAGTGTGACACTTTAACATAGGTTTCTACAACATGAAAATTTGTGGAGTTCTAGTTTTTAATTTTATTTTTTTAGCTGATCACAGATAATGATTCTTTCTCAACTACTGTAGAGGCACAATGCACAAACAAATAATGCCATAATGACCTATGCCCAAAGTTTACATGCAACTCATTTAGACTCTTCATCACCATGGATCTTTTTTAACATTAATAAGCACTGTTAAAAATCCACAGTAATTGTATATAAGCATGCCTATTTTAATTATAAGTGTAATATTTTTAAATACATTTAATATAAAATTCTTTCTACTTTTTGTTTTCTTCCAGAACTTTATAAAATAGTCTTTTTGCCACTATCAGTTTCCAACCAATTTTTGAGATACCTATAATACAACTGAAAAAAAAAATGCAAGTACTGTAGGCTGGTAGAGCACAACAAATAATTTCTATATGATTTTGTATTAAAAGGAAATTGAATATCACAAGACTGAGATGGTGATGCCAGTCAGAAAGGTATTTTGAGACAAAAAGTAGAAGACTGACTTCAGAGAAAAGATGTAAACAGAAACAAGCAACTGAAATTATGTGGACCACTTCAGGCATGGAGGAGAGGTACTACGGATCAGAAACAAATTATTATGCTCTAAAGTGATCCAATAAAAATCGAACTGCAGTGTAGTAACCAGAAAACATACTGGAGAAGGGGACAGGTGATAAAAAGAAAAAGGAGCTTTCAAGCACTGTGGATTATTAGCTGCTCTGGAGAAGTCCGTATTCAGGAGATTGTATTTCTGCCACAATATGCAAACATGCAAACACAGCTGAATTCACTGTTCAGAGGGAAGTGAAGTATAAACATTAAGAGGCGAGAGTGGAGGCAGAACGGCCAGCTGCGATAACCCCCTGCAAGCCACGAGCCGCAGGGAGGGCACCACAACCGGGCACTGACCAAGCACCCGGCCAGGCGGCTGCAGCGAGAATCATCAATTAGATTTTTCCTCATTTGAAAACCCACAAAATATCACAAAAACATCAACGCCAGAAGAAACCACAAACCACAGCACTAACTCAGGAAGCAGTTTGAGGATATACAACAATAATTAGAAGCAAGGGGTTTTCTGCTACTTAGATTTTTGGTGTAATTGAAGGGGTTGCAAGCACATCCATAATTTGTACCGCCAGAAAAATAAAGCAAGCAAATCCAATGTCTCTGCTGCTGAGCTAGGAGCTAGCTCATCAGGACCCATTAACAAGGCATGTGCAGCAAGCAGCTCTATTTGAAATCCCCATATCATGAGTTCAAGCAGATTCAATCTGCATCTAATAGATTCAATCTGAAAGTTGCATCAAAAATCTGTCCATACCAAACTATAGAGCAGAGTGTGCATTACGATTCCTGCGCTTCAGCAAACGGTAAAATACCTGTTCTAAAAGTGCTTAACATGACACAGCAAGTATGCTCTCAAAAGCACCATTTGGGGAAAAGTTAATCAAATATGAGGAGAGTCTCAAACCAAAAGGGCCACTTTAAATTGCTGCTTGATGAGGCAATGAGAAAGGCACTAAAGTCAAAACAACAGATACTATGGATGTAAGTGCACTGAAACCATATGTGTTTACTCTCAAATAATCGTAGGCAGAGAAAGAAAATTGTATTGCATATACATTTCAATAACTATACAGGAAAATATCAGTAATACCCTTTGATTAAATGTGTTTTGCTCTGCTGACTACCTATACTTTTATTTTTGGTTATTTGCAGCGCACATACTCTTCTTTCTTCTTGCTGCCTCCTCTTGTAGCTTAGGGATCGCTCGAGGGAGCCACGTAACCCTGTGGCAAATGCTGCACTTCCACTACTGAGGTTTGCCTAAGCGGAGTGACAACACGGCCTGAAGGACCTACCACAGCACCAACCAGCACTCCCTTCCACCTACTCTTCTGAAGCTTCTTGAAGGTCTCCTGGGGACATCTGCTTCATTAAAGAAATCAGTCCACCCACACAAACATAAAACAAACCTTTCACCCTACCATGGCCATGATACTTGAATGACAGAGAAATGTAACAATATTTTGGAGAATACAAGAATAAATCATCATAAAATGTTCCAAGCTCACTTACAAGTGGTATTTCATTGCAGCTTCAAAACAAGTAAGATGCTTACGGCAGCTACATAAGCAAGCCCAAAGCAACATTCAGAAACACTCAATGCAACGGCTAGATTTGAAAGCCAGAAGAAAATTAACAGTTCATCAGCAGCATTCAACTCCTCCAGAAATACACCCCCAAAATGAGACAACTTGGGCTGCATCAAGTTGGAGTCATTCTCTGCAGTATTTATTAGCATAATCAGCAAAAAGCTAAATGGGATCTTCAAAAAGAAAAATGGGGAGAAAGCCTAGTAGCTACTGTCACAGAAATATTTCAGAATCACTGATCTGCATGTGTTCAAACTTCTATAACCCGACTATTATTTGGAGACAAAGTGAAATTAAATTCTACAGATAATTATCTATTTTGCCTGATTTTGTTTGAAATACTGATGCTTTTCCTCTTTCAACTTAAGTAAGTTTTTCCAATATACCTTGCTGTATTGATTACTGCCCATTACTAATTGTGTTGCCATTGGCAAGGTCTCCGATATGAACATTGACCTGATGGCCACACTTTCACCCTCCTAAGGCAGACTCATCGTTTCTGCCAACGCTCAAAACTTCCTTGAGACTTTTTCTAGCTCCTTTTCTGGCCAGTGCCCAGGCCAGAGGAGCAGAGCTCTGCTAAGGCACCTCAGTATCTGTGCCTGAAGGGCTGCTCCTCTGCTCGGCCGAGCAGCTCGCCCTCAGATGCCAACATGTGCTCTTCAATCCAAAGTCAGCGTTGTACAGCACCATGTAGAATTTACATTGCAAATCATCAGGAGTAGAAGCTTAAGATAAAGCAGCTACATCGGCAATGTAATTAGTCATCAGAAAATGTGAATCTAATTAAAATATTACTCAAAAACATCTGTCAGGGAGAGGAAGCTGCCTGCAGGAATTATTCAATGCTCCTGGATCCGTGTTCCAGAAGAGCTAATTATACACAATTCTGCTTAAGCTTATGCTATAGAATATGAAACTGTGCATAGAGCAAGATATGATTAAGGAAAACAAATTAGTATCTAAAATATTATATTTCTTTTTGTAAGACCTTTACATGAAAGCAAGGAGAAACAAGTGATATCTCATTCTTGTAATATTATATTGTAATTTTACATACAACTTCCAATTCCTATCCTATCTTCCACTGCAGAAAAAGGAAATACAGAGCCCAGTATATTGATTTTCTCTTTCTCTTTTAGAAGACTATGAAGGTCACAGTTACTTTTCACCATTTACTTTTAAATTCCCTGACCAAGGCTGGTACCAATACTTCTCCCTTGTAAAAATGAGGATATGCTAATATTTGTAATTCTGAAAACTACAAATCTATGCAGATCTTCATCATACTCCCACTGAAATGTGAAATGAAATACTAACAATCTGAAAATGGAAGATATGACTTTCCTATGTAATTTAACATACAACCAATTAAATGGGTAAAAATGAAAAAAAGGCTGAAGGAAGAGGAATGAATAATCTTTTTGTCATCCATCGGATGACATATGAATTCTTAGAAACTCTCATACTGTCAAGAAGAAACGATATTTAGATTAAACCTTGCTCTCCCTAAAAGGATAATTTGTCAGTATTTTCCACTTTTCTACCAACCCTGTACTGATTTGCTAGATCCTTTCTTTCTATGTCATTTACAGTAATTCTATTTGGAATAGCCAAAAAGCATTCTGCTGAGGGGAAAAAGAGTCTCACTATCTCCGTATTAAAAATTACACTGGCTGAGGGACGCAGAAGAGTAACTTGACCTTAGCCTTAAGTATAATTCTCCTGCGATCAGGATTCACAAGTTTTCGTGTTAGGCTCATTTTCCATCAGTGACGTTTTACAAGCAGCTTTCACAGGACCATCCCCTACTTTCATGAAAAACAAGTTCCAACTGTCCAATCTTCTTAGCGTGACTGTCACTTTTGAAGATTAAGAAGTTCAGAAATAAACTATAACAATCTTTGAATATCTTTGCAGTATAACTACAGAATTGCACAGTTTTGTAGTTTTACTACAAAGATATAGTAGTTAAGGTTTAGTTTGAAAAAGTGGCAATTCCTTTCCTGAATGCCATCGTATGGTCACAGTTTTATCACTTCCTATCCATAATTTCCCAAACCTGACATTAAATGTGCATGCTTTTCCTCACATGACATTATTTCATAAAAATTAAGCAATACAGGATGATTTCCTACCCTTTAGATTCAAGCAATATGCACATGAATCCCTGTGCAGTCAAGAGCTATAAATTAATAATATAGATTAATTATACTTTCTTCTTTTACCTAGCACATCACATCTGAATTTAAATAAATAAAGGGATGTCACCAAATAAGGTATATAGCTTAGAAACTTTAAACATTAAGAGAAAATGATATTTTTTCAGTAACTTATAGAAGGCATTAAACAGGGACCAATTTTCTCTAGGCACTGCAAAATGATTACATTGAAGCAACGTAGCATATGTAATGCATATTCGACCTATCGAATTTGTGACATTTGCTAATACTGTTGGATGAACTAGATGAATCAGCACCCATTCTCCTCTGAAAACAGATTACTTTTCAGATGTGAGCATTCCAGAGCAATGCAAGTAAGTCTTTCATAAAAATGGAACCTTGCGTGTCAAGTATATACTCATTTGAGTGCTGCAGTTCTAAATTAGTATCTTAAGGATCAGTATTCCTTACATTTTAAGGCATAAGAGCAGGAATTGTTTATATTCAGAAGCAGTACATAAAGGTAACTACTAGCATTAAGCTAAAATAAATAAATTATTTAGAAGGAAATATGCACAACATATGATTGTAGGCCATTTCTGAAAAGTGAATTTCTGGTTTTATAGAATGTTCTAAAGGCAAGGGATAAAATATTTTAATAATAATAATAATAAAATAAATAACAGCATAGACATGTCTAGTGTTTAGAACGCCACTGCTCCCTGCCATACCCTAAACCAGACCTGCTCTCAGGCAGGATTAATGGTATACATTTAAATAGATAAAAAATACTTTGTTCTGGGTCCTCCTCATTTCAGGCTGGTTGCTGAAATGAAGGGAGCTGAAAGAGGGAGCAATAATTACAGTGCTACAGGCTTCTTACTACATGTGCTATCCCTTCTGCATTACAGAGAGAAGGAAAGCCAAGTGATTTTTTTTTTTTTTTTGAACTTTTATGCCTAGTGCCTAATCTCTGGGATAAAAATCAGTCCTGACTTGTCCTCAAGCTTTCTCCTCTCTTCTTAGTTACCAATAAAAGAAAACAAAATGGCAGGGCTAAAAATAATGCCCAATCTTGGATAAATATATAGCTACATTTTACAATGGTGTAGGTGAAGGGCATTTAGATTGTGGAACATCAGAAAATAGCAGAAATATTTTCAATTTTTTTTTATTATCTTTAGTGTGAAATATTAAATGCTGTTTGATATCTCTCCTTAAATGAATGTTTACTGGGCTTACAAAATCATACAAAACTAAAAGGAGTTTTTTAACACCACTGTGCACTGATTTTAATACACTACGTGAGCAGTGTGAAAGTTGAAACAAGTCAGGCTAATGCAATACCCTTGTCAGTCAACAAAACTAATGATGATAGTTATTTCAAAGGACAGAATTTTCCCCCATAATACTGACAACAATTCATCATTATCTATGCTTTGTATGTGAGCAATTTCATAAATGCAATTCCACGAAGGCAGGCTTCTCCCAACAAAACAGGCGGGGTGATGTTGCAGAAGCCTCCACACTTACCCAAGGCAATTCGGACAACTTATGTTTCCTTTGAGGCAGTAACATTTCTAAAGGAGAAAAGCATTTTACTCTCCTAACAACTCTGGGAGAGCAGTTACAGCATCACTGCAGACTCCAGTGCTCCCCCAAACTGGTGCTGTGTTCCTGCCGAGATTCATGCACTTTGACACCGAGAAGGGTTTTTCGAAACAATAGTGAATATAGTAGAAGCAACCAATAAAAACATTGTGTAAGCGCTAGAAAAGAAAAAACACATGACAGAAGCAAATGAATTCTCGCATTGAGAGGATTAACGGTCCTTTTCTAGCAAGTATCTTGGAGAATGTCAACTATCTAAGAAGGTACCTTATTACACCACAAATCCAAGAGTTTTCACCATAGGGGATTTGCACTTGGTGTAAATTATGTGGTTGTCCAAATCCTGTGGGTGACTGAAAACATCCAGTACACGACCATAATTTTGTGTACAATCCACAGCACAGCAAGGAACACTAGGAATGAAGAAGAAAATATTAAATGATGCAGAAAAAGGGGGGATTAGACTGATGTTTCCCTTTCTATTTTCAAGGCTACTTACATCATATTTGACCTAGCTGCTCTACTTGCAAATTAGTAACTCAATTTCTTAATTGCTCCATTGTAAATAGACAGTGCCAGGACCAAAGCTAATGGAAGCACTTCAGACACAGCCACAGTTATTACAGGCAGAATCCTGCACTGACAGTCACATGGGCAGCTCTTCCCAGCACATGAATTGTTATTATAATGTAGTTGTTGGCAATCATTTCCTGAAGAAAGGAGAGGGATCAGCTTAATGACTGGCTTGTTTACAAAAGAACAGTAAATAACAGCAGCATTAATCCCAATGCTCTCACTGTCTTGCATTAAAACACAACACTTGTATGAAGAGCTGAATTTGGGTCCAACTTACACAGGTGTGATTTCATAGCGGGTCTATTGACACACACTATAAATTAAAACAGGATCTTGTCCTTACTGAAATTCTCCGCATGTCTGAACACCTACAGCATTCACAAAGCTGCATAATCACAGTTTCAGCATTTCTTTCCCTGCTTCAGCATCTTTATCATGAAAAGGATCTTGAACAGATCCTGCAACCCAAGTGCAGAGGCTGAGGTGACTTGCTCAGAGTCACCCACCTGCCTGGCAATCAAAGGATGGAAACTCCCCCCGGAGATTTAGGAAATTGGAGTCAAGAGCTCTATTAAATGGCCCATTGCTCCCAAGGTATAAAATAAATACTTAGGTGAATTACGCAATATTAATCTTACATGTTCCTGTGTCAATAAACTCAGCTTTTATCTGTAACCTAGTGCACCAAGGATTTATAAGGCAGGCACGTGCTCTCCAGGGTGCAAGGCTGGAGCTCAATTCCGAGCTCATGTGAATTGGCTTATATTGACTTCAGCGAAGTTATGCAAGATTTTAACTGGCATATTTTAAAGCAGAACTTACTCCCAGGAGTGAGAATTAGGGAACATCTGAGTCTGCTGCTGATTCACTATGTGAACACAAGAAAGTGACTTATATTAAGTGTTCCTTATTTCTCTGCTACTTCTACTTATTAACATATGGCTAATATTTTATTCATTGTAATCTGCTGTTTAAAATTCTTGATATTACTAAAACATTTATTACTCCAAATTAAATCTGATACTGAATGCTGATGTCAAGAGGCTTCCCAATAATTTTTGTGGGAAAAGGAATCTCTAAACTTTGCACAGCATTTATTTTTTAAGTTTTTCCCCTTGCATGGTTTAAAAAAAAAAACTGAAAAATATGTATCCTCTGCTTAGTTGTTATGCACCCTGAAGTGATATTTCATCATCCATCTCATCTTACCTCAGCCTGTAAGAACATGCCCATTTCTTGCCCACAAATCTCAGAGAATCGACTGAGAACTACAGCTGAAGTCCAGTTTTAATAGAATTGTGCAGCCAAAGGAATGGAGCATGAATGGCCCCAAGAACGAGGTTACATTTCACACTACACCTGTAGGAAGCTAGTCTTCTGCTATTGCTTCGCACCATTTTGTAGAGAAGAGTAATGGTCACATAAAAATATCTATGTCCGTGTAGAGTCAAGCAAGGCAGTCTCTAAAATAATTCAAAACAATCCAACCTAACCAGAAATAGGCTAAAAATTTTGTTACTTTTGAAGTGACTCAAGTTCTTTACTACTTCTCAGCTGACAAACGGTACCTAGAAGTGAAAGAGCACGTGGTTGTGCTGACAAGTCAAATGTGACTGAAGAATGTTTGGTGGGCGTAAGCTTGGGATAGAACACACTGCCTCACAGGACAGCTCTGCAAATCAACAGGAAAGAGCACAGGGACACAAAAAGAGCTTCAGTCTCATTCGCACATGAGCTAGTCTAAGATGCAGTCCCATGTCATATGATGTAGTTTTAGATACATCCACCTATGAAACAGCAGGTAGGTTTGTTGCTTTTCCTTAGAAATCAGAGTTGTACACTCTCCTGGGCCAGATCTTTTACTTCATATAAACAAGAAAACAAAAGCAAACCCGACACAACACAATCTTGCATCTTAGTACAATTCTCAAAAGCAGTAAAAAACACTATGAAAGTCATTTCAGGCCCATACTTTTGTCCCAAGACACCGTAATTTAATTAAAAACATAACTGTAGATCGTGCAACTTAAGAGTATGTATCAGCTCAACCTTCTCAGAGACTAAACCACTGAACTCCTGCAATGAGAGATATCATCATTACACCAAATGGAGGCTAACTGCAGTCTTCCTCAATGAAATATAGCAGTTATATTTAATATCGTTGTTTAGTAGTGTCTCTGTCAGCAGACTACATTCATACATTGTAGGGTAACACTCTTCATGTTAAAATAGAGTTAGTTATACCATAAGGGAGGTAAGCAATGATCCCCAAGAAACTGGCCATTCATTACTTGCGGTTAAAATATATTTTGCTTAGCCTCAGGCAAAGCTGAAGGCAGTTTGTGCACTAATAGCCTATTATTAGTTGCTATTAACATTGACAACACTAATCTAAATGGGAATGTCGGTGTTTCACACAATCTGTTTGATGCTTCCAAAACAACCAGAGAGTGTCTTTAAACAGTGATTTTATCCTATTTCAGAGCTGATATATTGGCCTGTGAAGGAACAGACTTGAGTATATTCTCAAATGTGGCTACTCAAAATACATAATGAAGTATAATCTAAGTAAATTTAAGAGGAAATACACATGAACTACCCAAGAGTAAAATGCTGTAAGCTATATAGGTCAAAGCCTAAAAAATAGGACTGACTCAGTATTTAAAATTTCCTGATAATCTTAAATATATTTTAAGTGTATGATGTACACATTTCAACATAAATGCTTGTAAACTGTTTTTCTACATTAAAACATTCATTCTCACATTGTTACAGTAGCAGGCAGCAAACAGAGCAGGCACACACCCAGACCACTGACACACTGGGCTTGACAAAGAGTAAAATAATAGACCCCGAAGTCCCTCATGAGCACCAGTTCTCCTCTACAGCTGGAGCAATAGCGTTGGTCTCAGTTACACCCACTCAGGCCACCAGCATCACAAAGATTATAGGGTTTAAGCAAAGGCAGTGCTTTGTTATTCACTTAAAACTGAACTCTTGCATGTTATTACTAGAGAAGTACCAAAATAAATATGCCATTGTCAACACTGAAGTCATGTGTCATTTTCTCTGATCCCTTCTTAACCACTTAGAAAATCACTGCCCTAAAACACAGTTATTAAAGAAATTAAGAAATAAGCTGAACTTGTTGAAATTAATACAATAAATTTACTTACTATTTGCCCTTCAAGGAAGTATTTTTAGCAGATCTTCATTATTTTCTGCCTGATGCACTGAGGTAAATATTTTCCTCTCTCTGTTACACAATTAAACACACACTTTTCCCTTCTGTGACACACTATGTGTATAAGAAGAAAAATATCCTTGAACTGAACAAATAGCTAAAAACAACAATCTAAGCTGAAATCCCACCTTTTGTACACATAGAAGCAAAACATGAAAGGGACCTGTCAGTTCACGTGAGCACAGATCAAAAGTCTTAGTCCAAAACTGAGCCTTACCTCAAAAGGTCAGCTGAACAGATGATTTAGGACTTGGTAATTTAGGACTCCAGGATGTCTCTCTGAAATCAGCTGCCTGGAGAGTCCTGAAGCTGGCTCAGAAGCTCGTGTGTGCTGGATGATTTTACACAAAACATACCTGACTAAAATAAGCATGCAGGAATTTGTTTCCAGCCTAATGTATAGGCCAAATTCAAATGATAAACTTCCCGTTGCATAAAGATTGGAAGGTATTTGGCCTCTATGGCCTGTAGAAGAATTTAACAAAACCATTATCTCCTTTTTTGTCTTAGTGTTAGATAAGATCAGGTTTATGCTATAAATAGAAGGCAGGTATCAATATAACATTAAGACCTAAGGAGACAGGAACGGAGAAGTATGAGAATGAAAGCAAACGAGAAGAAGAAAGGTTCAAATCGGTGACTGCATCAGCCCGGGAGGCGCGTTTCGTTCTTACCGTTCTCGCCGTCCGACTTCCTCTCGTGGTCGGTGTCGGTGAGGGACAGGGCGGAGTTGGCGCGGCTTGACAAGCAGGAGCTGTGCTCCGACTTCATCCCGCGCATCCAGAGGCGCAGGGCATGGTCCGGCGAGGCGCCGCCCTCCGTCTCCGTGTCCCCGTCAGAGGCCACCTCCAGCGGGTAGCTGTGCTCCGACGGCCCGCGCCCCTCGGCCTGGTAGCCCGTGCACAGCATGCGGGGCGGCTCGCAGAACTCCAGCTCTGCGGAGAGAGATGCAGGAACACGTTAGGAGGGTCAAGCAACAGGCTCTGGATTTTCTTCTGGAGAAGCTGTTTGGAGAACTAATGCTCCTGGACAGGTGACTTGGGTCAGCGACTCAGGTGACCAATCTGATCATCTCTAAATACAATATGCGTATTTACACATACTCTCATGCAGACAGTCCCACATCAAAAATGCCTTTTTATTTTTTATTTTGCAAATAAAAAAACACTTCTAAAATAAATCCCTCAAATCAGAAAGCTCCTCGGTGTTTGTTATTGTAGGGAAAAGGAATTCAATATTTGCAAGCCTGGAACGTACAAAACTACACTCGACATTTTTGGGCAAAGGCAGCAGGAAAGGGGAACTTGCAGGGAGGCACCTTGGAGAGCACTCTGCTCGCACCAGGCCGTGGCTCCCCAGTGAGCACCTGGAACTGGAGGTGCTTCGCCCAGGAGCAGAGGCTACCGGGAGCGCCCAATTCAGGGATTCAGAGCTGGGCAGAGCTCAACATGTCCGTGGGTCCCACCACACACCGCAGGGCAGCAGAGCGCGAGGAGAAGCAGGGTGGAGGGGACGACTATGCAGGGGAAAGACGCGCAGAGCGCGAGGGACGCGACGCCCCCAGCAAGGCCCAGCTCCCACCCGAGGAGCCGCCGTGTGTTCTCACTTGTGCGAATCCAATTACAGGCGCAGCTCCCAGGGAGCACGGTGAGGAGCTCTAATTAAATAAGGATTACCGAGCCGCGCTCCCTAATTGAACAGCAGACCTGGGAGGCCATCTTGAGAGACTGAATACAATCTCAAACAGGCATACAGTATTTTTTTCAATTTCTAGAAGAGAAACATTAGAGACAAGGGGCACTGATGGAGATGGAAACCAAATACCCACTTCCACTGTCATCCTAACTAAAGCCTTAATTTGCCAGACTAATCCACTTACAGGCAGTGAGAGGAACAGGTCTTGTTTGAAGCAGATTCTCAGAGGTAACCCAAAGCGCTGCCATTCTCCTCAAGGTCTTGACCACAATCTAGTCTAAGGACTGCAGAGGCAATGCGGTCTCATGGCTCAGGAGGCAGCGCTACTGCTGGGTCCTACAACCGGTCATGGCCACCGCTTCTCTTGGTCAAGCCAGGAGCAGTAACCTGGCCTGAGGGCTTCTCCAGAGGCTTCCCTCATCTCTCACCTGCTTCTCTGTCCTGGACCTGCAGTGGGAGGACTTGGTCCACCTCACACCTGTGAAACTCCAGCAGGAAATCACCTGTGCGAGGATGGTAAACACGAAACATCCAGTCTCCAGAAAAGCCCTGCTACTCTGCCACGGTCAAAGCTCCTTGGGTAGATGCACACAGAGGCAATCTCACAAGATGCTGCTGCATGAAACTTAACATAGTGTTGTTCATAAAGTGCCCTTTTTCATAATCATTTTAATTGTTATATCCACAACAAGCAAGCTCTTCTTCATTTAATTAGACAACACGGGCCAAATATTTGTAGGACATGAACACTGCAGACATTGATGCCACAGCCTCCAAAACTGCACTCACTCCTCGCTTCTACTTTCCTTTGCACAGCACCAAATGAATACAAACCATCTTTACACAAAACATGAACTCAAACTGTACATGCCAATTCTTACTCATCTTGACTAAATTAAGACGACTTCTATATGAGCCAACAATCAAAAAGCCAGCAACAGTGGTAGATTATTCATGTAGAGCCCAGGATCAATGAAATCAAGACTGAACTAGATGAACAGGCTCATTCTATTCTACCTCAGAAAGACTAAATTATTCATTTAAAGGGAGGTTGTGGATGTTACTAATTCATCATACTGTTTTTGTTCCTGAAAAATGTAAGTAAAAGCTTTCTTGGAAAAGAGAAGATTAAAAGTTCTGCTTAAATGAAATGAACTTCCATGAAAAAGGGGTAAGAGCTTCATTCCACATCCTGCACCTGAGCTCTGAAATAAGGTGAAAACCAAATCCTTCTGAGTAGTTCACAACCAGCTGCACAACTAGCTCTTGTCACATGCAGAAATGAAGTCCAGATTGCTCACTATACCAAACAGTTATGACAGTTAACACATGCTTTAGCAGATGTCATGAGAAGGGAGAATAACGAGTACTGCAATTTAAGGAACTGTATTATTAAAGAAAATTAAGATTTATCTGACAAACCCACTAAAATTCAGGGAAAGCAAATTAAGCCTACACATTTGAAGACGTGTATTTAAAAACACTAACAGGTATAAGCAATAACGAAAGGCTACTTCCAAGGAAGGATAGTTTGTTGTAGTACATTAATAAATACATTGAAAACCCATTATTTCCTCATGAAAAAGAAGAGAGCAAACAGGATTCACTCCCAGCCTTGATAATGCTTTCAGTTTTGATTAAAATGGGCAAGCACTAAGAGAACAACCGCACTGCTCTTCGGATTTCACCATCGCAGCTACTAGACTAAAGCTCAGCTTGGGCCAGGAGAAGACTCTTCCTTCCAAACCGCCGGGCTCCATTCCACTCACGCAGAAGCCCAGGGAGGCCAGGCCAGGCAATGCTGCAAACTCTGGCAAGCCCCTTACAGCTCGTCCTATATTTCAAAAACCCATCCCACATTTCTATTTTCTTTTCCAGTTCTCTCAAAGAACAGTTTTATTCTCATTTTCAGCCTCAGAGCTGCACAGGCGTTACAGCAAACAGGATTCTTGGGTTACTACTTGCCAACCCAGATGCATCCCACGCTCCGCACACCTGAAGCAGAATTTGCTCCTTTTTCAGCAGCTGAGGAGCCTCTCCACAAGTGCAAGCGCTGCAGCAGCCTCACAAGCCACGCAGCTGCCCGTCCACCAGCAGCCCCGGTCCGTGGTCAAGCAAGGCAACAGGGAAATTCAACCCAGGAACCCCCACAAGGGCTCATTAGCTTACTCGTGTTTACAAAGCACAGAACTTACCCTTTGGTCTATAGGTGAATCCAAAACATAGCAGCCAGTGCGTATTCAATATTTTAGCTTGGTTTTTTTTTTTCCTGGTGGAGCAGCAGAAATTGACTTCTTTATACTATTACTTGTGTTCAACTGACATCCTCCACAATGCAGTCCCTTAATAGCCTATTTCTTAGGCATACAAGCCTTTGTAGTATTTTAAGTCCCACAGGATGCGTTGTCTGAAAAGCACTTCAGAGTGCCAAAAGAGGCTGCTTTTTGTCTGCGTATCTAACCTTGTTACCTACAATACTACTTATTTCTACAAGGAGATAAAGTTCAAGTGGATTTATCATAGATTCAGTCTTACCAAAAAGACCCACTCAAGAAGAAGAATGAGAATTAATATGAAATTCAGGTCTGTTTTTTGCATAAACCGCAGACAGAGAGAAAAGGTTGCAGCTATGAATTTATACGGTGGATCACAATAGGATTCTACCCATAGGGCCTGGCAGAATAGTCCACTCTAAGGTTTTTTAACCTTTAAGGTTGAAAAACCAAGTAGTTCATCCCCTATTTTTGTTTAAAAATTAAAACCAAAGTAATCTATAAAGGAATGTAAAATATTTTATGCTATCGGGAAATGAAATGAGTTTGAGTCTAATTAAAACAATAAAAAGCAGCATTTCAGTTCACAGATCCTTTCTTTGTATTAACCTGGAGAGCTATTTTTACATTAGCTGCCTAACTGGGGCCTGAAGGAGCAGCAATGGGGAACCATCCCCAGGTGCTCAGGCTTTGTGGGTACCACAGGGTGAGGGATTTTCTAGTGTGTTATTTATCACTGAGCCTGTGTATGTGGCTCTCCACTTGGAACTTAATCCGATAGCTTAACCAGCACGTACATTTAATGTTTCAAAATGAGAAGAAAGTCAGGGCAGCTACTCTTGCCATAATAAGATTGAGCGAGAGGGAGGAAGAGGGGAGGGAGAAATGTAAATCAAATGGGGAAAGTGAAGTTCACATTCATTTTTGAAGCAATACATATGCATCCTCCTAAATGAGAAATTTTGAGGGCTATTGAGCACTCCGCAAAATTCAGAGTGTTCAACGGCCCTTAAAATTTCTCATTTCTCACCTGAGCACCATGGTTTACTGGCTACACACTGGCCTCAAGAATTAAACGCACAGAGATCTTAAGCTGCTCCATAAAGTCCTCTGTGTAACACAACCCACTAGATAAGCTTTCATTTATTTTTCTGCTTACATTTCATTTAGTCAAAGTCTTTTTTTAAAAAACTTGTTCCAATGTTGAGAACATGCTGCATCTTTCCTGGGACAATATAATTTAAAGACATCAAACTTCAGTAAGCATTCACATGAAAATCATTAGGAAAGAGACCAAAATTCAATTAATTTGCAAAAGCACATTACATTGGCTATTAATTTGCTCTGTAAGCCTTCTGTTTATCACCAGCTACACAATTATCACAGCTCAAAACAGATTTAAAGTTGCATTTATTTTAATAAAACAGAAAATTAATTTGATATACCAATTACATATAGGTAAATACTCTACATATAAAATATGCTATTTGTGCTTTTATACTTTCTTATCAAATGTATACTACTGCATATGTTCTCTTTTACTGCATTTCAACTTTTCCTTATGTGTCCTTAACTGTGTAGTTTATTTTCCTATATTATTACACCAGAGATTCTGAAAAGTTAATAATAATAATAATAATAATAATAATCTAACAACAAATAATGAAAGATTAAAATGGGAGTCAGAATCTGTGATAGCACTGAGCAGTTTCATGAAATTTGCAGATTAGGCACCTACGGGATTAGGAAGGAAGCCGGTACTTTCACAGAAGACTCTCCCAAAGTTATGAGGAAGAAGGCAACTTTACCCCCCAGGGTCTTCCCTGGAAGAATTTAAAAATGAGGTTGTACCCCAGGCCTCATGGCAAACGTGTTTCTGTTCTCTTCTTCAACCCAATTCTTCCAGCTTAAGAAAGAGGGCCGGAATAAAGCTGTACCAACTTTTCAACCTGTGCCAAAGAGTTCACAGGGAGCATTTGTTTTTCCTACTGTTAAAATCAACAGAATGAGGAAATGTACTTCAAGATCTTCATGGCACCCCTTTTGATGCCCACCTTACCTTCTCCTTCCTCTGGAAATGTAATATTCTTTCTGTAGATCATCAGACACCCATAAATTATTTTTTTTTTAAAGAATCACTACTAAGATGCCAGATGTCAGGCAATGTAGATGCAGTTTGTTTTAGTTTTAACTTAGGAAGAAACACTGTCCTTGTCAAATCAGATTATCAGACTGGGAATTTAATTCTTCAAATTCAAGCGTGCCTTTATGATGCGAAATACTTCCACCCGCACAGTCTTTGTTGAAGAGAAATTTCCACCGCAGGCACTCCTTTATATAACTGTATAATTCCTCTAATGAAGTTTAGGATTATGAAACTAGGAGGTAGCATTTAACCTACATTTCGCATAAAAGAAACCTACTTAATCACAAATAACGATCACACTAACTCTACTAAAGAAGAAAAACCCCGATCATCTCCAATGAGAAACAACATAACTACCATTTGAGAAGAAAAACGAAGTTCTTAAAATACTACAACTAGAATGGAGTTTGGATTAACTTGCTTTACAACACATTCACTTACAATTCCACTTTCCACATGCTAAAGTGTATTAGGAAATGCATAATTTTCATGAAAGAAAAAAATCTCCTTCTCCCCTCTGTCCCCAAAAAACCCTGTATCATACAGAGCAAAACTCAAACTTTCTTTCAAAGAATATTAAGGTTCTTTGATTCCTAAAACTGCTTTTTAACCAACCAGAAGTTTTGTGTGGGAAGGTGATGCTTTCAAGGAAGCAATAAATTACAAAACCTCTCCCTTTTGTCATTAACTTTCCAAATTAAAAGCAGTCACAGTCTTAGTCTGTGGACTTCATAAAGTTTGTATATAAAGAAAGAAAAAAAAGCTTTCATGACAGGGAGCTGCACAGCCAGTCTATATATCAAACCATCTAGAGCAGACTATTAACTGCCTTTTCTTTTTAAAGAGTTTCAGAGGAACGAACATCCTTCCTTAAGATTCCCAAAAGCAGGTCTGGAAGCCCGGACAGCTCTAGTGCTCTATGCTTGCAGCTCTAGCAGGCAAAGCTAAGGTTGCAGGTCTAATTTGCCTGCAAGTCTGTATCTCATTTAAGAGATGAAAGACCGACTAAATTTCCCTTCTTCCTTATTTTCTTTTTCTCTTCTTTTTGAACAGTCTTGTTCAAACAGACTATACAAATTGTATACCAACATTCTTTAAAGAGAATTTACCCGCAGGCTGTCGCTGGATCCCTACAAACTGGAATCCAACGTGGAGACACTCTTCTGCATCACTTTCATTCAAGCATCAATTTTAACTTTTGTAACATATTCATTTCTTTTACAATTAGGGTGAAAACACTAAATTGACTACTACCACTGGTTTTGATTGGTTTTCACAAAATATTGACACCTCATGTTTCTGAACTATTACCATTGCTTCCTCCTTTTGAGATCCAAGCGCAATCACTGATCTTAACACACAAACACCTACAACTTCGGCAGCACTTTCTTGATTCCTGACACCCAGGTAACACCCAGACCAAGCCGGCCAACACTCAGAGCAACTCGCCTGATCCATCTGGGAAGAAGAGGGCAAGTGGTTGTGCAGGCACAGACGTGCACCGCGCACACCCTTTAGCACTGCCATTCACCTCCCATTACTTCCAGTTGCCAATCTGATATCAATGAGAACATACAAAAGACAACTTGGCCCATCTACTGCCTTTGACTAGCCAACTGAAGATAAGATTGTCAGTCAAATAACCCCTCTTTTCCTCAAAAATCCCTTGAGGGGGTAATCATCAAATATTCCAGTTGACCAAGACATGGAGATTAAATTGCCTTCAAAAACTTCTGACCACTTCTATTCCCTTCTTTCTTGGAGTGTTCATTTAACCAAAGGGATTTCAGCAACAGTAGTTCAAACTTAAAGGTCAGCCATACTGGAGCTTAAGTAATACTGAAGTCATTTTAAAAAATATTTTCAAATTTCTTATTTTTAATATATAAAGTCACAGAAACTATTTTACAACTGTTTATACTCCTCATTTCCTTCCAGTATCTTTATTAGGTTTTCTAACATTTCCAGACATTATTATTTCTTCTAACTACATTTCATTAATAAATTACTTGATTTATAAAGGCTATTATAATCTGTGTTAGTAGCTACAAAATTGGGCCATATTTTTGCTTTGATACCATCAAGATACATTTAAATAACTCAGCTGAATATGGTGGGGCCATTCCAGATCTGTGTCTCCCCAAAACCACACTGTGCTCGTATTGCATAGACATTCATAGCACTGTTACTGTTCAAGTTAAACAGTTCTTAAGAAGGAATTTCAACCCAAAATGCACAGCGGAAAGAGGAAAATCTGAGCCATTTGTGTCAGTACAATAAACCAAGATTCCTGTACACATTGCATGTTACTGACAAAATCCAGATTTGTTAACGTAGAAAAACTGAGCACGGAAGGGGATGACTCAACTCTAAGAACATGTTTCAGAACTGATTTGATAGCATTTGTTTTTACGCTGTTAATCTACTTAAGCAGGTACTACCAAGATGGGCAAGCCTCTGTATTGTAGGAGGGCTATATAGGGTTGCAATACCAAGCACTGTTCTCATCTCCTTTTTCATCTTGCCATTTGATGTGGAGCTCCAAAAGAAGGAACAAGTACCACAGTTGCTCATCTAAGCCAAAGGGAATGGGAAAAAAAAAGAAATCAAAAGGAATCAAAGACATTTCCACAATGTTTAAACAAGTGTCTCAATTTTGCATGATCTAGCAACAAAATTTATCCAAACTGTGGGAACCAAAGAACAAAGCCACTACGCTGAGATAACTCTGGTAATTTAATGTGGGTAACATTTTAATCTGGGCTGCATTTTTTGAAGTTCCCAACATTTTCAGCTACCTTGCACTCTCTTAGTGTGAATTCCAATTGTTTCTGAACACAGCTTAGCTTACTTAGGTGTGTAAGAGTCATTTTAGCTGTCCTAGGCCTCCACTTGCACAACTCCAGCTTTTTGGGTTAACCACACAGCTTCTTCCCATCTTTATCTTTCAGTCAGATGCAGACATACTTGATACCCAGCAAATAACAGGTCACTGCCTGGTAAAAATTAAAATGTGAACTGCTCTCCTTCGAAAATGAGGGGGGAGGCACTGGCTCCTTCTAATGCAAACATCATGTGGACTTCACTGCCAAATCAGTGCATCCACCTGTATTGCTAATGTGTATAAAGATGTTTAGGGCACTGTACCTAACATGAGGCATCTAGAAACAGCTAACTAAGCAGTGGACTATGCTAGAGAAACCCTCAAAAAGGAAATCAGAAAATAAAATTACTGGTTTGGATCGTAACGGGCTGGGAAGTTGCCACAGAACGAACCCATTTATTAGTAGTCCACATGGGAAGAGCTCACGTTTCCAGCAGCTGCCATGGGGTGATGTTGTGGCGGGACAGCGCAGGGGCGGCCCTGCTGCCGGTCCCAGCTGTGCCGCGTGTCACTGGAGCCCACGTGCCACCAGAGTCCATGTGCCACTATGGCCCTATGCCACCACATCCCTGTGCCACCAGAGCCCATGCGCCTCCGGAGCCCCCGCGCCCACCGTATCCGCTCGGCAAAGCGGCTGCTTGATCAATGACACTTGGCAGAGTCAAGTTACAAGTCTCCACGGCGGCTGAGTGTACTCTAACCCGCCGAAAATAAATCACACCAAAAGGGCAAGATATCCACCTAACAGATTAGCCCGCAGCAGCTCTGTATACTCTGCCACGGCCCGAAGGAAAGCCTGCCATGGGCAGATAAGAAAAGCTCAAGTTCAGCATTGCTGCAAATGCTCCGTGCTTCCTTATTAAAAAAATTCACACAGCTGGAGGTGAAACTAATTGAGGTGGTGGAGACAGCAACACAGAAGGCATTTAAAATGTAATTAAAGCATGATCAGAAAAGGGACACATAAGGGAGAGAACGCTCAGAACGGAGACTCCAGGGAAATACCAGTGTTGAGCAAAAACGAGAGCAACTGCGTATTAAGGCACATTCCAAGACAACCCTATATACTGCTTAAAGGATCTGTGCAGTTATCAGCTCCAATGCTAAGGCCGCAGCTGGACAGGAGAAGTCCGTATTCATTAGACTGGGAGTGGAGAGCCAGAGTGCAGCTACTGGCCATGGGCGACCGCTGCCCCACGGGAGCAATCCCTGACATGAATTCTCCAGGATTAGTCCATAAAAACATACTTTACCTTTGCTGTTTTGGAAGGACTGTAACAACAATCATTTATCTGGAAATACACAGTTCACACAAGCACTCTGTCACATATCTATCAAGGCAGGGTTGAAGAGTGAAAAACAGGCAATTGGAAACCTTAAAATGCTAACCCAAGGGATGCAACAAACATCCCCTTTGTGACAAGCGGAGTGACGTAAAGCGACAGCCTGCAGAAGGCAATTCCAAATTCTTCCCTCTCCATGACTACTTTACAGCAAAAATGCAACCCCCTCTGCAGCTACAAAATGAACTGTTTTCAGATGAACAAAAAGGATGGTTATTTTATCCAAAGTCTCTTTTCTAATAGACAATTTTTATGACTTCAACAGATCTTAAAGTCCCCTTCTGTTTTTGATTTTTCTTTTCCCCCCTATTACATTTGTTTTGCGGAAGCACAGTTCAGAGCCTCCATGTGAAACAGTTCCCCCACACAAGTCACCGGTGTTTTTTGTCAGTGTTCACGTTATCTGCTCCTCCGCATTATCTCATTTGTCTGCCAGCTGCTTCTCCAGCTCCTGAGCTGCTCCATCTCATGCTGCGCCCGATATTGGACGCAGCGGTGGCAGAGCACGTCGGAAATAAAGAGCACAGCTCATCAGGGGGACTGGCAGAGGATGCAAGAGGCAAATGCAGAAGCGGCTCTGAATTAGAAACCAACACGTTTGTAGGGACATGATCCACAGTCACATGGACTCTGCTCTCCTCAGCACTCGCCAGCCTGCGCTGAACCAGGAAGAAGCATCTTGAAGGCCAGGGCTTCCTCAGGAGGGAGGAGGAGGAAAGGTTGGACGCGGTGGGCCTGGCAGCAAGAACAGTAACCACATGCAGAAAGGAACACAGTACAGAGAACCCTTTCCAATAGGCACGGCCTGGAGTCGTGAAAAAGTCATGAAACATGCAGCAAGCAGGGTGCATCCCTCACCCCAGTGCCTTGCCACCATTTCCCTGCCTTATTTCTACTCAAAACAGATAATGTATCAATAGCAGGGAAAGAACGGAAGGACGCTGGGACAATAACCAGAGCACTGCACAGGAGGCAACCTTCAGGTGAACTGCTACAGCAACATTTAAGAGATATTGGTCAGAAAATTTCCCAAGTGAGTGTTTTCCTCTTTAATACAGCCATCTGCCTGTTTAGATGCTGAAATCCTAACTGGCAGATTGGTGAAGCAGGTTTTGAGGATGACTTTTAAGAAATAACAACACAAATGTAAGATTTTGTCATGAATGTTGCCAAACACACCATGCAAGTAAATACAAGAGCCACAGAAAACCCTGTACTGAACCCTAACCATTACAGATACTATGTCTGATCTGCTCTGTTTCCATTCCAATTGCAGTTATTCTTTACTAAAGGATTTTATTCATCTTAATATTAGTGCTTCATAGAAAGACACTGCACTTATGCTCCTTCTTTGCACCTTCAGTAGGACTTACTACACATTTCAAATTTTAAGCCTATAATTCATCTAAAGAGATCATAAAATTAAATGGAAATACTTGTATTTGCTAGCAACATTATGCCACTCAGCTGAGAGTCCAGAGAAATCCATTACAAGACCCAATTTAAGGACCAAGAATTTTTTTTAATTGCTCAGCCCTTGAGAAAAAGTTGAAGACAACGACAATGTTTTCAACAAAAGTTGAAAACAATGAAAACAATAAGCGTTTCATCGATCAACGCATATTCTCAATTCAAGCACAAAGCTGCAGGAAATAACCTTGTTTATGTCCATTATGCAGTTACCTCAAGTTCAGGTGTAAGATTTAAGTCACCACACAAAGATGAGCAGCAGATGCCTCTTCTTTCCTTTTCCTAACACCTCAAGTATCGATCAAAGGGAAGGGTTTCCTATCCCATCATTTCACCTCAAACTTGCCCCTCAAATGGGCACTATTAAAGCATGAAAATTCATTCTGCCAAAACAGTGGCAAAAATGATCGGTGGTATTGGCAGAAGCTAGGTTTATTTGTGCAGAGACAATGAAGGACGGTGATAATTATCTGAAATAAATAGTTATCACACAGGTGAATGCTAAGGCTGAATACTGCAATGGAGAGTAGGTATACAGGATGGAGAAAAAAGAAATATCTAGATGTACCAACTGTAGTCAACAGTTTAAAAAGTTGGGTTGTTTTGAAGAGCCTTCCCTTTCATGACCAAAAATGAGCTAAATAGCTATGTGGGGTATCAAGAGATGGGATGAAACAGAGAGGAGCCCAACAGAACAATGAAAGAAAAAGAAAACACACACTAACTTATGGGCCTGAAAAAGCTTTCAGGCTCTAAACTCTGAATCTAAAATGCAAAATAGCAGCATTTAAGTGAATAACAGTAAACAAGCATACATGATGCTGAAGGTTCATTAGAAATAGTATTTGCATGACAGCTTCAGAGTGGCTTGAAAGGCACGTGCAAAGCAGGCAGCTGACCGGAGCCATCACTCACTTTCTCCATTTGTGCCATCACTGGGAAGCAAGCCAAACTTTAATAATGGATAGCACTATCWAAAAAAAAAAAAAAAAAAAAAAAAGTGCACAGAGGAGCCAAGATATATTTTGAAGACATGGAGATCTTCAAAAATAGACCAGTAATTCTTCTCTTTTCATGGTTCTTTCCTAATTTACTGAATGCAGATTGTTTTCTGTACTCAGAATAAAAGCAAATTACTAGAATTACTCTTCCTAAAGACCTATACTCTACAGATCAATAGCGCACAATCCATTGTGAACATGTGGTAATCACTACTACTATTTCAGCTTAAACTAATGTCAAATCTATAGGTACAATTCTCACCGATACTAGGGAGAACAGTATCCCTAGAATTGACATCTGAAGTTAATCCTTTGAGAGTCTGTATACAAAGCAAACTAGACAAATAAGCCCTATGAATATGTCCTTTCCAAAAGCATTAATTAATTATTTGTATGAAAGTACTATGCTATGTATTCAAGAACACAAGCGACATTATTACCAATTAAAAACCTACAAGTTATATAAAGGCATGAGTATTTTCTGAGATACAGTAACGTGACTGAGGAAGTCAAAGGGCTGGCTGCACACAGAGTTAGTATGAATGACAGAAAAACTGAGACTTGTTTTTCATATTATTAGCCAGAAGCAGAATACACAAAGTCCCAATGCAAAGGGCAGGCACAATATAAATGCACATCTAAGCTTCCTGAAAGACTAAAGAATCTCTATAATGGGTTATTGGCATTATATAGCAAAATGAATCTTGGGAAAATGAGAGAAGAAAAACATCAGCAGAAGAACCTGAAATTCCTCAAACAAAGCTAAAGCTGAGGGAGAAGCCATAAGGCAGAAATGCAGTCTTATCTTTGCCGTGACACAGGGCCCACCAAGACGCCCAGCCCCTTAGCTCAGGGTGGGTTTTACTGGGGCAGGAGGCTGGTGCTGCAGGCAGAGGGGACACGGACACGCTGCCAGCCACACGAGGCGGGCGGCGTTGCCACACTAAGCCCTGTGCAGAGCACAGGAAGGGTATTTGCACAAACAGCTCATCCTGTATGCACACTATTCTCTTGCTTGTTTTACCTTTCTAAACAGACCATGCTAAATACTCCTGAATACAGGACTGGCCCAGAAAGCTGCACGCAAGGACAGCTAAAAAGAACACACGACTTACCCAAGAAGAACAGGCAGGTCATTTCCTTTTTTACTCCTTTTACTGAAATACAATTTTTTTCACACCACGCCTTTCTCCTTGTGAATTCTCTATTGAGATTTCCTTCTGAAGAGGCACAGAGAAGTTTTGTAATTCAACCCAAAGCACATTGTAATAAAAGTAATAGGAAATTACTGATGTATTTTCCAAGTAGTAGAGGGGGGTGCATTGGGAACAACTATTAGATGTTTCCAATATTTATCCATTCAAATCTGTAACAACTGATTCCAAATGTAGAACAATGAAAAAAAATTTCCAATATTTGCACTCACACACACATACTTCCAACTTCTGTATTTCCTTTAAAATGCAGGATCTCCAACAAATACATGTACACACATATGTATGTGCATGTGCACGCATACATGGGTATACACATGCAAGGATATTTCAGACAAAAATCTAGTTATTTTTCTGGAGTAGATGGGGTAAGAAACTGTGCTGAAACTAGCTGAAAATTCTCACAAAAATAACAATAGAAAAATACTGTAGAGCAATTTTAAAATAAATTCTTGCCTCCAACTAAATAGCTGCACTGATATAGAACACTACATGATCCTTTTATTCAACCAAAAATAATTAAGTAACCATCTCTCTAATTTCATTACTAAGAAGGATTACGATTACACACCAAAGATACATGGTATAAAGCCACATAATCAGTGCCCTGATATGATTTTCATTAAAAATTACAAAATTACATTGTCTTCAATATAATAGCATCAGAAATTACAGAACTTTTTCTTCATACCAATAGATGGAGAATAAAGAGGTCAGGTTGGCAAACCATTACCTTCATGCAAGTGTTTGAAAGAGAAGAACAAATTTGATATTTAAAGAATACTTCACTTTCTCTTTGATGAGGATTTAAAACTTTCATTACTAAGGAAACTGTGTGCCTGTTTCACAGGCCGCAAAAAGGCATCTGAAAGAGAGACCGTCACCTTTTCTGTGTTACTGCATTGATCACAGTCCCATTTCCTTACTTTTATCATTTGCTCATGTCCTGAGGAGCGCCGGAGCCAGCCATGCGCGGGAGCTGCGTGGGCAGCCGGGAGCCAGGCCTCCTCCTGCCGCCCCCTTCGACCAACCCTCATTCCGGGCCCGTGGCAGGTGCCAAAAGCACTGTCTGCAGCCAGGGCTCGCGTGGGAAAGGCCTGGCTTTGCCAAGGCAGAGCTCAGCACTGAAGCTGCCACCACGCACTGCCTGAGGCGCCGTCCCTTTGGGAGTGTGGGGGGAGCTCGGTCCCCTATGTCCATCAAGGCACCGCTGAATTGGCCACCTCAGAAATGGCCATTTTCAATCATTATAAACTCCCTATGGAAGAGGCTCTGTCAGAGTGGCACTTCCAAACCTCTGAGCGTGAGCAGGGCGCTGGCAGCTGCCCAGTGCTGGTTTTTTCCCAGGAAGGATCAAAACTTCTGTAGCAGCTACTGACTGCAGGCCGTCCACACTGAATGAAGCATGGCTACTCTTCCCAAAAGCTCGTACAGCTTCACTGAGGCTTCACTGGTTACCATGCTAACATAATGATCTGAACTTGCCTGCTTCACAAGCTCCTGGTGATTCTCACCCTGATTAGTTATATTTTGACCCATAATATCTAAACTCTGCCTAATACCTCAGGTTACAGCAGAAACTGTTCATACCAACCTTATCCCACTCATTCTTCTATTCCACAACTATGATTTTAGGGACAACACAAGCAAACAAACAAACCACCAACACCAAAATCAGTCTGTGGGTGTTGGTTGTACCTTATTCCTTTCATGCTGCTTTTCCCATCTGAGCTAAGGATGCTGCATCTCCTTGCAAAGCCTTCTAATGAGTGACACTCAGTGGGAAACAGATTTTTGAGCAGCTTCCAATAAAACTGAAACTCTGAAAATAGAATCCTTAGACTTGAAATTATATATACAATTTACTTCACTTAAACACCCATAAGACTAAGTTCAGAAGTATCTGAGTCAATTCTTGAAGGAAATACTAATTCAAACTCTAAATGACTTAAGATGTACCCCCCTGCTGCTTCCCCACGTTACCAGCAATGGCATCTACTCACCCAGTTACGTCTTGACAGGTCTTTATTTCAGAAGGCACAAAACCTTCTGACAGATACATAATTGAGAAACACCAGGGAGAAATGTTATTTTGTTTCAGCATCTGCTCTATAAACGAAGATAAGCAAACCAGGTTTTACCTCTAGCCCCAGAAAGCAAGACAGCTCTTCTGTGTTTCAGGGAGAGAGACATAAAAGCCACAGCAAGAGTGCGTATAACAGCCTGGCTCGTAGGACCAATGCGGAATTTCTTCTCATTCCCGGGATCCAGGAGATTTGCTCAGTTATTCGCCTTGACGCTTGCTGATATCTCTGCTTTAACTCACTGAACATCTTCTTGGGCACTTTGAAGGGCGATGGGAAGAAGCTCTATTAACTTAGCAGAAGCATTTCATAAATGGAATACAGCATTTCATAGGTCATTTACATGCTCCGACAAGTATAATTGCAGGTCACAATGTGAGATATATTAGGGCAATCCAAAGGCTTAGGACACTCCTGGAGAGTCTGTCAGCGTTGGGTGACGGTTGCTGTAAGGACTGCTGCATCTTGGCACCTCAACGTGACCATGCTCCTGTCTCCCGATTTTTATTTCTATGACTTCTGGCACTTCACGCTACAGAAAATTGGTAATTCTGAGAAGTGAATGGAAATTCAGATGGTCTTTTACATCTGTATATTGCAAAATGGATTGTTAAGCTTTTTTAACACTTCAGAATTTCTTTTCATTCTCTTTAGATGAGATGTGTTAACGGAATTGGAAATGAACTGTGATCCTTCTCTTGCCTTATTTATTTATTTTTATTAAAGTTTTTCCCCCTCATTCTTTTTTCCTCTCATCTATTCATCTTTTAATCAAAGGAATTACTTATGAGCATGGAACGAATTTTGATAAACACACGGCATTTTTCACTGACACGACAGTAGACACTGTAAGGTTGCAGACAGCAGGTTGCAAGTTTTAGAACACGTTTGTCAACGAGTAAGAGAGCTCACGTCAATCTAGTGCGAAAAGAGACTTTGTATGTGCTGTTTGCACATGAACATTGATTTCACAAGGGGGAATAAAGGTATTCCTACCAAGAGATTTTTAAAGGAAGCCATGAAAGATAGTTTCTTCCTCCCATTTTTTCCAAGGAGGAATATCCAAACACTTGATAAATTGTGCAAGAACCTTTATAGGAGGCCTGCGTCTTCGTGCATCTTTGCCTCTCCTTGGAGCGTGCAGATATTCCCCGCTTTGTGGAAAAGGTTTCCGTCCAGGAAGCCACAGGGAACTCCCCATCGCTCTGCTCTTCTCCCCGAGCCAGTAACATCACCCTGTTCAGCACACAGTGCAGCAGCAACCTGCAGCTCCCCAAGGCAGGAGAGGGAGACCACGGCTCTGAAAGTGCAGGCGGGGAGAAGGTTTCCACACCCCGTGCAATTTTCTTGGACAATTCGGAGCTCAAACACAAAGACAGATGGTAAAACACAGAGCAGCTTGAGGCTGAACTCGCACTTCCCTCTGTTAGCGCATGCGGAGAGCTGCAGGGCCTTTGAAGGACCTTTCAGCTTCTACTGAAAAATGAGGCCCTGTCATGCAGACAGTACAAAGTATATATGTTAAATATCCTTAACATTGACATCTCTTTGGTACTTTTCAAGCTCTAAATTCTGTGGGTACAAAAATTACTTAAAGTAGGTTCTCAATGGATTTTCTAAGATTAGCAAAAAAATAATTTTGAAGACAAACGGAAAGGAAATCTGCAGTCTGAAGGTTGAATGTTTGGTATAAACAAACAAGTAAGAACAGATTCCTGTAATACCAAACCCCTCAGCATTTATGAAAAAAGAAAGCTCTATCTAATAATAACATATCACCAGGTATCTTTTCTCTTATCTTGTTTCTTCCCTTACAGCTATTGAGTTGCACAGTAAGTGCTTACAAATACGAGCACTTTCCCTCACAACCAACCACTTCCCACCTCCTTCCCAAGAAGCTGGGAAGGTCCATGCGCCAACGCAGAGTCCTGTCACCATCCACAGCACCTCAGCACTTCATCCTACACAAACTACACAGCTTGCAGGTCATCATCAAAAAAACAACTGCGGAGTTCATCCTATTTCTGAAAGCTTTCATGACAACAGTCTTTTAAAAGCAACTTTTACGCTTTTCTGTGCCCTTTTCAAAACTAACGTACCTTATCCCATGGCAAACAAAGAAAATGCATTTTACCACATTTATGATGTCAATATTTACCCAGCAAAACATTCTGAGCCAGTCCTTATCTCATGAATAACACTGGCCAGGGCTCTAAAAGGTGCAATCAGCAGGTAAGAGCTGCACTGAGTTATTCTGCCCCCATCTCAGCAGCCAAGAAGTAGCTGTGATAGGTGAACTTTATGTTTTTAATATCCTCGTGGGAGTTTGGGGATGCACCCTAGTAAAACTTCACCTTATTAACTGTTCTTTACGGATGTTTAAAAGCACAAAAGGTCTAAACTCAACAAGGAAAGATTCAGCTTTCCAGGTTTCAATAAAGTTATGTCATTATTCCATACAAACTGTAAGTATGACCGTCAAAGCTAAGTAATAAAGTCTCACAAATCTCTGTTAAAGTGATGAAAAATCACAGGCTTTATGGTGGCATCAGTTTTCTCTTGGGAAGGCTGATGTGACCATGAACTTGGGGTATGCTGGGTTATTATTCTAGCGTCATATATAAAACAGGCTAGTAGAATCAGATGAAAAAAACGGCCTTTTTAACACCTTTGTCTGTCAATTAGAAGTAGAGCAATTTGAACAAGGAGCACTTGCTATACACAGCCCAAATTCTGCTCTCCTGGTACACAGCAGATGCACAGGCCTGGATGTAGCAACGCCAGTTTTAAATCATCAAAGATCAGGGCCAGCGCGTGCGGAGCTATTGCTGCTTCACAGATGACAAAAAGACACCCTGACATTTTCCTGACAGGGCAATTTCCTACTAGCGCTTGTCAGCGCGCCTTATATTTATGTCTCTGATGTTAAATAAAACTGGTTTTGACTGGTTATATGAAGTTAGTTGTTTGTGCTCCAATCTCCCCCTGTAAGCTTACGTTTGCTGAAGTTAAAAGCATAACTAAACAAAACGCCAATTCCGGCGCTCTTCACACAGTTTTTCTTTCCTAAGGAAAACAAACCGTCCTTCCTGGCATTCCAGTGTCTCTGTTGCCCCCATGGCACAAGCAGAGCAAGGAAGGTGTTTCTGGAAGCGCAGCAACGGGAACCTGGTGCCAGGGGCAGCGAGTTGGGGTGGTCAAGGATCATTCATGCAGGGAACATCTCGCACGTTCCCCTGCACCTCTTTACTCAGGGTGCCTGAAGACACTTCAGGGACCTTTTCCACATCAGGTAAGTCTGTGCTGTCCCCCATCTTCAGCTTTCGTCCTACAAACAAGGTTGCTCCTCATTTCACAGACTAAAACCAGAAAACATCCATTTCTGGTGAAGCATTCTAAACATTTTCCTAGAACTACTAGTAACACCAGCGCCTTTTACACACATTTACCAGAAGATATTGCTCTCGGATCTTCCTGCTAGGAATAACTCTCGCTTGCCTCGCCCATAATGCAGTTCAATGCACTCAGCTTGCCAGGAAATACATGTTTGTCTAACCAGAAATTTACTGCCGTATGCTCATACTGCTAACGATCAATAAACTTTATGATGCCAATGACTCAATCCCAGATGCTTCTCCTATCAGGGCCGCGCTCCTCTGCACCAGTCTGCTCTAGAATTAGCCCACAAGGAATAGAGCTTCTTGGCACTGCCAATATTTGCAGAGTTCAATTCCTTGCACGCTTATTTGGGGGAAAGCTGAGGCAGGACTGAGGAAGGATTGAGACAAGCTAATGATATTCAAGATTTGCACACTAACAATTAGCGTTTCATCTTCGGGACTGAACAATACCTTGTATTTTGTCATGAGATTTTTTTTAATTTATTTTAAACTGTCTTACTAGGTCAGTAAAAGAGCTCAGCCTGTCTGCAACCTTACACTTTAAGCTTCCCATTACGAACAAGTTCAAGTTCCTGAGCTAAATAACTTCAAAGGTATCATTTATTTTACACTGCAAACTCCACATGGGTCATCAGTCCTAGACCTCAGGAATCATGTCTAGAAATGATAGCTGAAATGGTAGTTTCTCAATAGATTAATTCTGTATTGTTTTTTCTTCCCATACTCTCATACTATAAGACTTGCGAAAAATGAAAGAAGCCAAATCTCCTGAAAGAAAGTTTGAAATTTGACTGCAGAAATTTGTAAACAATTCAGGAATCTTGAAGGAGTATCCTAGTCTAGATTCTGTATTCTAAGTATTGTTTTCAACCTATAAAAGCAAGGTTACAATTTGCAAGATCACAAAGCTTTTGAATCAAAACTTTGATACAGAAGTTACCTGTCAAAATGCTACTAATAGTATTAATACTGTAGGATATATCTGAAAACACTGACAGTATTTACTAGGGGTTCATGCCATATAAACTTAGAGATCTTGTTTATACAGATTGTCTGTACATGCAAACACATAAATACCCATACACAGGAATCTACATAATCCCAGAGTTGAGTTAAATTTGAGCCACACCTCATGGTTTACTCAGAAGCTATTGAAAGCACAGATGAGATTGCCCAATCTAGTTCCTATGAACTACTGTGTGTAACAGCAGAACACAACGCCCTTAGGCTCATCAGTTTCCATAAACATCTGAACTGATGATCCTTTTCACAAAACTAGATCATCACAAATATCCAGTTCCACCTCATTCCTTGTGTAAGCTTCTCATTATTTATGTTTTTATTGCCAAATGATTTTACTCTCACACTCCACAGTCAGAATTCAGATTTGATTTCTCTCTCGTCCTTCATCATTATCACTTTGTTCACGACTGCTGTGGTGCCTGTTTCCTCATCTACTTTCACACCTTTCATGCATGAAGGTCAAGCTGAGTGCTGGATTTTACTCTAACATTGCAATTAATTAAGCATACTTTAAGGTCTGAGCATTATTTCAGTCCTAATTTGTTGCTGGAGATTTGTGACACTTTGTCACCAGGTGGAGTGGCACCTATGGAGTCCCTTCCCCTCTGTACCATAGCTTTTCTATACAGAAGACAGCAGCACCAGATTTAATATTCAGAAGTTTCCTGCATAATGGCCATACACAATTGCCTGAAATAGCTCTCTCCTTGCAGAAGGTGCATCCTTCTGAAAAGGGAGGCTGCAAAGGGTTTTAATTTGTTTAAGCTGCAAAGGGTTTTAATTTAAGTTGCAAAGATGTGCCAAACGTGAGAAAAACTTTCTTAAAGCAATGTTGCTGAGGAATTTTAGAAAAGGATGTATTCAAAGCACAAATTCAATATATGCTTTTATGGAGTCATGTCAGGTTCACAATACTAAACTGAACCTATTGTCTTCTGGTATTGTTTGAGTAAATATCAAGAATCACCAGTTCCTAAGACTTCCCCTGCTGAAGCTGGCTGCCCTTTCAGAAACACCACACTAGCTTAATCAAAGTAAAAAAGCTGATGAAATTTTATACTCAGCTTTACAACTGGTTTTGTTGTTGCTTGACTTAGCAGCTCAGTTTTATATTTCAAGTCTTCATGACTCTTGCTAGGCCAAACATTCAGACTGGATCTGAGGAAGAGTAAATCTATATGATTTAAACCATGACATGGAGATGAATCCCTGAAAGTCAAACTAATACACAGAACAACGTGATCACTAACTCAATTATACCAGCCTGAATCTATCACAGGAGAAAACTATGACTTTTAGTATAACAAGTAAGGTTCAGCTCCATCCCTCCATCCTCACAGTTCAATTTACAAGTTTGTTTTAAAAATGTTGTTATGCTCAATAATAAAACCAAATAAGCAGTGTATATTAGAGTCTGAAGGTAAGCAAGTGTTCTAGTGCTGCCCTACATATTCACAGATAACACTAAGTGCTTTTCTACAAACTTGGACATCTTGCCTCACACTGCAGCTTGACGTAGTACAGGAATATAGCACTTGCAAGAAGAAAAATATAAATGCTCATAAAAGAACTGCAAATTCATATGGTACATCCTAGATACTAACTTTACTTAAAAACAAACAAACAACAACAACCACCAAAAAAAGACTTGAGACAGATATTTCCAGGAAAAAAAGATCTTACAGAGTAAGTGCAAAATATCTGTTGGTCTATACAAGCATAAATTGGATTCCTTAACAGGCCAGCCTTGAGTGAATGGAAAAAAAAATGCCTGACAACTTCTTGCAGAAATGCACACACCATAATTTGTCCATTTCACTGAAATTATTAGCCAGATTGTTTTTAAAAGTACTGTTCTGGAAGAGTAAATACAACAGATGACATACAAGCTGACTGAAGCAATGATAGACCTAAGCAAGCTAGCTGGGTTAAAGCTGGCCCGAGTCCATTGGGAGTTGTACTTGCTCTGCACGGGCTCAGTCAATGCCAAGGTTGTCCTTCCACAGCCACCAGCCACGAGGTAGGCAGGTAAAGCAGATCCAAAGATGCATCGACGTGACCTCCATTCACTGCACTACTGACCATCTCAGCTACACAAACCTTCCCAACCTGTGCAAGATCAAGTCACTTTTCTTGAATCAAACACATGTCTTTGTAGAGACTAATCTGGAGAAATCTGCATTCATGACTTCTTTTTCACTGATGTGGTTCTGTAATTATAGTGAGGGAACATCTGTGTTCAGGGGGGGTCTTATCTCTGTTATATCTGGTAATGATAATTTCTCTAATGAATTATAGCTACTTTCAGACAACATCAGTAGCACAAAGGTAATTTGATTCAAAATACCAGCAGTAACAACAGAAGCTGCAGTGATCCGAAGAGCTCTTTAGCTACCTAGCACTGCTACTTTAATTCCCACATTAATTTACATACCACACAAGAGGTCATTTTCCATTCATCGTCTAGAACATAGTTTCAATCTTCTTGTCCAAAAGGAAAATTGTTCTAGTATGCAAAACTGGGTTGGGTGGTGGTAGTGGAATGGTTTCTGTCTTGGCTAAATGGTCGGGTTTCTTTTTTTTTTCCAAGCACTCCCCCCTTATACAAGCATCAAACTTTTTAACTCTGAAATATTGTCCACCCTATGACAGATCCATGTAACCACTTCTGTGAGGAGCAGCGAGCCCTGCCCATGGCACCTTGTTGTTTTACCTTTGTGAAGCAGATGAGACTCTCGCGCTCACAGACACTCGCATTCCCAGCAACTTTCTACTTACCCCAGCACAGAGGCACAAGCCGTGGCAGGGCTGAAGGCAGCACGTTCATGCTTTCCATACACACAAGTGGGTTCAACAGAGCAAGGGGGCTCCCACGAGCAGCAGGCTATCAAGGAACGCATTAAATCCTGCTCATTTACTTCCTCATTTCCTTAAACCCATTCCAGTCTAGTTTTTAGCCTTTATCTCTCTCCAAACAGTAGCTCTTCCTAACCTTGGCTCAAACACCATAAGCTCGCAAATATTTGTCCTAGACTTTTGTCTGTAACACGCAGAAACCTAAAAGGGAACTTAACTGTTTACTTTTTTCTTATAAGACATTATTTATCCTTCAGTTTTTAAATGAGCTGGCTATTTCAGGGATTAGACTTTTTTTTTTTTTTTTTTTTTTTGGTAAGAGGACTTAAGCATTTTAATTCATTCATAAGCCTTATAAGCACGTGCAGATACATCCTACAACATAAAAGCTCATTTTGTACCTAAATCCACATAACATATGTAAAGGTAATAACATAATTAACCACTCAAGGTTAGAAAGGAGAAGAACTACTATTAAAGACGTATTTATCCACAGCTATGACGCAGTGGTCTGGAGACCAGGCAGTCACTCCATCTTCTGGAAAAACAGTCTTTTCCCTTCCACACTCCCCATATTGCTACTTTTCTGATATTACAGTTGGTGAAAGTGGGTAAAAGACATGGGTTGTTGCAAAACACCTTTGAAAGTAAACCTTTTTCCCCTTTCAGTAAGTAATTAGAATGTCATAATCATAATTAGTAGATAAAAACAATTTACCTTGAGTGGACTGGTCAACAGGTTTTCTTTTCCTGCTATGACTGTTATAATTCAGTCTCAGCTCCTGACTATATTCATTCAGAGTTTCTCTGGAGTCGTAAGATTGCCGCTGCTTTCGCCCATCCTCGCTTTCATCCGAGGAACTGGTGTAAGTTAGATCTACTTCATGTTTAGCTTTAGACAGTGGCTGGTAGGGTTTGCAGTCCATCTGCTCCATCTCTGACTAAATAGGCTTAGAGTCATGAAAACAAGCAACTGGAATTCCTTAAGGAAACAGTCCTGGAAAAAAAAAAAAAGAAAAAAAAATTAAATATATAAGAGTCATTTCAGCTATATATAAATATTTAGCTCACAAAGATCAAATTTTATTTTTAGTCAATATAAGCCAACTGAATTGAATTTATATCATTGCTAGTCAGGAAAGAATCTGGACATATTTTATTGCCTTTTTTTTTTTTTTTTTTAAATGCTATTAAAATAACATTAACTTGAGGAAGAAAACCCAAACCTGAATCCTACGCATCATCCTACTAGACCTAACAATAACGGTACTTCATGCACGGAACGTATTACAGAAAACCACCGCGACTGAGCACTTGTTCCATCTCTAAAGGGGGCACATTTCTCTTAACGACATCACCATCTTGCATCTTTTCAACCTGCAGCTTCCAGCAGGAACCCGGCAGGGCGAGCGCCAGGGAGCCGCACGGCAGCCCCCGGACACGTCCCAGCCTCCCCCAGCCACAGCCCTCTCCTCGCGGCCAAAAACTGAACTCTTTTCTATGTCAGCAGATCCCATTCCTCTCAAGCAGAGGTGGCTGCATCACTGCCTAGGACCACAGCCATGAAGCTGAAGGAGATCTACCAGAGCCCACATGCCACGTCCCTCCCCATCTTGGACTGGGACCTTCTCACCTCCGAGGGGACCTTCCCACAGGAAACCTGGGAACAAGCACACAAAAGGCAAATTCAGGAATACAGAAAGCGTTTCACTGCTGTGCACACCCCAAGGAGCTTAATACAGCCAAGACTGTGTGGAAAGCCTGTGGGAAGCAGAGGAAACAGCACCTGACCAAGGGCTGCAACATCAAGAAGAGCAAGTTCAAACCTCCTTGCAGCAAGGTGGGACTGAGAGCACCCGGGTCAGCAAGGCAGCTCTTGGGGAGGAAAAGAGACCTCACAGAGCATCACAGCAGCCCCCTGGTCCCTGAGACACCCACCAAATGCTTCAGCATGGAGCCCCATGCTCCTGGATGGACCACCTGTCTGAATAGCAGGTAATGAGACGCAATAAAACCTCGGTAAGGCAATTCTGCATTTTTTTTTTTTTTAAAAAGCCTCCTGAAAGACAACCATGTTATTCCTCCAGCTCTGCCACAGGAAGAGAGGGTGCAATGCTTTGAGGCTGAACTCTGCCAGCTGGAGCCTTCACCTTGGTTCCCATCTTATTTGGAAACAGCAGCACAACAAGCGCCACTCCGAAACACCGGGATAAAGCAGGAGCTGAAAGAAGGCTCCCTGCATCCTTGCCCGGGTTCTTTCAAACCACCAGCATCCAGCTGATCGATAGCAAGCTGACCTTGTCAGCAAAACGATGAAGTCTCATCAAAGCCTACAGTCCCCTAAGTGACCTTTCCCACAGCGCCTTAATGCTCTCCTCTCTATGAGCATGGCTCTCTCCTGCCTTTTCCATCAGGGAAGGGTTTAACAATATATACACATACATATATACACAAATAAACATACAGTTACCTCGGCACCTAACAGCACAGATAATTCTGAAGCGTACTTTAAAAGCAATACCACATGGAAATCACAAAGAATATAATACACAACTAACACCACCAAGCACTAGTTTGTAAACCAGAAAACATCCCCTAAAAGAACTACTAGGGGGAAAAACACTATCTTCAAGCAATGCAACCACTAAAAATGTGCAAATGGATACGTTTTTGATGCACGCGTTGTGCGGAGGTTGTTATTACACATGATTTCCACGTTCTCTTTTAGATACCCTTTTAGATCGAAATCCTATTTCCATATTCCACTTTTTCTAGAACGCTCCTTGCTGTGGAACAAAACCCCGCGACAAGAGCAGCTGCTCAGGAGAAAGGCAGCGCTGAGGCTGCGCTCGCATGCGAGGGGTTCGTGCCAAAGCTCCCGCCCGCGCGGGGCTGCCCAGCCCAGCTCCCCACTCGACCGCGGCAAGGCCAGAGCACCCACGGCATTGCCAGCACTTTGAATAAACCCTTGCCAGGCCACTCTGAGAGAGCGCCCTTTGTAACGGAGTTCCCATACTGGTTGCTAGCATCAACCCTATGGACTAACCAGTGGTGCAGAGGCTTCGTTCGCACTGAAGTCTGGTTCTTACTGGGGATATCTTGAGCATCATGCAGCCAAAGAGGGTGTCCTGCAAGTACAGGACTGAAGCCATTAAGTCCTGCAAACTCTTTTTTTTATCTTTAATGTGGAATGTCTTTTGTCTTTAATGTAGTAACTATGTAGAATTAAAATGAATTGTAGTTGTACTGCCAAAATATAACCAGGAAACAGCTGCAGACTGCATACACCTACAACCTAAGTTCAGAGACAGCCTTCTGTATTTCTATTTCTCATCCTCAGAGGCTCTTCAAGCAAGAGCCAGGCTCAACTGCACATCTGCACAATTCTCTCATTTCCTGTCCTCAACATATACTCTTATCTGAGGGTTAGCGATTGCTCATTACTTCTCCAGACCAGGGATTCCTGAAAATGAACTACTAAATAGTAATTTCCGCTCCAGTTTGCTGAAGGCAAAAAACCCAAGAACTTCATTCTAAAATATGAAACCATAAAGAATGAAAAATAAAACCAGGGAAAAGTGAAACTCCTGAAACCTTTAGGAAAGGCAATATCAAGAGAAATAAAGGCGGGTGAAGACAGCTAAGCTTGTATAGACCAACAAGACCATCACCCCCAAACCTTAGCTCATGTTTTACAAGAAGAAGTCGTCCTTACTCTACCATTAAGGCTTCCTGCTATATCAGATATGCAAATGCAATTAGCAGCTCTCAGGCACAAACCGTAAGTTTAAACACCCTCCCTGGAGGATTTGTGGTTTTTCAGCCTACAGGTAGATTACACTTGTCCATACATTTGTATTCCTCATAGTGATAGATGCAAGAGGGGTAATATTCATTTTAATATTTAATGGTCTTCATTTAAAACGGCAAGCCTGGAAGTGAACTGAAGAAGCATGAGTTATGTCAACTGTTCAATGGCAGCACATAATTCTCAGCCAACACGTGGCCTTTTACTTGGGGAATTACTACTGGGGAATCACTATAAAATCCTGCGAGTTCTTATTGTTTTCCTCCTGGAAAGCAGCTGTTGGATTCTCGTGAGCACGAGTCAATGGTGGTTCTAGAAGGAGAGTTTAAGAATGTTAACTTGCACGGTTCAAGGTGATGCAGACTACTCACTGAATACAAAATATTCTAACAAGCTTAAGTTAAACAATTACTTGATTTGTAAAATTTGATAATTATCAACAATTATTTATCATCATATAAATTCCAATAACACTAACACCATGACGAGTATATCGAAGCATTCCGACATCTGCAAGCTTTGACTAGAAATGCTGCTGAAAGGGAAGAAAGTGGGGGCTAAGCTAAACTAACCAAATGCTTACTAAGTGTCGCCCCACCACAGAGTATGTTCCCATTAGACACTGGATAAAGTCTTTAAACGCCTTTCAGTAAAGGTGGCCTCTAAATTTATACACACACACACACACACAATCTAAAACTATCAGTTATCTTACAGTTTAAAGTGAGGTTTGTGTAGAGACACATATGAAAAATGGAATCTTAACTGCACTTAGTAATAACCAGGCACTGCCTTTTATAAGGTACAATGAGAAAACCACTGGGCTGCCATAAAGCAACTACTGTATTTACTTACATATGATGCAAAAACTGAATTGTGCTTTGGCTATTTGTTGGTAAAGCAAACTGTATGACCAAAAAATTGAAAAACTTATTGCAATGTCTCTTTTCCAACTGTGTTCTTAGTTAAAAAGAGCCAATAAGCCCTAATTAGCAACAATGTAATTTTTAAAATCCATTTTAGTAGATAATAAGATTACAAAAATGGAAAATAACATGCTCCACATATATTAATAATTTTTTGAGATACTAATTTGATTTTTGTTGCATAAGGTTAGTACATCAGGACAATGAACAACACATCAATACTTTGGGAATCTAAAAAAAAGAAAAAACACTTTAAAAATATTAAGTTATCTGTCCCTGATATTAGGATGTTTTGGTAGTATTATTTAAAATATTGAGCTTGGAATTTCAGCTATATTTTTTCTTTTTTCTCTTTTCTTTAAAAGAAGAGGTCTTCACTGAACACTCAGCCGAGTACTCACGGACACATTTAAGTGTAAGAAATCGTTTAAGCCCCATTACTTTTGATGAAACATAAAAGCTGTGATCAGTTGATGTTACAGTGAACAAGGGCACAAAAAGGGAATTTCACTGGTAGGTTTTAGTTCTTTCTGATAGTATTTTTACACTTTCCTTGGCATCTCTTAAAGCAAGATTCCACTAAATGCTGCCAAGTGCCTCATGTAGCATTAGCAATTTTCCACATGCAAAATCAGCAAAAAGAAACACAAAACAAATTTCCAGAACAAAACACTGAAGCTCCCCAAGTGAACACAGACTAATGGGACACGGTATCTCACCCGTCATCAGACCCTCCCTGGCCTTCCCTACTCCTCAGCTTTACATTGCTTGCCATATGCTCATATTTAGATTGATGACCTCTCTTGAGGCAGACATCTCCATTTATTTTTGCTACATTAAGACTTTTAGATTCTTCTGAAATAAAAGCAGTATCTTTAATAATTCAGTATCATGTTGATTTCCAGTATGGGCTCAAAATGCCAGGATACATATACCAGGTCCATGAGCTACACTTTAATATCCAATAAGTTTACAAACAGCTGAACAAATTATGTCCCAGTGTGCAAGAGCTTCCACTTATGGAGGCACCATTACTCACTGCCTCGGGACATGAACTTCTCACCATTTTCCTCACTTTACTTGACTTCTGCTCTTCTACTGGAGAAAGAAGTACCATTAATTATTAAAAATACCAATTTTGACATGAGCTAAGTTAAAACTTAAAAAGCTTCCCTGGCATCTGAAGTACTGAAGTACTGAAGTACTTCCCTGGCATCTGAAGTACTTTTTGCAAGAAGACCTGACTAGCTTCATCCCTCCTGAGACAGGGCCAACACCTGCATCACCTCCGTTTGAAGTATCGCTCAGTTTGCCAGCCGCACGCGTGACACCCTTGCGCCTCGGAACAATCTTACTGCTCCTCTTCCTCTTGCTTTGATGTCTGTCAAAGCACTCGGTGTCTTCAAGTGCCACTGTTCTGACAAGCAGACCCTCCCAGTGGACTTGTACTATATAGCGTGGCTCCCAGAAGTGTGATTATTTGAGCTGGTGTCAGCTTGATTTTCTTTCTGTTCATGATAGGGCTATGATCTTGCAGGGTTGAAATTACTGCTGATTTGTGCCTTGATGCAGCCCCTCGAGAACAGGCTTGTATCAGCGTGTCACCTATGAAAAGGTACACGTGAATCCTTGGAGATCTCACCAGTGGAACCTTTGTTCTCATTTCAATAGCAGATCTTTTGTAATGAATATCTGCTAGAAATTTCTCCTCCACGTAGCAAGTCTTCTGTAACGAAAGCTGGAAGCATATTATGCATGTATCCAATTTTACCAGTCAGAGCTGTGGGAACCTTCCTGCCAGAGATGAATTTAAGACAGGCTCTCTCTCTCCCAAACCTTATGCTTTTTGCAAACCGAATATCTCATTTTCTTCACAAAGACAGAGCATAAGGCTGTACTGCCAGCAAAGAGTAGGATGATGCCTTAGCTGTATGTCTAAATGCTCACCTACACAAGGAAACATAACAGACTAAATATATACAATGAAGCCTCTAGTACACTGGCGGAATACTACCCTTTTACACCATGGAATTCTTATATTTGCATTTGGAAATAAGAATCAATTTCCAGTATTGTTTGGACACCATGCACCTCTTTCAGATTCCGAAGCTTCTGTGCATCACATCACAAACTTTTCTGCATTCTCACATCACAAGCAGCCTCTTCTCTACATGTCAGACATTTTTGCCCACAATCTCTCTTCAACAAAAACATAGTAGTAAGTAGGCATGAGCAGACAGCAGAGTGGACAGACACAGGAGATTCAGCAATATTTATTATGACTTTATCAAAAACTTGACCGTTTAATGTTTCTATACTAGGTTGTTTTCTTTCCTTTTTTTTTTTTTTTTTTTTTTTTTTTTTTTTTTTTTTTTTGGTAAGTATACAATGGGAATTCAGATATTCAATGTTGAATAAGAACTTGTTCAATGAATGCATGGAAAAAGAACAAAAAACTCTGCCACACTTCAGCAATTGCACTAATACATAAGGATGTTCTGACGTGTGGAAAAAGCTCTAACGCACACTGGAAAGGAATCACTTCTAGCCAGGACTGCCTCCTTCCTCAGATACAGATTGTTGCACCTACTGAACTACACAAAGCATCTTCTCACTAAGCCCACTTAAACTGCTACAAAGGATTTAAATAAATAAATCAATCAATGAAGGGTTGCAAACTTCTTAGTTTTGTATTTACCTGAGGCTTCTCAGTGCAGCACAACTGACACCAGACATCGCCCTTTCTCCTAGCCTAGGAACGACAAACACCAGCGGTCTTCTCAGAATATACCAAGAGGAAAATTATTTGGAAGTCGGTATTCTGCAATATTCCAAGTGTGCTCCACTGATTCTTACTACTAAAGCAGCAGCTTTCAATGGAAGTGTCTAAGGAACCAAGTGTTCCTACCTTGCCCTCCAGGTACTGGAGGAAGATGAACCTCCAGGAAACAGGCAGCGACCATCAGCGGAGGGCAGGACGCTGCGACAGTTCCGTTTGGAGCAATGAACCAAGTTCTCGAAAGGCTCAGCTCCTCATGGCCTTTTATCACACGCTTACCATGTCACGGCAACCCCTCTGCTAAAGCACTTGCCATATGCTCTCCTTGGCATGAGTGAAATGACAACGTGGAACTTCGTTCCCTTTCTTAAGCTGTAAAAAGTCACAGGAAGGAGGCAGAAAGGATGAAAACAAAATTGTGGCTTTTGCCTGCTCTGTGTGTGCGTGCGTGCACACATAATATTACACACACATTTCTGCTCTAGCTGCATTAAAGACAAATCAGAACCATTACCCTGGTCTTAACGTGAGCACCAGCTGCTCTCTGCACCACCTCTCCTCAATGAAGCTGTGCAGCAGCAATTCAGTTCATGTGAATGTGATTTTTACACTGGAAGAAGCAGGGCACTGTAACACATCCGCCTGTGAAGCTGCATTTCTTTCATGAGCAAGAGAAGTGTCACTTGCCCTCCTCAAGGTGGGATGTTAACTTCTTCGATAACTTGGCCTTAAAGTATTTCAAGCTGTGTTTCAACCCAACAGCAACAGGGATAACACACTTTGGAATTAAAAGTCCTCCTTTATCTATTTGGTAAAGGGAAAGGAAGAAGTTGGTATTTCATAGGAAGTGTGGCATATAAAACGTGAAAGAGTGACTTAAGAATTTATTACTCTCTTTTGGGATGACATCCAAACATGGTTCACAAAGTTCCAAAATTAATTAGTTGACCAGAATGCTGAGTATGTTCATCTCCCTGATGAGTTTGAACAGAGACAGACATGAGCAATTGAATTTTTATAGCATAAATATCTTGGCTGAAATCTGGAGGGTAATCAACATTATCATATTTACTGATAGTCATTAAGGTCCTCAGGTAATGAGCACCATGTGTTTAGCAACCTCCAGCTTGCTATCCTGGGCTGATCCGCGTTTTGCAAGGGAGATTTCCAGGCTAGAAAGGCCAGGCAGCGTTCAGCAATACTCACATGCTTTTTTATAGCAGCACGTCCAAAATAAACCTAACACCCCGTGCAAGTTTCACTGCCTTTACATACAGAAAAGGTAAACAAATTTGATTAAGATGCTGGCATTTATAATATCAAAAAACAAAAACAAAAATGCATATCATTAACATAGTGTCTGCAGTGACTGGATCAGAAAGCAGCAGTAATACCTGCTTAGTGATCTATGTGGCTGACGCTGACAGGATGTTAGCAAATGAACAATTATTTTCCTATCAGAAATTCAACCAGTAAACTGCATCAATCCATACGTTCAAGCACTATGTAAATACTGAAGCACGTGTCCCTCCTGCTGGAGGAGGGAGGATCCATAGAGAAAAGACACAAACAAAAGGAACGTCGCCTCGGAAGGAGGAACGCGTGGGTGCTCCCCACGCAGAGGTGATGCCCAGCAGGGGCCGTGGGCCCTGCCACGAGCTCTGCTTAGTCCAAACCGCTTCCCTAGAGCCAGCCGAGAGCTCTTGGCCAGGGAAGCTTAGTACTGACTGAGCCGCCCGTCAAGCGCTGAGCTCCACGGTCACTTCAGATTTTGTAATTCAGAGGTTTTTTTAGCAGGATTAGGTTCATCTCAGCAGAGATGCACAGATTCCTAAGAAGTTATGGTCTCCCAGACTGAAAATAAATAAATAAGTAAATCCAAGTTAATCGGCAGAAACAGCCTAATCAGATTAAGGTTGTGAACTCTGGACTACCACAGGGTTCTCCAGCAGCTCAGCAAGCTTAATCCACAAGTGGATAATATGATACAAAGCATTTCTATTAAATATTCCCTTGCAAGACACTAAACCTATCATTTTGGTAAGGGGAATAAATATCTTTGTTAAATCTAAAAAGAGATTCGGTGAAGACCTTTAAACGTGCCATCAAGGACTATGGTCATTGCAATGTTAACCTTTTTTCCTCACAATATCTTTAAGTATTTAAATTCATTATCGTTTGAAGTAACATAATTAACCAAATGTTTTTTAAAAGTTTTGAAGTGTTTCCTCCATATAGCAACTTCCCATATTAACAACAGATTTAAAACAAGATCACAGAAGCCAAATTTCCATGCTGTGTGTGCCAAAGACTTCTCCTCCTTCTATCCGTGCAGCCTGGGAATCATTTGAATTCCTCCAGTATTTTGTGTGTCCTTCTACATCCCTCCTTACACACCAAAGGTTTCACAAGCTCTTTGCCCAGACTCCCTGGACAAGTGCCCTGGTTCTGACACTCGCACCGACCATGCTTCTACTTCGGGTCCAACTGTTTAAGAAGTAAGCGCTGCTGTTTCACGAAAGCACGAATGCCAAATGTCAACAGTCATACACCAACAAATATACTATTTTTTTCCACTGCATTAGAGATTTAAAAGAACACAAGTTTATTCTACTATCATTTCCAAAGGCTTCTTTTCAATGGTCAATGATACATTCCAATGCTGGGCACTCCTAACAAACAAAACCCAATGCTAAAAGAAGCTGCTATAGAAAACTACCAGCTCCTCCGCATGCAAGTGCCAGGATCACCTCCCAACTCAGTCCTCAAACCAGGAAATAAAATTGCATTAAAGGAAAAACATTAAGGTTCACTAAAAAATTGATCTCTCCAACATCTATTAGTTTCATTGTTTACTATGAAATATTTTCAAGAAAATTCACTGCTTCACCTTTATCCATATGGTAGTAAAGCCCACAGGTAGTTCAGCTGGCCTGCATGGCTACACAAGCTGTTTGGAATATTGGACAATACTCCAAATTCCAGCTACCACATACTCTAGTAGAGGTTAATTTTTGCCTATGCTTCCCCTGAAAGGGCGACAGGAACTCTGCCTACCAGTTTGGAGATCTATCTTAAGCCCTGCAGAAAAAGCATTAAAATTTCATGGAAGCTAATCAGGCTATTCATGCATAATCCAGCTCCATTGACAACAAAACAAGCTGTATCTGGAGAACATCAATTCTGGAACATAAATGGACAGGCTTCAAAGTTTGCATTGGCCATGTGGATAATGGAGAGCGTGCAAAAGCATCAGTTATTTCTAAAGCATTCAAACTATGCAACCTCTGCAAAGCTCAGACAAGGAAGAGGCTGATCCTGGCCTTTTCCTCCACTTTGAGGCACAGGATCCATCTCCCACAGAGCCCAGAGTGACGACAAGAAGCCAACCTGGCTCCGTGGTTTTTGGGGTGACCCTTGCAAGGAAAGTGGGGAGAAGCCTTCCTGGCTGGCACACCGGGGACTCCGTTAGTTTGCAGCAAAGTGATTTTCAGGCACATAAAGCACCAGAAAAAGACAAATGACAACCCTCCTTTTAGACCCAGGTCTCCAAAACTGTGGGCATCTCTACCACGAGATACACTGATCAACATCAAAAAGAACCCTGATTTGGAACAAATGGTGGCAGTAGGCTGCTCTAAAGAAAAACATGGAGTTGCACATGTGTATTTGTATACTAATGACTATACAAACAATATTTCATTGGCCAAATATTTTTCCTCTGACTATAAATCAGTACTCACATTTTTCCACTCATGTTTCATAAAAATGCCTTGAGTATCTATTAGACTGATTCATTTTTCCTAGTCTTGCAGAAAACAAAAGCATTTTTCTTTGGAAAGAAAAATCTTCTTGAACAGCAATGTAGATTTACTAGTTCCTCATTCTTGAAATAATACTCATTTTCCATTGCATCAGATTTAGAGTCAGCAGATATTTGTTTTAAAATAAAAACATATCATACTCCCATCAATTAATGGAAAACAACTTGACTCCGAACACTTTTTTTTTTTTTTTTTTTTTTTTTTAAGGGCAGCTTAAGCAGTCATGTATTTATAAATATGGTCTCCATTTACTTAATTATAGCACTGTTCATTTTATTTTAATGAAAATTATCAAGACAAGCCTGAAAAGGGCAGACAAGCCCTGCTCACCCCTTTGTTCCCCAGGGGATGCCGCTGCCCATGGGGCCATACAACCAGTGTCAGGCACTGCTCACGTTTCTTTGATAGTGTTCATCCTTCCTTTGATAGTGTTTATCCTTCCTTTGATAGTGTTTATCCTTCCTTTGATAGTGTTTATCCTTCCTCGCTTCCAAAAGACACCCGTTACTTCCCAACGGTTTGCCCTTATCAGGGCCTTTAAGATGTATTATTTTAGAAATAATCCACCCCCTTGCTTTGCCAATCCTGCCAGCAGGAGACCTTCGCTATGCTGGAAAAAGGAAGGATATTCGGGACATCTACATGAAGTTACAACTTCCATCAATAGGTGGCAAGACTGTTGCATGTAACATAGGCTGCATACGTGTTCATGCACACACAGGCACCTGCTTTCCATACCTCTGCACGGAGACACAACACGGAGGGGCAGTGCAGCTCCGGGGACACGCCGGCCTTTCCACACCTCGCTTCTCACTCCCACTTCAAACATTCCTTGACCCTATTGTTTGACTACAATTAAAAAGTATCTGACCCACAGGCTTCTTATGGAATATGTTGATTATTATACTATTTTACACTATTTTGGCAATGCCCCTGAAAGGGGGCAGTCTCCAGAGGCTGGCACTTTCCAAGTAGGAGCTCTGATTTCCCTTTTTCATTTTTTTTCAATTTCTATCATACCAAATAAGAGCAGCACTTTAAAGCCCCATTGCTACTAAAACTACATTTCTAATATACACTATCAGTCTACGGAGAAAAGCTAAAGCTTCAAAGAGATAGGATTATACTATGCGATAGCTGCTCAGCACACACAGATATTCTTTTGTTATTTTGGGAACTACATTCATCTTCCTTTTTGGCTTTTTTTTTTTTTTTTTAACTAAAGGAAAAAAAATCCAACTGTGTATTCTCAGCTGATAAGAAATGAACTTAGGTGTCAGTGCAACAGGAAAGCTGTAGAAAAAAATTGATAAAAGCTCTAAAAAAAAAAAAAAAAGAAGAAGAGAAAAACGGTATTGAAGAGGTTATGCTGAGCAGTGTTTCTGATACCATGGTTACAGCTGGCCAGGGAAGGAGGCATCCTTGGGTACTCAGCTCTGGATACTCCATTAATTCCCAATTTACAGCCATGCCACATGCTAGTTAGGGTTCAAATATGATAAAAGAGGCATATAAATGAAAGGGATTTACAGATTACTTCAATAACATTAGAAGTGATATCGTAATTCAAATTACTTCCAGTATTATGGTGACAGCTGAAATCCATCAGGACTGACCTAACTTTTGAATACTGTACAAACTTTCATAAATTTCCACATACATACAGATGTCTTAGTATACACTCACGCAGACCCACATCCTGTTTTTTCCTCTCATCCATAGTGCTATCTTCACAGCATCATAAGCCTCCTGTGTTAGTACAGAGCTTTTATCCTCTATGTTTTACTTGCTGCACAAAGCAGCAGTACTGCTGGCCAGCTTTAAAACAGGGGACAGCTCTAGCCAGTGACGTCCTGAACTCACGTCCATTTGGTGGGAAACATTTTGTTTGAGTGCTGAGGCGCTCAGATGGTTTTAGGATGCTCATTTGCTTGTTTATTTATAGCACCTACATTTCCCCCATAAGGAAATATTTGTATTCTTTTCTGTATCTTATTGTCACAGAATAAGCCCATCAACCTACTTATTAATACCTTACCATAAAGGTTATGGGGGAATTTATGGAAAATATGCAGTAACTACATTTTGAAGTGACCCTAATAGGTTTGCCACACCTGAAGTGCTAGCAAATTCACCATATGCTCAGGAATAGTTGCCCCATAGGCCATCTTGCTTCTTGAGAGCAGAGAATTCCACGTTATCAGTTAGAGCAAAGGTAGGCAGCACCCCCCCAAAACGCTCAGAGAGCAGTATGTAATTCAGCAAGAAGTGTCACGGCCAAAATAAAGATTTCTATATAAACAACAGCAGATGAAGAACCACATATATGAGACAACAATAATCTAGTCACTGGCTTGCAGAAGAATCCAAAGTTTTCCAAGTGTGCTATAAATCTACATAATTCCCCAACTGCTAGACTTTGCTTTTTTAAATTTCAATTTACCCGAAAATGCATAAAATATCATACCATTAGACAGCTGTTTACTGGCTACCCACTTGAAGATGCTCAGGAGAAATTATTCTAACAAAAGAAGGTGGCTGTAATTTACACTCAATAAAAAAGCTCAATAAATTGATCTCTATTTTTTTCCAGAATGGTCCAGGAACTAACCAGAAGATTTGCTAATTATCTCCGTTCCCCCTACTCCTGCTAGCTCTGCTATCACTTATCTCAGGATAAGGTGGGCATAGTGCAGTTAATTCTGCACAAAGTCTGTTGTTACTTTCACCGAGAGCAAAAATGCTTTATTTCAGAAATGTGCAACTTCTCAGCAGGATCAAGTTCAGAATCTCGATTTGCACAGTTGTTTACAACCTGGCTTTAGTTTTATAAAAAGATAAATCAAAAATAGTCAAATGGCTCATTTAATGAATAAGTATAAAATAACTCCGCCCAATGGAAGCACTGGTAAAAATTCTAGTGAGCATAACCCAGTTACAGACAGAAATGTAAGGACTTTTTTCCTCCCGAAGAACTGGTAGGAAATTCTTCAACTTCAGAGATGCTCTGTGCTCTGGTGGCTCACTTCGTTCTTCACCGAGGGCAGCCTCCTCCGATAAGACAGACATCAGTGCCCCACAGTGTGCAGAAACACCTCCCTCAGTTAAAGATTAGGAGAAAGAACTTATCTAGTAAGTTAATTTGGTTTATTCAAAGTGTAGTAGCCATACAAGTAAGCGTGTTCTCCAATTGCTTCTCCCAAAGACAAATGTGTAGATCACGCTCATGTGAAACATACAGAAGAAATAAAAATATAAAAGTAGTACGTACACGCAAGCAATGGGAAGGAAAACAGAGGTAACAGCTCCAGTGATAAAACATGAATGAGAACATCTAGAATATATGGAGCCATGTGAAGCATAATCACCCTGAAATAATTCATCCTTAGAAAGAAGAAATAGGATTACTCTGGAAAAATAAAAAGAAAAAAAAACCCTTAAATTCTTGAGGCAAACAGCAGAATTTTCAGTCCTTACTTCAGTAAAATCTCTTACAAAAATGCCATCAATGATCCTGTCACAGGAACACCCTGGAGAGAAGGGATGTGCCAGCTCGGGTCCTCCAAGCAGAGATATGGCTCTTGAGGGGAAAAACAGAGTATGAAAAATGACAATATTTCTAAGCAGATTCTAATAGACTGAAGTGAGTTGATCATGACATAAGTGCGTTGCCCTCTTGCTCTTTCTCTATGTGATTAGTAGAGTCGGATCTGCTTTTACACAGCGAGCAGCCATACCCACAGCTAGATGTCCTTTGATGCACCTTGCATGCCAGCTTGGCAGGGCACTAGAAGTTTAATTGATAATGAAGATAATGCCATTGCCTCACGTTCAGCTCGCACCTTTGCGGGGGAGGTCCCGGGGCGCTGCGGAGCCGCGGGCAGCCCTGGCGCAGAGCGCGGCCGCCGCTTCCTGCCACGCTGCAGAGCTGCGGCGAGATGGCAGCGGGAGCTCCAGCCTTGGGCTGGCAAACAGGAAATCTAACCTGCAATCCTGCCTCTCTCTGCACCATTGTTTCCATTGGTATCTGAAGGAAAATGTAGAAGTGAGAGATACTGTGAAGAAAAAATAGTAGTGATTCAGGTGCAAAAGGAAAGGATCCTCTGAGGCATAAGGCAGGAAGATGAAGATGGGCACGGGCCGGGTGACCGCAGGCTGCCCGGACACCAGGGCCGAGCCACCCGCTCAGCCACTGACGCGGCGCCTCGGAAGGGGCTGTGGAGCAGGGACCTTCTGCTCTGCTCCTAGGGCATGCGTTAGTCCGACAAGTACTGCGGACACCATCAAACTCCCCTGGACAATTGTTACCACCACTCAGCAGTGAGCAGCCACTTGGGAAGCGGAGAGGCATCCACGGAGCCGCGTCTGGCTGCTCTCCTAGATGTGCGCCCGGACAGCGCCCACGGCGCGAGCAAAGGGCTCGGCCGCAGCACCGCACGCGCGCCGAGCTCCCTCCGACCGGCCGGCAGACACCTGCGCCCGTTGTCCCGGCCCCCCGCAGCGCCGGCTCTGCGGATCCACCCGGGAGGCGGCAGGAAGCCGAGGAGCGCCACTCGGGTCACTTGGGTTTTTGTGAAGGCGCAGGCAGAAAGCAAGGACGCGAACAGCAACGCCAACCTCTCCCTAGGGGCGGCAGAGATGCAGTCGCTCCACTTCGCTTCAGAACAAAATGGACTCAAGCACGAGCACCAGACAAGGACACGGAAGCCTACGCTGTATTACCGCACACTGGCATCCCAAGAACTGCAATTTTACAACATTTAGCTGAGATCAGGACTACTGATTGAACTGAAGCCAAGGATTCACCCACGGGCAGAACACTGACGCCCTTGCAAACATCAGTCTCGTGACCGATGGCAAATTCCAACCACAGACACTCACACTTGGCCAACACAGTTCACAGCCCCTGCACTCTCCATCACTTCTGGTTCCTGAAGGGTATTATTTAGAAGCGATAATTTCTTATACACCCATTAGTCTCATCACTTAGCAATACAGTCTATCTGTATTTGGTATAAAGCACTCAGAGCAAGCCTGATTTTGGATAGGGTGGCAAACACCTTCTCAATAAAGTGCACCGAAGTTTGATGAAGTTACCACCTTTCCAGGATTACAACCTTATTTTATATCTATATATTTGTGTGTGCATACAGAAATTGTTCTTTTGACAGCAAGGAAGAGAAAAGGCAAAAAGTAAAATGCTTCAGAATATACGTATTTTTAAAAAATTGTTAATTGAGCAACCACGATGAAATCTGCCTCCCTCTCTAGCTGTCAAACTGGTTTACCTTGCCAAAAGAAAGGAAAAAGCTATCTTCAATTCACACTTAAAATACTTAATTGCTTATTTCACAGAAAGGAAGAACTGCTGAATTTGTTTCCTCTTGCTTTAAAAAGCAAATCATTAATGTATGAAGGGTACAGGAAAAGAATTTTTTTTTAAAAAGAAACTATTACGCAAATTGGAGCCATTTCATCTCTCGTACTGAGTCATTTCATCTCTCGTACTAACCTTTCCTGTGAATATGATGTTGCTCTCACCTGCTCATCTGTAGGTCTGTACAATTTATTTCAGATGAATTAGTGTGGTGTTGAATGTGAGCCCAGAAGTGGGTCCACTGTGCTCACACAAACACTCTGGATTTACATCTCTGCTGTTAAGATTACACTGGATCTAAATTTTGTATTTTTTGTTTAGATATTTCTTAGCATATCTATTACCTCCATATATTCTAGAGGGAAAAAAAAACTCACAACAACTACAAAACCCAGAAAACCTCTAATACTCTGTTATTAAGAAAAAATGCAAAATATGGAAATACTTTATGTTCTATGCTTACAAGAACAGATGTTTCTGGCAACAGAAATACTTTTATGGACGAGCTGCATATTAAATTCAGAAGAGAGGGAAGCTATTAGTGGATTCAGATTAATTCTACTGTCAACAGATGCCAGGCAATGCATTCATACACACAACTCAGTCCTGAATAAAGTGTATTTACTCAGGAGAAGAACCTGATAGTGGAAAATAACACAAATTAAAATATCAGGGTGCACAGAAATAGATTAGAATGTGAAGGATTAAATATTTTAAGTGACATCTAACACATATGCTAAACCTTCTCCTGCAATACCGTGCCTATATATAATGAACTCATACAGGTTCAAAAATAGGCAGTGAAATGATTATGAAAATAGATATCCTTCGGCTTTCAAGCTCTCCTTGCATGTCTTATGAGCAGCATAACCCGAAGGAGCGGCTCGTGCAGTTTTCCATTGAGCTATATATAAGAGATGAGGGGAAAAAAGAACAACAACATCATCATCATCACAACCAACTCCTCCTCCAAACCTCCACACAATCAGAAGAGAAACACAAAGCAAACAAATCAAAATACACATATCGAAATCCAGGGACATGACAAGACACGGGCACGTTCCCGTTGCCATTCCCATGCTCATGCTCGGCTCGCCCGCTGGAGCTGCCACCTGGTAGGGTCTGGGCACCGGCCCCCGCTGCCTGCTCTGCTCTCAGGCCTTGTCACCCGGCTGCTTTGCTCTAATGCAAATGCAAACCTGCATTCATAGACTTTTTCCTAGGGTCACAGAGGAGTGAACATGTTCTTGTTTCCAAGTCTGACAGAAACCAGGTTAGCAAGAAAGCTTCGCTAACACCATGGTCTGCAGCAGAAAACACGCTATCGTACTACATTAACTACTGGTTTTCATTAAGCTATGAGATGCACTGTACACAAAGAACCCTTTAAAAGAAGTTTCAATAAGCCACAAAGCAGTCCTTCTCCTACAAGTGTGTAACTAAAAAGCTCGAGCCATGAGCTGCACATCTGAACACTCAGGAAACAAGGTTTGTGCAGTCAAAAAAGGAAGGAGACAAGTCAGAAGAGCCAACAATACCCGACCATCGCCAACTCAAAAGCAATAGATCAAAGGACAAAATTTAGGAGCTGTTCTAGGCTCAACATCAAACTCTGCTTAGTCTCTGCGGCTCAGGACTGTCCTGCATGGAAGGACTGCAGCACGGGGGCAGGTTTGGTGTGGGACACGTCACCTGGGGCCTGGGCCGTGGCATCCGGGTCTGCATCTCAGCACCTTGTGGGCAGCTGACACAGCACCCAGGATTTGAGAAGGGGGCAACAAAAGCAGCCAAACCTCAACTATTTCAGCGTATGCTGCAGTCACTGTCACACTGAGGGGGGGAAAATAGCTTCAGTCCGCAAACATTTATCATTATTTAAAAATATTGTCAGAAAGCTCCTCAGTCATACATCATCCTACAGAGGATTCCTACAGGGGAAAAAGGCAAACAAAACTAAAAACTTCTGACCTGAAAGACTCTGAAAATAGTTCCATATACCAAGAAACGAAAGCTGCAGACATGCTATTGTTAAAAAATAAACCCAAACCCCTTTATTCACTGAAAAGAAATACTCTCTCACTGTAAAACAGCACAGAGTTCACACTACCTGGTCTAGGACTGTATTTGACTTTGAGTTTTTCAGTTTCTCCTCTACCTTTTCATGTCCAGGATTCAAATCCAGGCTGAACTAATAATGATTGCTAAGGGAAAGCCAAAGCAGTAAAGCCCAGACATGGGTAACTGCCAAAGAAGGGTGCAATGCAGCGCAAAGTACGTCCAAGTGGTCGCTCTTGGGAAACTTCACACAGGAAATTTCCTTCCAGAGCATTAAAAAAACCCTCAGATACTCTGGGATTGTCCAAACTCCGCAATTGTCCAAGTTATCTTCAAATGCAGAGACTAAACATTAGCCCCCTTCTGTCCACTTCCTTACGGACACATTGACCCGAATTTACCAGTTACCCTGACATCCAGTTGCCACGCGTTTTTCTTGTTTTGCTGAATTAGACTCATTTACTTGAATAACATTTTTAAGGCTCCTTTCTGACGGAAAAGGACTTAAGATAAGCCTCCAGGAGAGACAATAAGTTCTTGAGAGTATGTGGACACAGAAGGTCCGCAGACAATTCTCCTTGCGGCTCAGATGATTCCTAACCACTACATAAGGACAGTTGGCAGAAATTTCTCCATTTTTAGCTTTCAGCTTGCTGTACTGAACCGTACAAAGGAAAACAGGGAGCTCGAGCCCTGCCAAAACAGGCAGAAATGAAGTCTTGCTCCTCTTAGCCCTGCCCTCCGTTTGCTCAAACTCCAGGTGGGATCCCCACAGCTGATGTGCTCCCCGCAGCCGGGCAGACAGTGGCGCTTGGATAAGCGGGGAGGGAGCCCTGCCGCACGCGGCCAACGGAGAGACCTCAGTGAATAACGCATAAAAACCCTCTCACACAATGAGGTAATTTTTCTTAATGTTTTAAATAAATGCTGCTTTTCATTCCTCCCAGACTACGCTTATAATATAATTATATGATTGCTGGGGGCTTCATATAGCTGAATTATAGGGTGTCTCTTCCATATTAAGGTTTGTGAAAGAGTCTCTCAGCTTCTTTTCATATTTTTCTAACCACCGACAGGGATACTCACAAGGCATTCTATAATTCAATTACAACTATCCTCTGAGAAACATATAATTTTATAGAAAGAAGATTTAAGCCATCATCCATCCATTTTTTTTGCTATTATGAAAGCATTTGTCTAAAGTCTAGTATTAAATTTAAATATGTCTGAAACAATCTCAACCCAAATTCAACTTTCACATTCCTTCCAACTGTGGCATCTGATAGCTGTCACATTGGCACAACCCCCAGGCTCAGTTTTAACCTAACGACCGCGTGTGTAAAGTACAGGCAAGACAACAACTGCATGGAAAACAAACACCCAGGAAACCTATCATGGCATGGGTGCACAGGGGCAAATAAATGTGTACAGTATATGTGCTCATCTCAATTTCTATAAAAATATATTTTATATGAATACACACTGAATAGATTCAAAGCAACTCAACATAACATCATATTCTTCACTGCTGTAGCACATACATTAAACCAAGTATCCGAGTTGATTACTAGATGGCATGGTATTATCAAAACCTCTTCACATCATACGTGATTTTCCAAGCACAGACATACCAGGTTGGAAAGAAAGAGAAAACCAAACAAAACATACAAACACAACTTAACCAGAACAAGAACTCAACAGAAGAGTCTTATTCCCCAATTTTCACATGCTTCACAGCAAAGGATGGCCTAGTAAGAACAGGTAACCAGCCCAGAAAAGCTATGTATGGTTTGCAATATGACAAAACTCTCCAAAGCTTATGAATAGCATCATGTCTGCAATCACCACCATAACTGATATGAGCCCTTAACAGAAGGAAATATGGTTTGGATTTGCAAATTAAAAGTAAAAATGATTTCCATTAAAATAACTGTTTAAAAAAAAAAAAGAAAAAAAACAATTTATAGAAGTAAAGCCCAAGTTTCTTACCAAGTTTTCTTTAAATCCATAGCAGGGCTTTAAAAAAAGAAATCCATATACTATATTTTACCATTTAAAGATTTAAATGTAATATTATTTTTCCAAAGAGCAGTATTTTAAGATATTAATTATATTTCATAAAACCAGTGACATCCCATAGCTCACCAAGTATTAATACAAGCATATGCCCATTGATTTTCAGCTTGATCATATTAAGTAGGATGGAAAAGTGAGTGGCCCGTAAAGAGCAGGCAGAGAGCGGGAGGACTCGTGGGCGCACGCGGGCACGAGCGGAGCGGGACGCCCGCGAGCAGCCGCCTGCGCCTCTGCGCCGCTCCCACACCCGCCTCACTTCACCTCCTTGGTGGCGGGGCAGGAGCCCCTGTGTCCCCGCACAACTGGAGCTCTCCCGTTGCAGATGATGGGGCTGCGAGTGCTTTCACGGCAACAGTTTTCCTGAGATGAGAAGCTCGCTTTGCTCTTCATATATTCAGGAGCAACTTTTATTTCTTGAAGCATTTGGACATATTTATAGCACCAACAGATGTGGAAGGGGACCAGTGAGCCCAGCACCAAACTCCATGAGCAGGTAACACGCAGCCGCCAAGACAGCACACTCCTGGCCAAGTCTTTTCTCATCCAGCATTTTGCAATCATTTTAACCAGCAAGTGAGATTTTTCACTCTTACTACACATGGTTTTGTTTACACAGAACAAAAGATACCCCACGTATGAAGCAATCCCCAGTGGCTTGTGCGAGGCCACCTGAAACGGATGCTGAAAGGCTCCCCGGGGCAGCGGCTCCAGCCGCACCGCGCCGGCCGAGCCAGCCCCGCACCGGCTCCAGTCAGCTCTGCTCGAGCTTATTTGAGATTTTTTGAAAATCGCAGCCTCAAAGCAATCTCTGACTCATCTTTTTCCTCAGTAAATTCAAAACAAGCCATCAGAATAATTCAGCTGCACCCCGGCAGTTATTTTCTATTTCCTAGTATTTCAAGCATGGCTGGAAGGGAGCCAATGCCAAATGCTGATTTTTGTAAGGGTAACCACTAGCTACCTAGGGAGGGGAAGAAAGTTGTCGGGTGACATATCATATTTCATCTATCATAATTTGTCAGCCAAAGTCGAGAAGGGTTTCTAAAAAGACAACCTAGACAGAGCTTTCAGAGTTCGATTTTTTTCACACAACTCTCATAGAAAAAACACAAAAAAAGCCACAACCCACCGTGGGTCTTTAAAACTCTGTCAGATTCCTAATTAAATTTATAGCTATTGAGCTACCCCACAGCTACTCTTCTGTGAGGATGCATTTTGGATCAAGCAGTTCTAAAATGATGTTACAAATGACACTGCAGTTGCACTAAGTTGACACTTTAAATTAGAAGCAAATTTAATTACCTACATTTGGTTAAAGTGCACTGCCATAACTTTCAGCTCACAATCTGGCTCTTCTGTAGCAACAAAACAAACATTAAATATACTTCAAAAATAAGTCATTTGCGCAATTTCAAACTCCAAATTGCTATTGAATTGTGACCTAAACCACAACACTTCCAACATAAATGCATTCAAAACCTGCGTTATAAATTTAACATATACCTGTATCTGTAGAGTCAGTTATGTTGAACAACAGATACTTCATGACCTCCTCATGAGGACATCACCTGAGGGTGAACCATGGGCACCAGCTCTGCTCTATAGTGCCCAGCTACTCTCGCACTAACCATCTTCAATCAGAGACCAAAATGCTTCATGAAGAAATAGATTTTTAAGTACACACCTATAGGTATGACAGCTGTCAATATTTCATGTTCCATTTCATTTAAAGGATTACTTTTTATTAGAAAATTTGGGAGATAATGCAGTAATTATTTTGATATCAATTTTCCCTTTTTTCTTCTTATACAATATGATAGCTTAGCTCAGTAGTACACAAAACAACATTTATTTCTGCAATAAATTAAATCTTAAATTAACTAGAAGAACACTTCAATTCTTTCACTTAAGAAAAGCTGTCTAAGATTTACCCTTCAAGTTTAGGATTTGAGAAGCTTGAGCTCCCAGCTCAGTCATACACTGCCCAACTGACCTTGCCCAAATCACTCTGCAATGTGGAAGACTGAGATAACAATACTTACTACGTCATGAGAGTACTTTGCAGATAAATATGTTGAGTGCAAATTAAATGGAAACTACAACCCTGAAAACTTTGCAGACAGAGGGATTTCTCTGTGTAGTTAATAATTCACCGTCAAACTCAGGCACAAAAACAGACAAGAGACCTTTAAGAATTATTTCTTTCCTTGAATTTTTCAGGTGCTTTACAACAGCAACAACATATCACGTTATTTCTTTAGTGTGCACATTCTTTGCCATCACTGTACAGAGCAATCTGCTGATGCATTGATACTTCACAAGACCTAAGAATAAGAGGAAGACTATTCCACTTGGACCTCTGTTTCCAACCCTTCTCTGCTCAGGGTTTACATGTCAGAAAGTCTTTATTTGCCTTAAATTTGACTAATTTATTTAGCCTGGATCCAGGATTAAATTCCAATCTCCCTGCACTTGAAACAGTGATTGCCTATGGAACACAACATTTTGTCTAGAATCAAAAGATGATTTTTCTCTGAGCTGCCAGACAGGCCAGAGGCTCCTTGCAATGGTTCTGCACTGCACAGCCGGGCAACCTGGACCACGTCAGTCCCAATGTCTGCAGAGCCCAGGAGCAGCTCTGAAGGCCATTGACACAGCGACACCACCAGCCAATGTCACACGCCTTGAGATGAGCGCTACCACGGCAGAGTGTCTGGGAAGAGGACACGGCTCTTGAGCTGCTCAGTTTTCTTTCCCGTTACTGGTTCGTAATCGTGAAGGGCACAAGTGGCATCAGCCACTGCAGTGTCTCCAGCTGCAGGAGCTGGGGCACTTGGACATGCACAGAGTGTCTGAGTGCTGAGGCTTTTCCTTCGCTTTCACCTGCATGATGGGGCGCAGGCACATGGGCATTTCTCCTTTGGTTCAGCATCCATGGAGGGAAGACCATCAGCAACAGGGGACTGCTCTTCTAAGAGACCTTGCAGAGCACCCAACCCAGCTGCTAGGGTATCAAAGCAATAAATTGCAATGATCGAGCTGCTCCCTGAACATAAGAACATGTTTCAGAAAGATGCCAATGGTGCTTCAGCTTTGCTACCACGTGCCCACCTGCGGTTCGACATGTCCTCTCCAGGTTAGGGAGCACCACGAGCTCGGGCAGCACTGGGGAGTGGCGGGCAGCTCCATCGGAGCCCCCGTGCCTGCCAGGAAGGGCCCAGTGCTGGGACACGCAGCCAGCTCCAACGGAGGGAAAAGATCAGTACAATGAGTGGAAAAGAAGTAACGGGATAAATAACAGTGCTGCGGGCCTTTAAAGACAAAGCTTGCTGCAAAGAAAATATCACATCAGATTTGTTTGTAAGAAGAAAGGGAGATTTCACTGGGGAGTGCTGAAGAGGAGGGAAGGCTGCTAAATCTTTGTGACACTGATCCTTGGAACACAGCAGAATAATGCATTTTAATATGGTGCTGAATATTAACAAACTGCGAAGGCCTTATTAACTGTTAAGTAGAGAAACAAAAAATCATCATGATTTTCCAGTCTGTGAATTTCTCATCACTGGGATTTTAAAGGGAAATAAAATACACTAATAAAAATACAGTAGGCAAGTATATCAAAGTATCCTGACAGCTAATGAATAAGCACTGAAAAGGCATTCACATGCTCAGATTGCAGTTGTGACAAGTCATATCTAGAGGTAAACTAAACAAAATAAAATCCCTCTATTTCCTATATACAAAATGTTATAAGATCCAAATGGTATTTTTATTATCTTGTGTAAATTAAAACCTTTTTCAAGGGACAATCTCTTACACGCTGTAATACTTGCATGAATATTATAACTTGGCTGTCTGCAGCAGGACTAAAAACAGATACCGAGTTCACAATATTTCCTTTAAAACGCCTCACTTGCAGGTTTTATTACAGCTTCCAAGACTGGCAAAAGCAATGTCGAAAACCAGGCTGATGTTGCTGCTTTCTGCAGCAGAGCCACGCTGTTAACGCAGCGTCGGAAGCCCCCGACGCTGCCGGCCGGTTCTCGAGCGCTGCTCGCAGGACTTGGCTCCGCAGGGACCACAGCACTGAAGGGCTCCCCGAGAGCACGTGTGCAATAAGAGAGACACCGCATGAATACTGAACAGAGTAAAATCAGATTATTGACACAGCGGATCACGCCGGGGCTTGACACAGCAGGCGGTAAAGGGCACTTGCTCCTCAGGAAGGGGTCAGAGCCACCGAGACCGATGCTGGTGTGAGCTCAAAATTACCCTTACTCAACATCTAAGGACTACCTTGTGTTCTCCACATGGATTCTCCCCTGCAATATAGACCATTTGCTTAAGATGTTATTTGGAAAGCAAAGTCAAACGCTGCAACCTATTTCCCAAGTGCAACGAGGTGCTCATGAAAATCACACAGACACATAAGCATTAACAAGATTCATGGATTCCATTTAAAAGATCCACGGGAAATTATTCCATCCGCCATCCAAATTCAGACCACATTCCACCACTGATGCCCAAGGTGAGCAGATTTTTATTCTGTAAGACATCTCATCAATAATTACTACTTCAGCTACATTAGCCTGGCAAGTCTAGCCTATAACGTTTATTAATCAGAGGCTGTTACCAAATAAAAAATATCCATTCTCAATATCTAGAATGAGCTTTTATGCAATGAAAACCTTAAAATCTCGGTACTACTGCACTTTGTTCATAACTACATATATCACTATGCTACCAGTGTAAAATGGAGATAAACTTTCCCTTCTACATAATAACAAGAAGTAGGTGGTCTTTGAACAAGACTACAAAGTCATCTTCAAATAAAACGAACAACAAGGATGGATGCCTGAAAAAGGCAGATCAATTGCTTTCATTAAACACATGCTCATATTCTTTCATAGGTCTGTTTCTTTTTGATAATTAATTGATGATAAAAGAATCTTCCACATCTTTTCAAGGAGTGAATATCAGAAAAGTCTCGAACTAAACTCAGCAAAATATCTGTGAAAATCCAAAGGAAACTTGTATTTGCAGGAAACTCCTATTTGTTTCTGTAAGAAAGGGACAGAATCTTTTATTCTGCCTCTGCTCCCATTATTCCACCTGCTTGTAGTAATTAGGGATGTATTAAGGATAAAATACATGTTACCTAACACACATACATCATCAGGTGCAAGTACCCATAAATCTATCATCTCATACAAGTATTAGAGTGTTTTGTGCTCAACTAAGATTTGCTTAGCCATTTTTAAAGTTCTTCTCACAAGCATGGTGGCTACCACCCATTAATTCTCTCAACAAAGATGTAGTTAAGTACTGCTGTAAATACAAATATATAAATATATTTTGGGTACAGGAATGTTTGGGGATTTAGATACATGTGTTATACTTTCAGGGTGCTTAAACTGCCTCAGTGTATGGCTGCTGGTAACAGAAGCAGGAGGGAGACAGTAGAACTGGTGGCAATTTGCAGCCATGTCTGGAATTGATGGTACCAAGGCAGGTGCCATGAATTTCACCTCGTAAGAGCTGGATTGCTTTCACTTTGTAAGAGCTTGGTAAGCTCTTAGGGAGAGAATTCAAGCCCTTCTAAGAAAATGCACCCAAAAGGTAAGGAAAAGAGTTTAAATTCTAATTGTACAAATGGTGAAGGCAGAGACATCAGAAACTAACCAAAGCACAAAATAAAACACTTCATTGCTGTTTAAAAAGGGGGCTCCCTCACCAGAAATTTGACTATGAGAGAAATTCAAGTGTTCTACTTCATGTTCCTTTCCACTGCAAGCTCGGATGTTCGTGGAAGCAAAACAGCAGTGTATTATCTCTTGCTGGAGGGCCCGTGTTGACAAGCCAAGCTGAACCCTGCCTGGGTGAACCCACTCTCCGTTACCACCTTTCAGCTCCTGAGCACTCTTGTCCTTATAGACTTTCCTCTAGACTTCTTCCAAAACTTCCTCTACTGTAATTCACTCACCCAAAGTATTCCCTGAAATCACAGGAGAGTTTGCCTTTGAAGCCACCTCTCTCTCTCATATCCACATTTACCTTCCTCTTTTCTCATCATCAGCCTTTTCTCTCTGTTCTTTTTATATTTTTGAACAAAGCTATTTCTTTTGATCTTTGCTTGAAACTATTTAATAACAAATACTGTGCAAACTCAATGAGACATCTTTTAAGATGTAATAAACTGAAGTATAATATGGGAACAATTAGAGCTTAATTCAAAATAGCTAAATAGATACTGCTGGGGAGACACTTGAATTGCACTTCCCTTTTGCCATAATATATGAAGAAACTGGTTTGGGGGCGTCCGACCTGCCCCTCAGCTCCAAGCAATCCATGAAGTCCTAAGCAGCAGTGAAAAGGAGAACATAAAGACACAGAAGAGCAGCTTCTCTGCACACGCTCACGTGGAACAGCCCTTCAAACACCACTAGCTGCTTCCCAAAGCACCCCCTTATTTCGAGGAGTTTGCAGATTCCTGTTCCAGCAGATGCATCACGGATACAAAATAGAAGGGATCTGAGTCAAACAGTTTGCAAATGGAGAGCGAGAAGGGAGACAACAGATGAATACAGCAAGCAGATGGAAAAGAAAAAGGATACAAATAATGAGACAATACTGGTTAAAAGGCAGTCTCAGAGCGTAATCTGAAGTGACTGGTGTTAAATAATTTGCAGCCTCCATGAATGCAATGAGTTCTATGAAGGCATCTGAGGATGATGAACCAGCTTGGCAGATATTCACGGCAACCTTTCTGCTGAATGGAAGGGGCAGAGGTGATTTTCTAAATGCTTTCCTAGCTGGATATGAAGCTTGGCATGGGCCAACTCGGGTATCTCCTTGCCTTCTCTTTGACATTACAGAAAGAAGAATTAGACCACAGAGACCCAAAGGAGAAAAGTCAACCAGTTTATTTTTGATGAGGCACAGGGAGTGAGTTAGAAGGGAGGTTGAAATGACAAGCTAGAAATCTAGTTTTTATAGAACTGTTTTTAATGGTTATAAGGGGAATATGATTAGGAGAGATGGCAACAGTAGCCCAGAATGACAGAATAAGATTAAGAGTTTCAACTTTTCTGCCAGAGGAGAGCTTTTACCTAGGAATCTGGGTACAAAAGCAACTCACTTTGTTAGTCTGGATCAAGTAGAAGGTCCAAGGAGGGCCTGCCACAGGGCTGGGCCTGAGCCAACCAACCCGGCCGGTGACAACATCAAGCAGCAACAACGGCTCGAGTCGCCTCAGCATCACGGGAGAAGCGGGAAAAACACCAGGGACAGGTATGTAGGGCAGACAGGAAGAAACCTCAGCTGCAAAGGTAGGAGGAGGAAGGATATTGAGGAAGGGATTAAAAAGGAGCAGATGATCCAGAGAGGGCTGAGTCATGAAGGTCAAAGGAGAAAAAGGCTTTGAGAACAGAGCTTGGTGGAGACGTTAAGGGCATGTGATGGCTTTCAGAGGATAAATGGCTTTTGTTCTGACCTTTTCTCCAGTATTATTTCCTAAGCAAAATAAAAGCCATTTAGCAACTCCCCCATCTCCTGCTACACTGCTAATGAGATATCACAGCCACCAAGAGCTGTTATCTCTAACAACCTCTCCAAGCAGTGGAAAAGCAACACAGGCCTCAGAAAGAGGAGGAGCACCCCGATATTTTTAAGGAAACCTCACTAATTACTACACTTCAGAATCACAAACTCAAGAACATATTGTTTATTGATATTAATGTAACCACGAGGCCCTGTTGCCGACTGGAGCACTAAAGGTGTGAGCATGTCCAGCGGTCTCGAGCTGTTGGCAGCCCATTACTGAAGGTAACTTTAAATGATGCTGTAAGCTGCAAATACTTAGCAGTTATGTGGACTTAGCTGCATTCTTAGTCTGCAAAGCCTGAAAGTACGTTTTTATTCAAGCATAGCGGGCGCTACATATTTTTTTCCAAATTAATTCTTCAATTCTGGAATAAGGAAAACAAAACACCACACACAAAGCAAACAAACAAAAGCTCTGTTATTCTAGGTCTAATTAGAAACCATTTACCAGAGGCTAAAGTTACTGTAAGTTAATTAGTTTTTAACTGAAAACACACCACCTTTGACAGAACATCATCAAAGGAACTAACCCAACGGCGTTCCAGTTCAGAGCTTCAACAGCTTTATCTTCTTCACTGGGTTTTCCTGAACATTAGTTTCATTTGAATTTGTATTTTTTTTCTTCAAAGAAATATTTGATATATTGAAATATTGTTTCAAACCCCAAAAAATAGCTCACTTTTTTACTGCTTTTAGGGCAACCACATTAGTGTCCTACAAAGTGAACTTTACTTCTGTAACAAGAGATATTGCCACCCTGACAGGGGAATGGAAAGATTGAACTTCTTTCTTTTTTAAAAAAGAAACCCACTACATGAGTAGGTCTCTCTCTCCCCTTAGCATAATGAGCAAATAGACAACGTTACTCAGCTTCCTGTCCCTTTTTGTCCAAAAACATAAAGGTTATCAAAAACAGTCATCAAAAAGGCTATCTTCATCCAGTTACTGTTCTTCATAGTAGGGCAGCAGTGAAAAACAAGCAAACAAATAACCTAGCCCAAGACTTTCTCCAGGATCCTACAGTCCAACATATTTGTCAGAAGTGACTTGACTTTTAAAAGCAGGAAGATGCTGAACCTTATCCAAGTTTGTTAATTAATAGCCTCCCTAGATAAATTCCTTCTTACAGTTATACTTGATTACTAAATCTCTCTGCTTCAAGGCAACAGATGGCTTAAGTTCTTCCAAAATTAAAAAGTCCAGAACTCTCTGTACTTCAACAACCTAAATTTAGGCAGCTGCTTAGGTGTCAATATTATTTTTTAAATGAGCAATGAATCAATGATGGATAGATGGACAGGGCATTCTGACAATCTTCTAGACAGTTTCAAGTTCAGATATTTATTTATAAATTCCACTTGCTTAGTAAATTGATTAGCATGAGGAAGGTAAACAGACGTACCAAATCCTTGACACCAATTCTAAAACCATTATATCAAGGATAAGTCAATCACATCCTTCTGTGAAAACTGCTCATCAAACATTCTCCAGAGCATGAGCATAATAATCCACTGCACTCCCAGTTTTTCATCAAGTATCTTTAGCTCTATCTGCCACTGAGCTCCTTCCCAACCACCTGCAGAGGGGGGCAGCCCTTCTGAACTGACCGACATTAACTGCATAGTTCAAGCGAAGGCCACCGTAACTATTTTCTTCAGGTGATTTCTACAATGGAAGACTGCAAACACACACCACTTATTTCCTCCCATTTCTATGGCATCCTAACCTGAGGGCCACCGAAGTCAGCAGAAATCTTTTAATTGATTTGAAAGTGCATCCTCTTACCCCAGCCTTGCAAAGATCTGCACAGACAGATCCTCGCTTCGATGACTGCACGCTCCTCTGCAGGACCAGGGCTACCAACCGCAGCAGCTAATTCTTTGTAGCAAGTTATATTGCATTTCAATTTATCAAAAAACTGCAGGGTTTTGCTACCAAGCTAATTAAACTCCTAAACAGAAAAATTCTGAGTTGCTGCATCACGTCAAATTGCACCCGAGTGCAAAACAAACAGGCTGGGTCCCTAGATTCCCTGTCAAAGGGTTATCATAAAGTCTTCTTATATTAGTAATTCTGAATGCGTCATATCTGTTCAATAGGTAAGGCTTTTATAATACAAGTTTAAAGTTATATTCTTAAACTAGCTCTTTTAAATTTCACCCCAAACTATGCTCATTCTCTGGAGCTTGTTTTAGCTTGTTTTTATTTCACACAAAGCTCATCTACTATTTGAAATTGTTGACTTTGAGAACTTGGAGCACATTCTATTTTAAACAGTGTAGTTGCTTTTCAATTGCCTTTTGCAAAATTAAGCCACAGAAAGGAATTCATCAACACTTCTATTACCTTTACCCTAAACTTGTTTTTTTTTTTAAGTTCTCAATCCATTCATAAGTAGTTGTTCTATTAGGACTTCAAAGTAAGTCCTGCTTCAGGGAGCCAAAATTCAATTCCATGTGGGCATCTCCTGGTGCTGGGGGGAGGAATAAATCCGTACGTGGAAACTGAAACATGGAGCTCTCCATTATGCAAGAAAAGCAGCATTTGTCCTAGCTCCCCAAGGATGCATATCCTACAAGCTACCATAAATATATATTTTTTATATATATATATAAAATATCTAATTTTTTAAGCTATGCTATGAAAAGCAGCACCACTTTTCTGCTAATTTGACAAAAGACACAGACACAAAAAACTAAAATTTGAGAAACTTTGAAAAACTTAACATGGTTATTCAGAACTATCAATTTAATACTATAAAAAGCAAGAAAATTCCTTTGCCTAATATATTTTCATTATCGAGTTCTTGGTACTTCCTTCCCGGAAGCTCTTGAAGATGCAGCTGTAGAGGCGCCCTCAATCCGGAGGGCATCCGAGCACCCTCCAAACACAGGCACAGATGTGTCCATGCTGCTGGGATTTCCCTAACCACACCGTTACAGCAAGGAGTGCAGAGAGAGATCAGATTTGTGATAAAAATTCAAGTACTGCACTAAGTGACAGTGACAATTCAGTAGCCCCTTGCAAGCCTCCCCCACGCTGAAGCGACTACCTGAAAGCTCGTCCCATAGTAAAGGGACTCTGGCAGGTTCCACAAGAGATTAGTCATATCTGTTATCTGGACCACATCAACACTCTTAAGTTTAATTAAAATTTGTGTTCAGTCCCTCCACTAGAACAGCCTCCTTTCGTGCTTCTTTTCTTGAATTATTTCTTGGTAAATGCCTTCTGAGATTGAATAACTGTTGCTTTCCACCAGCAAGAAGCCTTCTTTACATTTCTTGTTAAGAAAAATAATCCCAGGACTGGGCAGGCAGAGCCCTGCAGTTCTCATTTACAGCTCCACCGACGTGGGCAGCGGCAGGCAACAGACCCATGGGCTCCAGCCCCATCGTTCAAGCGCGCGATCAGAATCTGACTAGTCGAGCCCCTGCGTTCTCTGCCCCCATCTGCAAGGACGTGAGCCCCTTGCTATCCACGCTCTGCCACTTGCAACTGTTTTTTGATCCAGAAACCACCAAGTTGCTTAAATCCTACAAAACTATCCAATTATTTGATAACAATTCAACTGTGCATTTGAATAATAGCAGCTCTAAATAGGTTGCTATAAAATAGATGCTCAAAAGCAGTGACATGATTCATCTGAATTCCTAAGTACTTACATATGACAAAGTGCATAATTCAGAGGAAAACTAGATCTATTCAGTGAAATTATTTCTCACTTCAAATCACTTTCTTCTGTCCATATATTTAAACGTAATAAAACAACTTCCTTTTATTATTATTTTTATGCTGGTACGCTCAAGTTTTCAGAGATAATTACTGCACGCAAAACTAGCTTAAATAAAATAACAATAGAGTATCATAGCTATCTTGCCATTTATTTGAAACTACGTTATTCCAGGAAGACTCTTTCTGTGTCACATTTAATTGCCTTTGAAGATCCTGCCATTTGAATCTGTCTTCTGGAACATGCATTTCATCATTATTTTTTAGCCTTGTTACATCAATCACCGCAACTACTATAGAAGATTTCTGGACTGTGAAGTGCTAATTTGTTCCAGTGATATTAATGAGGCAAGCAGTGGTCTTGAGGGAGGTGACAGCCCATTGCTTTACAGACAGCAGCAGATTAAGGTGTTGCACTACGCATAGCTCCAAACACAACACCAGTGCCTTCAAAATATTATATGCGACGTCTTAAGGTGCTTTTGCCAGCTAGCCCACCGATTACCCATGGAGTAACAGGCCGTACCCTGTATTTAGGGGCATTTAAGGAAGCGATGCTGAGGCTGGTGGCTCTGGGCTGCGGAAGCAACAGCGGAGACCCAGAAAGGAGGATTTGCTAGTGCTGCAAAGCCCTGCCCGGCACGCGGCCGCAGGAGGCCATACAGCTGGAAACAACAGATGGGCCGCGTTTAAATGGGAGCGAGTAGAGGAGTTTAATACCCACACATCACTAATTCAGTTCTACAAGTTTGATTTCTGGGTTTTCTCAGATTATGGAGTGTTACAGGATCTGTATGACAGGCTTTATCCATATTACTGGTACTACCACCACTGCTGGCTGAAACCCTAATGTTGCACAATCTTTATCCGTGAACTTTGCCCGAGCCATATGGGCCTTTTCAGAAAGGCAGACTCGGTCTCCAAACAAAACCTTAAACAGAAATTTATATGAAATAAAACACTGTTCATTATAGGCCAGATGCTCTACCATGCTGGATCATTCATGATCACCTACTTAGCCTTTTGCACTTGCTTTACATAGATAAATTTTGTACTGGCTAACATGGTTTTACAGAGCGTAACTTCAACTAATAGAAAAACCTGCAGAACATCCAGGAATCTTTTACTTACATCCTTCCATGTGAATGCCCCAAGCTCTAAACCCCTTCTTACCTAAGAGCCGCTTGCAGGCATTGTGCAGAATTCCCTAAGCTGGTCCCACGTCCACTGACACGCTTTGGCTCCGAGCAGGGACGGGAAGAGGCTGGGGCCACGGGAGCAGCTCCAAGGCCTCGTGTGGGCCGCTGCCGGCTCCACCACACTGAACCATTCACACCAGTGCGTGCAAAATGGCGGCCCAAAGCTCCATGACAAGCTTTTAAAAGCATCACTGCAGATACTGTTAAACAGAAGGCACAGTTATCTTCCCAGTGATGAATCACCGGCAGAAACGTAGCACAGTAAAGATGAACGAGGTACAAATCTGCTAAGAACACCTGGCTTCGTCTTCAATATCTTGCATTCAAGCACGGGGTTTTGGAGCATGGCACATCCTAAAGCCGGTGACAGGCATGTTTCACTGCCAGTTCTGCTCTGTGCTTTACACCGATCTAACAAAAATAAGTATTTTCTTGGCTATGCAAAGACCACAGTTTCTTACAGATGAAACTTGAAATTTGCTCAAGCGTAACTAGCCCTTTTGGTGATATAGAGGTCAGCATCTGTTTGAAGTAGGATTTGACACCAGCTAAAGCATATGGATAGGAATTCGAACACTTTCTCATTAAAAACACACGATTTAATTTGGCTGAGTCCAGGACGATTAGCAACATGTGCCCAAAGAGAAGCTTACAGCAGGAACAGGGAGCCGCCGGCTTGAGCAGACGCACAAGTTCAGAGGGGGATCCAGAAGCCCGTCAGAGCTGTGCTGCTCTGTGCACGCTGGCCAGCCCTTCCCTAACGCTGCTAGCTCTTCATTTCCTAAGCCCCCAGGTAGAGCAAATAAAAATATTCACAGCCAACAAGACAACGCTAACAACTACTACAAATAGGTAAATAAAGCGCCTAATGTAGCTTCCCGAAACACCCAGGGCCCTTTCTATTAAGCTGGCTAGAAATAAGCACAAACCGCTCTTCCTCCTCGCCTCACCTAAACATTACAAATAAATAAAAAAATACTCCATTTGAAGAAAACAAAATACCCAAGTAGATGGTTTATAAGGATATTCATCAGATTCCTTCACAGACTTTGGGTGCACAGACAGTGCTTGAACTTTGAGGTTCACAGAAGGCTGCAACTCAAGATGCAAGTTAGAGATTGTACAGGCATGGTAGAGCCCTCTCCAGCTCTCCTGACAGAAGGTTGTTTGTGCATTTGTGTTTTTTTTTTCCCTCCTCCCAGAATCAACTACCAATAAGCAGAAAACTTATGTAGTAGTCAATTAGTACCATTATATTTTTTTTTTAAATCAAAGTGCTTTTCTGTAAAACTTTTCTATATAAAGAAATCAAACAAATACAGTAGATTTTTTCCCCATACAAAAACATTATTTTAAGTACTGAATTCACTGGAAATGCCCTCCCATAAATTTATACTATATTTCATATGATTTAACTGAAGTCCTCTGGAAATAGTAACTCAGGGATCTGAACTTTAAGACTTCAAGACTAGTGCAAACCTTTAGAAAGGAAGCACAGAGCTGCTTTCATCCAGCTCCCTTGCATTTCCTCATTTTACGTGCTTAGTGTCTACACACAAACCTGCCAAGCAGAGCCCCACAACAGCAGCAAAGCCAGGCAGGCGCACGCAGGGCACGGCCTGCCTTTGCTACCAGGGGAACGTGCTGCCCATGCAGGGGCCGGACGGTCCCGCAGCAGGAGCGGGTATCGGGGTGCCAGGACGGCAGCCCTCGCTCGCGGCTCCCCCGGCTGCAGCAGCGGCCGCGCTGCTCCGCGCGCCGGCACTTCCAGCAGCGCTGCCCCATCCTGGGCACAACAGAGCACATGGAGCCTCTCCCTCGGGCCACAGGAGCTTAAGTTTATTTGTGCTTCCTTCCTAGCTTTGATTTAGTAGGGCGGCTATCAAAAACCTTGCCCTGGGGCTCCCGATAAAAGGCCTTTCATGTTGCAGGGCACAGCATCAGGATATAAAAATGCAAACTTCATCAGTTCTGCACAGCCTCCTGCTTATTCTTACTCTCCACATTAGCCATTCAGACCCTCTCCATTCTACCACTACGGTTTCCACACGTTTTTACCTCGGCAGTTTATTACCATAATTGCTTTCTGGCTACTACTCTCCAGAACTCCTGCTGTGCTACAATAAATACTTCTGGGACATATCAACCTACATATTGTCCTTCAATAAACACTGCTATAATTGTAATAAAATGTTTGCGGGGAACATATACAATGGAATTTGTTTCCATTTATTTCACCACCCCAAAAAGCCACCTTCTGCAGGAGACCTGGCAGAAAAGCCTTCCCACCAGAATTGCACCTCAGACCGGATGGAAACAAGGGGGACACGAGGGCATCTCCTCATTTACCATTAACGCACCCACGCTTTCACATGCGATTTGTCTTATACAGGGTACTTCACAATACCATATTTTAAATGCCCTTTTGCTAAGGGGATCATTAGACTGTGTTTAATTACAGGCTCTTCTCCCAATTAAATGTTGGGAATTCAAGTTTTGAACACAAATGCTTTGTACTCTAGTCTGCTTCTAGATAATATAAAACTCCCTTGTACTCCATTCTTCGACTCTCAGTCTGACAAGCAGAGTAAACTAACCAGGTTTCTTGTCTCTCTTAATAGGACTGACTGTTCTCATCAAACATGTGGAAGAAAAAAAAGGAAACAGGCTTTATTTTTCCTCCTTTGGATACCTCAGCCGGCAAGATAACACATGGCAAAGAGTTTGAAAGATATCAAAGTAAAACCTAAATCTTGAACTGCATAATACAGTCATTTTTAGAGGGTATTGTTTCTTGGTGTGTCAAATATAATAATATTTAAATGTACTTTGAGTGCCACAGCAATTTACCACCAGTTCGAAGGCAAAGCAAAGCAACAGATACCCAGTACGGGACTTGAATCCATCCAAGCCTCCAAATTTGCCAGCACATCAACACAGCTTACAAGCAACTGTTGACTTGGAGTAATCATAACAACAAAAATAAACACACAAAATGCTGTGGAGAGATGCTTCCCATTTTACCCTGAAAGTGTCCAATGCATATTACTCTACCAGACACTTCCACATCATAACAATTACTAATAAAATTTGATATTTGCTGTATATGAAATTTGCTCAATTCTGCCCACACAGCTAACAAGAAATGGAAATGCATAAGGAGTCAAGTGATTCAACACAATTTAAAAAGTACACAGAATTTGTACAGAACGGCTGCATTCTAGACTTTAACAATGAAAATATATAGGATATGAGCATTTCAGCATAATAAAAAATCCTCCCTTTTTGACAGTAAGACTGACTTCATTCTAGCATCAAGAGCCACAATGTCTTTCAATCTGAGCATATTTTACCGGCTACCACGCAGACAATTAAAACTTTTACACTCTTTTTCAAAGCAGCATCCCTACCAGCCTTCCATCACCTCTCAACGCTTGAGGAAGGGTTGGATTTTTATAAATATATATATATTTAATAAATTCATATTATCATAGACAATATATTTATATTATATATAAATACGTATTATATATTATTATATATAATAATAAAAATAAAAATATAAAATATAGAGTACATCACCACAGAAAAAAATTGCAGAGTTCTACTCCAGCTCACAGGAAGGCTGCTACTCTGACAAGCGCTATGGGGAGTTTTGCACCTTGGTCCCTCTGAAACTGAAGAAAAGGCCTGTTTTTCTTGCTAACCACTGTACACTTGACTATTACTAAATATAATTAGTCTCCAAATCAGCAATAGAGGCATTCCCAAAAGAACAAAAACATGCTCTCTGAAATGGAGTTCTGCAGCATTTCCTTTGTTCAGTCTTGCACAAATTTCTAATTAGAAGTGAAGGTTAGTATTATTATTTTTATACACTAATTAAATCTTCTCAAAGTGGTAGTTTTTACATTAATTATTTTACATTAAAGTTAAATATTTTGAAAAAGAGTTGATTTTGTTGCTCTGACACAGTATCTTCCTGTAACTTAGCACTACCTATGGACCATATACAAGGGCCAAATGCCTTGTACAAATGCCAACAGAGAACTAACATACCACAGTCCCATTCCTTCACTTGGTCTTTTAAAGAAGCTGCTTCCAGGGTGAATACTAACTTGAGTACTGCTTGCAAGTAAGCAGAAATCCAAAAAACTATGAAGAAAATGAAAGCCAATGCAGCCCTCATCTTCTCTGATCAGGTCTCAGACAGAGGAACTTTGCTGCTTAAGGGCTGGATTACCATAGTGTAACTTATTTTAACCTACATCATCCAGAAAATAGCCGGTATTTCATCTCAGAAGAAAACACATTCTAACAGGAAGCGTCGCTCTTGACACCATCCTCTAATGCAGCTTCTCACTTGCCTTTGGCTCCAGCGTTGGGAAGAACTGCAGCCTGGCACCAACCTGGTCACTGGGAGCTCCCGGCAGACCAAAGAACCAGGTAGGGGCCACGTTTCCAGAAGCACCAGCAGCTAGGGCAGCCCGGGATGTGTTCGGAGAAGCTGGCACAGCCAGGAGGGGCTCCCTGCTTCCCAGGGCAGGACCACATCTAACCCATGGTGCCTTCGGACACAGAGCAAGCCAGCGAGTGGCGACACCCCAGAATGGGGAATTCAACACACCTGCTTTACCTTTCCCTTCAAATGCTAACACAGCCTTGCCTATTTTCACTAATTGAAGCAACCTGCATAACTGTGATGCATCACACGAAGATGCTGCTTTTCAAATGAAAGAAGTGTGTAAATGCGATACTAGTTAGATGTGTTTTTGCTTTGAATGGTTCCCTTTCTTGCTGAACACTAACTGCAATGTGGAGATGCTAAAGAAGGCTCCACGTGCCCCTCACATGCGCTACAAGATTAAGAGGCCCATTCCCCTTGTGCAGGCAAACGGCTCACGCAGACACAGCTGCTCGTGATACAGCGTGAGGAAATTTGCTTTTCAAGAAGCCCTGCTTTGTAACACGAATGCAAACACAGCCCTAATAACTTTGCACTGGAGTAAAGGCATATGAAAGCTTCACAAACCACACGTGCTCCATGAAAAGTCATAGCTTGCATCCTCCCAGTACAGGGTGGGAGGTTCTGTTAAAATATGTCTGCAAAAAATGCCAAAAAATTACTGCTGTGCATTGCTTGCAGGCAATAGGGACAAGTAACCCACAGCCCTAAAGTATAAGCAGTTTTAGATGGAGATTCCTTCCCAAACCTCAGTGAAATCACTGTTTCTTAGATACTATTTTAATTAATTTCATTCTCCATACGAAATGGACAAGCTACTACTCTTTACTAATAAACATCTTAATGATGGACTAGTACAGTGATAAGAAACAAGAAGAACATTGCCACCTAGCTGTTCCAACAGCGACCATGTTAGATGGTGCATTCAGTTTGTCTCTCTCAAATGCTCTAGAGAGACACTTGTCCAAGTCAGACCTGGGCAAAGCGCTACCCAGAAACACGATTTTGTCATTTTTATCTTACCAGATCTGGAAGCAGCCGGTTCAGTTCCAAAAATAATTAAAATCCAAGAATTAGACAAAATCCTTTTGGAATAAGTGATTCAGAGAAACCATGATTCAACATCTGACACTACCTTTTTATCAGTCTGCAGCACCAAGTCAAACAGAATAACCTACATGTCAGCAGTTTGTAAACAGCACTGTGAAATTCATACAATATCTATGATATCCTTAGGGTATGCATATGCATATATGAATAACTTGGGCATATTTCTTGAAGTACATCTGAATCTAAAATAAAATGCTGTGCAATAATGAGGGCTACCTGTGTGCAGGGCCATACGGCGTATCCCCGTAGGACGTGCACAAGAAGCTGAGCAAAGGCAGTGTCCAGCACTGCAAACCAGCAGCCACAACCTCACGTTACAGATGCCCACACTGCCGTTTTCTGGGCTTCCTAAGGAGGGAGGCAGCAGAGGAGCCTCATGCCCTGGTGCTGGGGCCACACGAAAGCCAGAGCAGGGAGCACTGGGCACCGTGGGCTGCGGATGCTGCTGAAGCTCTCAAGCCCCGAAGCTGCGGAGCTGGAGCCATGAGGAGGCCATGAGAGGGAAAGGAAGAAGCTGTTCCATGGCTTCAAGGCCTCAGGCATTGATCTGATCCCCCTCCTATGAAAACTTTGACATTCTTTGATCTAGAATAACATAATTCACTGAGGAACAGAATTGGGTTATGTGACTGTCAGAAAGTTAGATACAAAAAACATAGAATTGCTGTAGTTTTCTGTTAAAGCACCTGACCCTTTCCCAGTTAACAGCCCGTCACTCCCAGCTCCCTGACAAGCTCCTCCTGCTGGGTGGAAGGACCAGGAGGCCGGATTGGGAGGCTCTGGGACGCCAGGAGCACATTCCCGACGAGGCCGCGGCCCCGTCAGGTCCCCTCGCTTCTGCCACTGCTGCAGAGCGACTGTTTAACACCAACATTTTCATTATGTACTAAGAGGAAATAAAGCACCTTTTGTCAAAGAAGAATGGGGTTTTATTTGTTTTAGACACTTTCGCCCTAATTCATCTCATTTGAAACTGGGTGAAATAGAATATTGACTACGATTGCATAAATTTACTACAGGTCAAGCTAATTACCAGCTCTGAGCTACAGAACTAAATACCTCCCACTTCTTCGTCTACTTCATTAACCTGGAACTGCAGAGCGATTTCCATACCCTCTGAGAGGACATATATGCCTACACTGTGTTCAAATGTATACAGGGACTCGGCAAAACGTGCTTATTTTGTAGAGAAATAACTGTTCAAGATAAAGACTATGTTTCCTCTGTAATTATGATAGAAAACAGCAGTTCACCTGCAATTTATAAGCAAGATCCAGATTTTTAAACAGAATTATGCCAGCCACTGCAGATATAACAAATAACTAGCTACATGCAATAACTGATAATCAACCTAATAAACCTGCAGGCAAAATGAAAAACAAACAAACGAACGGGGATTACCTATAAACCAGTTCAAGGTTCTCAGTATAATTATATTCTTGGTTGTTGTTTTTTAACAAAGCCTGGAAAAAAACGTGTAGCAACAGTCCACCAAATGAAATGCATTAAAAATATGGCAGTGAATTGCTTATTTTTTTCTAAAGGAAGTACCCACAAAAAGACAAAACAGCCTAAGCAGACGAAGGCCAGAGCTCTGCTCGGAGCCACCCGGAGCAGAGCGCTAGTCAGGAGTCAGAATCCCACCCGCGGGGACCTGTGCAGACACTCCGTGCTGGGGCACAACGCAGGGGCACAAGCAATGAAGACACACAGCAGAGCTGCTCGTTTATCTCTCTCAGGTGCACTGACATGCCTAGAAAGGGAGCCTTCTTCTCTCTGTATTTCTGAGAGAGAAGATTTTGTCCCTTCACCAGTGTGAGGTATACGTATAGCTAGCAGCACCTGGCAGAACTAACTTTAGCTGTTATTTGATGGCAAGTTAAAGCTCAGTCTCTCCAGAGCTGAGCCTGCAATAGAGAAAAAATGCACAGAACCCCACATATTTTAATTAATCTTTTCCCATAAGGATATACAGTTTGTGATTTACAGTCTGTCATTTACAGTTTGTCATTCATATAAGCCATTATATTTTCCTTTTGCACTTATCAGACATGAAATCTGTATTAACCTACCCAAGAAAGTGAGACTGACACAGTCCATCCATTCCCTTCCTTTCTTATCTTTGCCCTGTGATCATCAAGCTCATTGAATCAAATTGGGTTGAAATTACTCGGAGATACCACAGGTCTAGAACTTCCATGAACAAATTCCCACCCAGATGTAACACAAGGTTATTTAGTGCTCCCCCTGGGAGAACAGCACAGAGTTTTCTTTGTCTACCTTGTTGTGTGTGGATTCACACCATCCAGAGCAACTACTGGCACATCTGGCAAGTCCAGACAGAGATAAGAAGCGGATACCAAAAGAGAGAGGATCCCCTGGAGAGCACAGGGAGCAGCTCTGGGTACTGTGGGGTTCTCTTACGGCGAGAAGAATTCTAACACAAGAGAGTCTCCAGACATTGCAGGGAGGAGCTGGAAACAGGCAGAAAGTGCAAGACACAATCTTCAGAAAATCACGTTTATTCTGTCTTTAGACATATGTATCAACTAAAAGTATCAACTAAAACAATGCAAAGAATTCCACAGTTTAAACTTCTACGACATGAAGCAAAAAGCTGCACAAAGCAGCTTCCCAGGCTCAGCAGAAGGAATGAGGAGTCTCTCCGAACTAAGGCATCTGCAAAATGAAGCAACAACTAGAGCAGTCACGAGTGTCTCCTCCTGACTGCTCAGTACCTGGTGTGAAGCTCTAGTGCCTTTCAGGACTGGGAGAGAAACAGGAGACAAGCACAGAGTCTAAAACAACAGCTTATATGAGCCTGAGCTCCCCAAATCTTGAGCATTTTATGGCAATTAAAATATTTCTTGATGAAAGTGCCCCCTTCCCAAATATTTTCAGATATTCCCAAAGCACAAGGCATTCAGGAGCAGCCTTGCACACCACGTGCTCTGTGTCTAGATGGAGGTTGGGTAAGAGAAGGTGAAGGGGTTGGAGCCCCTGTTCCAGGTTTCCCCGAATGGTAAGAAACAGCTCTGAGCTTTATTTTAGACACTTATGACTATTTTACTCATGCTGTGGGATTGACAGTTATGGAATAGTTTGTAAAATATTTCTTTCTACCAATATGTTACTTCATCAGCTTTGACATATAGTAATTAATTGCAGATAGCTGTTAAAAATATGTGTATGACTGTGTATGCATTTGTTTTTACTCATATATAAGAACTCTTTCCATATGGGTAATCCAGTACCATGAAGAAAAGAAAATCCTAAGAATAGCAGTAAAAGCAAAAGCAACTGCTTGCACTACCCAAGGAAGTTACATGGAAAGGTTTGTTTTTATCAGACCAGCAGTATCCAAGTGTTTTCCATGATTCCAAGACTAATACCAAAGAGAAAAGTTGTGCAAGTCTTCGTGGCCACACATCTAAAGTACATGCAAAGAGAAATCTGCAATTGCAGTATGAATCGTAACACTTGCCTCCAAGAAACACTGAACAAAACTCCCCTCAAATTTACAGTGTAAGTGCAGAAAAACTTGGGAGGAAATGGGAGGATAAATGCAAACTTATTCTTGCTGTTAACTCCATTTTTGAAACTAAAAGAGGAAAAAGCAGCAACTAAATAAGTAAAAAAGCACTGCAGTAACCTTGTACAAAAAGCGCATTTGCTGCTCAAACGAAATGAAAAAGAAGATGAGCTGAGCGACGCTCAGGAGCAAGCAAGGAGAAGGCTGCTAAGAATGTGGGCCACTCACACCATGGAAAATTAAAAACTGATCAAGACCGAAAATACCATTTATGGTTCAGCAGGAGCATTAACTGCATAATTAGAAGTCAGACCAAGTTCTCCACTCGCCCTGCCCTCCAAATCTGTCTGATACAAATATTTACTTATTTATTAACATTTTGACAAATTGAGGAAATTCAGCACAGGAGGGGAAAACTGCTTGGCATTTGTATCCTGGAGCTGAAACGTATGAACACAAGCAGTAACAGAAGGTTAATAAGCCCGTTCTCCTCTGAGCCACGTTTAGCCCCATGTAAACGAAACCTTTCTCCACTACAGGAAAGAAAATACTTGCATTGAAAACATGCCTAAAACTATTTTATTTTCAGCTTACAAGAGCAGGAAATAGAAAAAACTATTAATAGAAAGAAATATTAAGAACTCTATCTCGCTAAGGTTTAAGCTCTCAGGATTGTGAAGAGAAGGTCGTAAGGAAGGCACAAGAAACAATATATCCTTGCCAGGAAAAAGACAATTCAATCTACTCGACAAAGATCTCATTTATGTGTCAAGAGACACAGAAAACAGAGTAAGCAAAGACAGTAACTGAAGGATTGCCTAAATCCTTAAAAATTTGGTAAGTAGAAGTTTATGCGAAAGGCCCTTTCATGAAATACGTTGCCCGTGGCAGTGGTGTCGCTGTCCTGGCCAAGCCGCAAGCACTGCAGTACCAGAGCGCTCTGGCTTGACAACCCTGATGGGCTCTTCTTCAAGACCCGTCTGCCAAGCAACAATTTTACCAGGATTTACCACCAATTTACCAGGAAAAAGGGTGCAACAAACCACCGAAACCACCAAAGAGCCAACAGGCACCACTAACTGCCCCGCTGGGGCAGGTAAAGCTGGAGCCCCTTCGAGCCACCACCCCGACCAGCAACATCAGGTTTAATGCTTTACAGCTTGCAGTACTAGGGACAGCACAGCCAAATCCAACACAAAACACTATTATAAACAAGACACCCGATGTCATTTAGTATTGGATATTCAAACTTACTACACCTAGTAACCTATCTACTGCCCTGGCTGATAAACAGCACACATTTTCTAAAATTTCAAGACAAAGTATTAAGTTAATCACTATGACAAAGCTTAAAGCAGAAGTTACACATAAAAATAACACCAGAGATGACTCAAAAAGAGAGTACAAATGACATTTATCATCGTTGGGTGGTACATGTGTTTTGAAGGGAATATTATGACATCTAAAAATAAAGTCTGTATCCATTCTCCAATGATGCTGAAACATTATCGCAGCTGTTATATTATTATAAGAGCCACACAGCAATCACATCACAGTAACACTGTGCTTATTTCAGTATCAATGCCAGCTGTATTACTCACGTTAAGCTGATCGAAGTGATTGCTCATTTTTCAAGATTAACAGAGGAATATCCAATACTTACAGACATGCCGCTTGAAAATACAAACACAAGTTTCATTACACATAATGAAGGAAAAAAAGAAGAAAACTCTGAAGTTCTCAGATATTCCTCAACAAGTTAGTTAAAGATACTTTAAGTTATATAGATGCTTAATTCCCATTAACCATTTAGATCCTTAATCTTTCCCTATGTAACCTGCATATAACTACTGCCAACCAGGCAACTTCCAAGAACTTGGCAGCATTTGTAAGGAATATCGGGATCACCAAGGAACACTGTGATTAGCAAAGAACAATTGCCAGAGATGGAAATGCAAAACATTACCAATAATAAAGCAACACAGGTGTCTAATAAACAGCAATGAAAGTAAAGATCCAAAAGGAATCCCATCTACAAGATTAGGAAAGTATTAACAATATTGGGAACACACCAAGTATAGTATTTCCTATTTTTCTGTAACTATTGGCACAAGATCCCCAGGATGTTTGCTACATTCCAATGCAAAGGATTAGAACCTTCCTTTACGTTAAGGAGAGCCTCTTGCTGTCCTTAATGTAGTAAATTAATTAATTAATTAAAGATTAATGCAGTAAATAGTCAGAAAAGGGGTACATACCAGGAAGCCCCAAAATTCAGGCTTTGCTAAGCTGCCAATACAGCCGTACTGGTGTAACCTGAAACGCTGGTGAAGAGTTAGGAGCAGCAGTATAATAAAACACTGAAGGCAGCAATTAAAAGGAAAACTACTGAAGTGCATGTAGCATTTAAAAAAATAAACCCAGAATGGCCCAGCAGCTGAGGAGAGGGAGGTACCTTAGCAAGGCTGGGGACAGAGCAGCTCTTGCCCACGGACAGGTTTTCCCTGGCCGCACTGCTGGGCGCAGGGACACGGATGCTGCTCCCCGCGCGGAGCAGCTGCCCCACGCTTCTCCGTCAGGATCGCTCACATCACCCCAAATCCTAATGCACAATTAGGAAGCCGCTACATAATCTATAAAAGCCAGTTTGCAAATCCAATAGAAAGTCTCACTCTCAGCTAGCTTTGAATGCTCCTATTGCCTCTTCCATTCCAAGAGGAGAACAACAACATCAACAATGTCAAACCTGAAGGGTTGTCTAAAATAATAATAATAACTATTATTATTATTATTTTAGCAGTGGCAAGCCCCTACAACACAACCAAAACCATTCACATTCCTAGAAACAACTCATACTGAAAAACCCAAAAGAAGGAAAAAATAAATTTCACATGTTGATATAGCCATATACTATATTCCAGAACTCCTCCCATGTAAAAAAAAGAAATCCCCAAAGAACTCGGATAACAGCTCCATGAAGCCCAACAACAGCCCACCGTGGGCTCGAAGCTGAGAGCCCAAAGCCCTGGGCTTTGGAGAGGTGACGCTTCAGAGACTTCAAGCCAATTTGCTGCTTATCCCATTCTGTGCCACAGGACAGTGTGAAGAGGCACTTGTCTGGGACAGATTGATATTAAAGTTTAATAAAAAGGGATTAAAAACAAACAGAACAGAAAACACAGAAGAGAACCAAGGAATGAATAGAATTGCTGCAAGCTTGGAAAATCCAGCCAGAGGTAGTTCAGAATTACTAGTCCCCAAAAACACAGTCTCTGAATTGCAGATCCCCAAAGGGCGCAAAATAAGAGAACCTAATTGATCTTAAAAGGCTGAATCACATGAACAACTTCAAAACAGTCCAAACTACGTGTGGGGAATGCAGTGCCCTGCAGCTGATGCTACAGGTCTATGTGCAACCCTTCCTGCTGGGCACGTGCTCTGCTGCAGGAGCAGAAAACAGAAGCTCCGATTCCGGCACACACTTATTTTCTGCATAGTGCATAAGATATTAGGCCTTGAGAAGAATAATACGAGTTATGTCAGTGATCTTCAGAAAACAAAGGAGTTTTATTTGCATATTTAAAAAATAATTAAGCTTTTTTTTATTATTTATACTGCTGTATCTATGACATGAAGTATTTTGCACAGCACACAGCAAAAACAAACGCGGTGCTAAGGCCTGTGGATATTTTCTCATATGCCTGCTAGTCAAGTTTCTACTTTATGGCTAAAGGCTGCAAAATACTTGTTATTCCCTCTTATCTGAACCTGAAAAAAAGATATATTGACATTTTTACACAGTCACATAAGAATAAAAGGTTGAAAGTCCATTGCCTCGAGAACTATGCAGATAAGCTTTACCCTCAGAATTCCTTTAGAAAAGGGTCTTTAAATCCCAGTCAATCACCTTATCATTACAAGTTACATCTTCAGTTCTGTCAGGCAGCTTGAAGAGCTCATGAAATTACAGTGCAGCAACTAAATTCCCAAAGTTGCTATTTTTTAATATTCAGAACCCGCGCATCACTAAGTTTGCTTTATTCAGTCTAGGCTTAGAATCTTTTCCTATGCAAAAAAATTATCTGGTTTCCATTGAAATTCTTTTGTCTATTTGTCTATAGAGAAAGAATGAACTGCTTTTAATTAATTTTTCAGTGAAATAAGAAACAAATTCCAGGCAATTCCATGTTCTCCAGAATTCAAATTGGCATTATGTGATCTCAAATATGATTCATTAAAAAGCAGTCTTCTCTAGATTTATTTTTCCAGCTCGTGGTATCTATCCCACACATTTATTATTTCAATAGGTTTATTAACAACCACACTTGCATACCAAACTCAGCCATAGAGGAGCTGCCCCTGCTTGTAGCTTCTATCAGCAAATGAAAAGCTGCTAAATGAAAACTCTTCCCCTTCCAGGATGATTTTTGAGAAGCCTGCAAGTCAGAGGAGGTTCAGCAGCTGCTGCCACCACGCAGGCACACGCAACCATGGGCTCACCCATTTTAAACCTTATTAGCTGTGTGACCCATGCACTTGCTAGGGAGCGTTTCTGCCAGGGAGCAGCACCATCCCCGCGCTCTCCAGACCCTCCTGTTTCTCAGTTCCAAACACCTCAGGAAAGAGGACAAGGACCTGAATCACCCACTTGTCTGATCTAGAAGGCAAATCTGGTACCTGAACCTAATTTTAAGCCCCTATCCATCTACAACTCTTAAATATGAATGCTTGTAGCAAAGCACCTTATCTAGGAGTTTAAAGCACCTTTCAGTTTTAGTACCCCCACTCAGCCTTCCAGATAACTGGAGAAGGAAAGAGGGGGGGGGGGAGGGGGAAGGAAAAATAAATGGTAAGAAAAGACAGCAGAGCATTAGGTGCTGAAAGTTATCTGATCTATTACAAAGCTGCACTGTACCCTTCATTCAGGTCTCTAGAGTCATTCAAAGAAATGGCAGGAAGAAGAATTAAAGAACTATTCTTTAGGCTTTTATTCACATGAATTAAAGCAAATGCAGAAGTGGATGTATATTTGACAATGCAACACTCCGGTTCTACACACAATTTCTCAGTCTCCTTGGAAAAGTTGACAAGCTGCCCTGAAAGCATCTGTGTGACTTTTATTTTTTTAAAAAAACATAAAGATAATGTATATTTAAAAGGCAAAGAATTACTTTGTTTGATTCCATGTAATACACAAAGTATAGCTTTAAATAAGTAAATGAGCATAGATTTAAGTGAACTGTGCAGCTTTGGAAATGTAGAAGCCCAGGCTGTACCCAGGCAGCTCAGTGTGAACACCCAACAGCTACCCACAACCAACCTCTACATCTATTTCTCTTGCAGAAATATCTTCCCAGTGACTTTCTCCAGGCCTGTTTATTCCATCTGTGATAGCTACTGCCAGAGGGGGACCCAAGGGAGCTTCCCGAGCAGTGCCAGGAGAAGCAGGGAGCTGGGAGGGATGGAGACGCAAGGCTGGGGAGCTGCAGTGCTCAGGGCTGGAGGGCAGCACTCCTCTGGCAACAGAATCACTCATGCACTCGTAAAATCAAGAAGCAGATACAACAGCTTTTAAAAATAAAACAAAAACCACAGTACCAAAGGGGCAAAAGTGCATTTGAAACAGTCTGGGAACACTCAGGACACAAATAACTGCACTTCAGGGGGTGCCATCTATAGATTCCCCAAACCTGCAGAGATTTAATTTCTGCAAGCAGGAAACAACAAAACTTTATTTCTACTTACTCTGTTATCATTAGCCCTTAGGCCTCCAAAGCTCATAGTATCCCATTTTAGCTTTATACTTCTCAGAAACATAATACTTCTGAAACAGCATCCTTTCCTGCCTCTTAAAAAATAAATAAAATAAAGTGCCTTTCAAAAAAAAATGCATCACAACAATGAGGTCTAATTATTTCTTTAAATGGTTATGTTTTTTACTGGAGTATTGTGCAAGGGAAAGCTCCAAAGCCATCCCTTTGGTGGAGCAGCTCTGCTTCCCCTCAGATGGGGCAGGATGTGGAGCTCCCACCACGGCCAGGAGGGAAGGGCTTGCTCCCGCTCTGCAGACAAAGCAGATTCCACGCTTAAGGTCTTATCCCTAGGGGCTGAAACGATAACAGAAGACTAGTTTTGTTAAGGGTTTATGGAAATAACCTTTTCAGGGCTTGTAGGCTATACAATTATGTTCTAAAGCAATTTTGACTCAACTTTCCTACAGCCATAATCCTCCTCATGGTACATACAGCCATCTTCTCATCTATTAACTGTCTTCTAATCCCACAGCCCTTTTGTGCCGCAACACTAAATTTTTCAGCTTTGGAGGAGAATGTCACGCAAATGCAAACAAACCACTTTTATGTTAATAGCAATGATACCATTTAAATCTTTTAGTGCCATGAGCTGTAAACAGCAGGATTCAAGACCACATCGCTGACCCCCAGGCAAGGCATCGAGAAGAATCTAGACAACTTAGAGGTTTATTTCTCAATTACACTGAAGAGATTTGTCTGCGATTCAGGGTATGATACAGTCTTCAAATGATCACATTTATCCTCAGCATAGGAAAAGAATATTCAAATGTTTTACAGGATATCAGTTCATAATACATAAAGATAGAACTACACTTTAATAATCTATTTTAGAAGTCAGTTTATTTCCAGTTCTAATCTTACCTCATCTAAAAACAAACAGAAAACCCTCATTCTCCCCAAAAATGTAGCTTTCTCCTTAGAAACCGAAGCAATCTCAGTGATTGTGTTTGGGATGGGCAAGCTGTGCAGGGTACCTCTGCAGTTCTCACTCTAACAGAGCACAATACCTGCAAAGGGACTCGGGAAACAGCCGATCTTGGATTACAGCAGACTGCTTGGATCACAGCCCGTACAGGTCAGCCAGCAATGCCCCTTCTTTTCTGCACAAAGCAATTGCTTCCTTTCCTGGTGGAAAGCTGAAAATACTTCCCCAGTGCCTCCCAGCTACCTATCAGACCTGAATTTATTAAGAGCCTTTTGCCAAAATACACACACACACAGACACACACTAAAGAAAATATTCCAGCAAACCAAAGAAAGACAACAGAAAACCTTCCTCTTTCTCTCCTTGTCCTAACAGTCCACAGTATTTCTCAGAGAAAAATATGATATATATATTTTATGTAGTTAAGGATTAATTATAAGAATTAACAACACCTGAGGGCAAGTGGAAAGTCCAAGACAAGGTGAAACCATCCAAGCAAGAGGACAAAGACAAGCACACCTTGGAACTGGAGCAATTCACAGCTGATCCATCAATGGATATCACAACCCAATGCTAGTTCCAAAAAAGCTGTCAGATTTATGGTTGTCAGTGACCCTGTTGCCATGAATCTTCCCATGAGCTTTCACATAAACAGAAAATACACAAAAAGTTAATTACAGAAGATCACCCTGATCTAAAGCAAGACCAGAGCTACTGGAAGAGTATGCTCATGTCACTGCAAATATTTAAACAAGCAGTTCAGTGTTTGATTGCATCAGTCAAGGCAAATCTGGAATTGTTCTGAACTGTCAAAAGCTCTTTTCTATCAAGTGACATCCAGAAACAGGCAGCGTATCTGGAATCCAGGAGCACAAAGCAGCTCCCTCTCCTACAGCTCCAAACATGCAACTCCCTTTTCCCACTCCACATCACCTCCTCTCTTCCTTAGACACCATTTTCAAATGCCACGTTAACACCTTCAGCATCTTCAGTTTTGCACAGACCTACAAACACAGTTAGTTTCCTTCCCTCCTATTTTATTTCTCACTTTACCCCTCTCCCCAGGCCCCTAACGGAGGCACAACCTGCAGAGGCTGCTTTTCTCTGGCATCATCTGAAAGAAACAGCAGTATCCGAGGAGAGGCACGAAGCAGAAATTTTCCTTTGAGGATGTAGCAGGTTTTGGTTACTTTTTGAGGTATATAGTTTGTCTTACACATTCACCCTTTCCATCTTAATTTCAAACCTCTCCAGATAGGGATTTCACATTTATATATAACATGAACAGATATACAATAATAGTAATAATATAAACCAACACAATTCAATGTTCAGTTTATTTGCAAAGACAGTCCCTAATGGTATCCAAAATGAGCCCTTCTGTGCGAAGGATTAGGTCCTCTATAGCTTGATTAGGAATCTGGCTTATACTCACAAATATTTTTAATGCGGTATTTTTAACGGATATGGTGCTTAGGCTTGCAGAATGTTTTGATGCATTTACATTGCGTTTGTGATTTTATCTACAGCTCTACACTTATCCCTTAGGTGTGCGGTAATCCCTACTGTTTAAAAAGGCAAAGCAAAACAAAAAAAAGCTGAACACACACTATTTAAGCAATCTATTTTAAACAGATGTCAGAGATATATTTTATTATTTCTAAATTGGGTCATTGATCAGCAAGAAAATTGAGCAAAGAAAAAGATCTGCTAACCTAAAATCTGTGACTTATTTACACCAGATTTCCAATCAATAAGAGAAAAATATTACTATGAAATGAAGATCCATGGTTTGATTTACTGCTGATCCTCATGTTCTGATGTGAAGTCCACCTTCATAGTGTACTAGCATTGTTTATACTTCATAATATTACCACTTTGTCACTGCTGCATATTAATGATCCATTACTTATGCAGAACGGCCAGCAAAAATGATCTCTGTACAATCTGAATTGATAAGTTTCAAAAATGTGAACTACAATATAGGTGAAGGCATCTCTGGTGGCCGATATAGCGTTATGCTTGGTCATTATGCCAAGATAGTAGTTTATCCTATATCCATCTTGCACGCAGATGAAATTGTTATGATGAAATAAACCCCTGCAAACACTCTTGATTTTTTTTCTGTTAAATAGGTCAGCAGTAGAAAGACTTGATGTCCTCTATTTACCCACAGACAAAAGTGCACGTGCAAGAGGAATGGGCAACATACATTCCTCTTGTACCATTCCTCTGTTTGACATTGAATAATTTGTTTCAACTGTGGAAAGAGCACTTGTCTCTATCTGAGCACAGTAAAGACAGTGCATTTAGCACCTAGCATGATGGTGTTTACTGAAACGTCAGTGGTTACTCATTATGAATAGGACTGGAATGACTAATACTTCAAAGACCACACTTTTATTGGCTTGATGATTTATGGTACTGTAGCAATAAGTAATAATAAATGGTAATACAATCACAAGCCCATAAAAAGTTCAGGTCACTGCGAACTTAACCAAATTTTAACATCAGCAAAGAGAGGTTTACCTTCTAGTGCTGATCTTCTGAGAATTGCACTACATAAAACTTTTTTCCAGTGTTTTGGACTTCAATGGCTTTCACTGATCTGAGCACATGACATAAGTTTAGGGTCACAGCAAAGGTGCACACGTCTAACAGGTTGCCAGGACTGGTTTGCACGTGTCAGCATTCCTAGGTATCCAGCTACTTGATTAAGCATGCCAAGGATTACATGGCTGACTACCATCCCTCAGAGCACCCAAGAGAGGTTATGGAATCTCCTTCTCTGCAGATATTCAAAAGCTGCTTGGATACAATCCTGTCCTACGTGCTCTAGGTGACCCTGAGCGTGCAGGGCGGGTTGGACTAGGGGATCTCTAAAGGTCCCTTCCAACCTTAAGGATTCCATGATTCGACGATTCCATGAAATGCAGGGGGCTTCCAGGAGCTAATCCAGGCAATAACCAGCCCAGAGACCTCCAGAAGGCCAGATGTAAACAGGTTCTGTACTCCAATCAGAGAACAAGTCCCCTGCATACCTGTCTTCCAACATAACTCCCATCCTCAGCACCAGCTGGTCAATCTAACCAAGACCTTCACTGCTGATTTTGCTTCTGCTCATGCAGAAACAGAAATCAATTCAGCCCGATACACAAGTTTCAAGACAAAGCCACAAAAGGGAGATGGTTTTAGTGCTATTCATGAGTGAACTCTGGAGCTTTAGCAGAGAAACTTTGAGAATGCCAATAACTTATGACAACGAAACGACACCCAGCTGACGCTTCCGCTGTGCAGAGGGGCACGGGCAGTCAGACTTCTGGGGCTTGAGCAAGTAACCAAAAGCAGCACCAAAACTTGCTCCAGGTCAGTAAGTAGGGAGCAATGGGAAGAAGACAAATATCTTGTCTCCTTGCATGACAATGTTTTTTTCACATGGTTGTCTGTCTTATTTTCCCTAAGGACTTTTTATGGAGATTAATTTATATGACTTGCTTGCTTATTATTCAGGAGAGTGTGCTACATTTTCCTGTTTGAACATAAAACTAATAGTTAAGTTATAAACTGTGCTTTTTAGAATGCATTTTCTCCAATATTTTAGGACTCATTTCAGCTTTTAAAATAGCTTGAAATTACACTCAACTCAGAAGTTACAATAAAGGAGTAAACATTTTCATCCTTTGGATGGTATTTTTTTGTGACATTTAATTAACCTTGCATCCACAATACTAATATTTCAATTTCCACTAGCATTACATTTCTGGTGCTTCTTTGTTGCTTAAACAGTTTTTTAAATCTGCTAAAGGTACATAAGGCACCACTAATGGCATTTAATGTAGTGAATTAACTAAAAAGGTAACATCAACAGGCTATTTGAAAAAGCAGAGAAGCATCTAAATTACCTCCTTGGGCAAGTACAAATACTAGTGATATCAGTGTGTTACAAACCTGGGATTCTAAGCAACCTTATATAACAAAAATTCGGAAAGTTGGCAAGATGCACCATGCTGTCCTTAACCTAGGCCCTCCCAAGTCCCAGCCTCAATATAACTTCCCAGTCACGGGAAATATCTTAATTTGCTAGACAATTTATTTGTTAAGAGAGGGTTGTAACCAAACACTGAAAACAAAAGCAATAGCTTAAATTCACCTGATTGCTATCACCTCATGACACGCATTGGTAACATGTTGGTTTTATACATGCAAGTTGTAACAAGAAAAATTCCCTATTTAACAGAGGCACAAATCTCCTTTTCCTCCTTTTCCTGCTTTTCTCAAGCTATGTGTTCTAAGAGCAGTATAGTACTTAGTGCATTTAGCAATTAAAAAAATAAAGTAACTAACACATATAAAATGGCCTGCACCAATCTTAAGCTCTGACTTTATCCTGCTTTCACTAATTTCAAAGGCAGAAATCGCTGCATCTCGGAACAGGTGCTATGAGGATTGAGCATTTAGAAAGAAAACAAAACTGTATTAAAGTCTGTTTCATCTCAGGAAAACAAATTCTGCTTTCACCACTTGTCTAGCATTTCAAGGAGCTGGTATTTCAAATGAAAAAAGCAAACAAAAATAACGCCCCCAAAACAAAACTCCTTCTCAACGATTCCATTTCACAGCCAACGACAAAGAGCAGCACATTCAGACCTGCTGGCATTTTGTCAGACTATGACAACCAAAAATTTCACAGCAATAATAATAATAATATTTTAAGTTTAGATTTTATTAAATCTACTTACCAAGTTTTCTGTAATTGACTTCCAGTATTGAGGCCACAAGAAGCTTAGAAACATTTATCTCAACGTAATTGTTGTGATGCTGATTTACTACCCACAGCTTACTACAGTTGCAGAGATTCACACATTAATTGTATGTTCATAAACAGTTACCACATCTAAAGACACTAAGTACATTTTACACTAAGGAATAAAACATGTCTATTTTAAAACTGTATTCTATTCCAGTGTGGAATAGGTAGGCCTGAAAGTCTTTGAATTGGGCAATATTTTAGCTGAATAGTTTCATCAACAAATTATGTACTTCAGTATCTATAAAGAACTACCTGCCAATTGTGTCAGAATTTGGAATGTTTTGTTCTTATTTAAATAAAAAAATATTTTTAGAAGCAGCTTAAAGATAACTTGTTTTAGATTTTTTTTTCCTATTTCTTCATTTTATAGCATCAAATTTAATGTCTCTCCATTCTTTTTTTCCCTTAATTTACTCACAGAATAGATTTCAAGACACTTCTGGTTTTAGTTCCACTCCCAATTCTAAGACAAAAATACGCTAGATGCTAGAAACAACTCTTTCCATATTGCAAGTCTTTAAAGATAAACCAAATATTCACTGCATAGAAAAAACATAAATAATGTGTAAGAGGAAAATAAAAAAAAGTAGAGAAGCCAGAGCATCTTTCCCATGTTTCATCATACAGACTGAAGAGTTACTTCCATGATCTGAAGTCAAATGCATAAGAGAAGCCTATGTTGATTTCCACTACTTCTCATTTTTAAATAAAAAATAAATACTCTAAAGCATCCTATAGTTTCTATCCTTAGAATAAAATAAATAAATAAACTGCCAAAGGGGCGGGGGGAAAAACAACATAAATCAATTGTTAATAGCAGTGACCTTGTTGATATATTATCTAAATGAAGTCTCAAAACAGCAGTAATTTATGGTAATTTCTCACATACTTTAGATTTGCATTTGGGAATGGTAACATCAACATATAAAACAATTTCTCATGGCCTGTAGCTGGTACTCTAGAAAGCTTAGTATGAATTGCTCAGAGCAGTTCGATACAGCTCACATGCTCCGTGACTCCAAAATTCAATTTTGTAAGTCGTAATCAGCTACAAAAATATTACAAACTGGATATGAGCAACATTAAAAGGCAATTTCTTCTTACCATTGACTATTTATCAACCAACAACTTAGTCTGTTGAAATTAAAACAATAGATATATTTTATGGTGATTGGTAAAACTGCTGACCATAAGTAATATTATTGTGTTTTATAGACTTAAAGCCCCTTAATCCAAGCAGCCACTTTACTAATTCCAAAGAAAGACGACGCAACTTTAAATAAGGTGTGTTTTACTTGCACAATAAAATAGCAGACCATGTCACAGAAACAATGCCCATCAGTCTACATGTACAGAAGCCTAGATGAAAGATATTTTATCCCCTTCCTCTCTCTCCCTGCTCAAACCTTTAGTTAGGCAAGTAGGACAGGACTAAATCCTAAACTGAACGGATTTTCAATGAAAAAAATTCCAGTTTACCCCTATATGAGCCTAGTCCATTTCTTCTCTATTAATGTTTTATTTAATATGCACCACCAAAACAGTAATTCTCAAAACAGTATTGGAAGGTTTAATCCACAGTGGTAAAAGTAAAATTTACCTACTCATCTTCACATGCTGCATCTCCTGGTTTTCTAGTAACTCCTTTAGTTGCTCACTATTCAGATACACTCTCAAACTCTAAGTCCATTTAGTCTACAGTGACTCTAATTTATTGAGCTGGAATTTACGGGAATCCAAAGTAAAGCTAATGAGATTATAAACCCCAAACATTTTAATACTATAACCTCATTGCAATAGAATCTAGTCATGTTTTAACAAACATAAACTGTAGGGAACACTGAATTAGTTGGAAAAACACAAGAGACATCTTTTACAGCAATACATACAATAAATTTGGCACATATGCTGTATCCTAGGGTTCCCATAAATTAACCTAAAAACTTCTCTAATGACCAAAGCGTAATTCTGTACAAGGAAGAGGGTCATAGCTGCTGGTAAATGCAGCTAGTTTGTGTGTTGTAGAATTCAACCTTGTGCTAAGCTAGGAAAGATCCAAGTGAAGAATTTTGGCTGTGTGCTTTTCCTTTCGAAATTAATTGCCTAACTATATCAAAAGGAGAAGGAGGAGCATCCGAACACTCTGCCAGGCACTATGCCTACAGACAGGTCAACGGCACTTAAGAGCAATTAGCCAGCAATACACTACTGTTATTACAATTTGTACCAAGACACGTATTGGAATGCTTTTTAGCTTGTTGAAGGCTTTGCACAGATTTTACAGCAAGAAAGAGATCTTTATTTTATAGAGGTGGGATTCAAGTTGCTTGTAGCAGCAGAAGAAAGATCTCACAAGAAGATGTCAAAGAAAAAAAAAAAAAGCTAAAGCAAGAAAATATCACATAGGCTTTTCCATCCAACACAAACCCAGTGTGTGGCATTTTCAATAAGGGTGGTATTTCCTTCTCATATTCAGATCTGGAGAAAAACACAAAGAGAGACAGTGGGAAAAGACTTTACCTTTGGGAGAGACTACAAGAGGCAAGATCAAAGGTGTGAAAAAATAGCCAAAAGCAGAGCTGTGTGGATTTCAATTTGCTGGACTTCCAGAAAGAACAGCAGGGCTCAAGAAGATGAGACAGAGCTCTGCAAAAGAGCTACTGACATTTCAGATGAATTGGGAGCTCTGAGAGAAGAGCTGGGAAAGAAATTGAGGAAAATGAAAAGAAATTAGAGTAAGGTCACAGGTACATCCATTACAGAGGTGCACAGGTGAAGGATATTTGCCTTGGTTGATATGGCATTCAGGAAGCACAGTGTGGCTGAGAGAGAACTAGGGCTATGAAAGTGGTTCAGAGATGCAAGAGATCTGAATTCTGCTGAAACTTAAGAGGAAAACAAATGTCCAAAGCAGGAAGGGATAACAGCTTGATGTGAAGAAAAGGAGAATAACCACAGTCCAAAAAGGAACAGGAAAGATTGTCTGGCAAGTTTGCGGGCAAAGGAGTCAGAAGCACCTAATAAAAGATAAAGAGGCACTGGAAGGACATACCCCTGGAAAAGCAGCAGGCTGGGGAAGCTCTGGGATTGGTGGCAGGCAAGCATGGAGCATGGAATCTGAGAGAGGACACTTGCATTTGACAAGTAACAAATATTCCTGTTGGACAGGGCTACAGGAACAAGTAGAAAAGCTTGCATACGAACCATCAGGAAGCCTAGACTGGGTGGTATCTCCAAGTTTCTTTCCTTCCCTGTGGATGGCTCCCAAGGAACAGTGATGGCTCCTTGGTCTAGTAGTTGGCTAACGACTGGTGTAAGAAACTAAACTTCAAAGTAAAAGGGGATACACAGCTAGATGAGAAAAATAATGTGAGAAATTGCTTCTAAGGAATCCTTGCAACCCTAGTGTCTTTGTTACCCACAAAGTGAGCACAAGAGAGCAGGGTCTCAGAGGCACGAAGTCAGTGCACTCAAGTCTTGCTCTTCCAGCCAAGCACCTGGAAGCTCCATGGCTCTTCCCATTCTGTTCCTGGCTGCTACCACCTTTTGGAAACAGTTTCCATAGAAACAGAGCTCCGGTAGACAGAAACATGGCAAGGGACAGTCCACCCTCTCCCTGGCTCCAGTTCTGCCAAGCATAATAGTTCCCCACTAGCTACCACAAAAACCAGGGGGAACTTGGCAAGATCTGGAGTTATAATACAGAGACAAAAACTGGAGGTTACAATAACTGATATCCCAATTTATTTGAGGAAAGGTTAAAGTACCAGGTGCAATATCCCTAAAAGTTCAAAAAAGTTCAGAAGTTCAAAAGCTCAAGTTGTCAATATACCTGATGCAATCAATGCAATCACACTCACATAGGACACTGAAGAACCTTCACCCTTAAACTTGCCTGTTCCGAGAAACTTCTGCTGGTTGATAGGCACCAACCTACAAGTCTTTGGTAGATCAAAAATCAAAAACACTGCAGTCAATATTCATTTAAGGACAACTTAAGTCCCAAGAGACTTCTGCTGGGGCAGTTGTTTCTTGAGGAGCCTCCTGATAGAAGTAGAGACTCCTGTGTGTTCCAGGCTAACCCCATCTAGCAGTCTAGGAACCAAATTCTGCATAAACTAATTACCACTTAGAGTGGAAAATCATGTGGAAGTGACTGCTTGAAAATGGTATTCAAAGCAGTGTTGTAAAACTGCTCATCTAGCTACAGCCTTAAAACCAGGTTAGTGAAGTGACAACTTGCTTATAACACTTCCAAAAAAAAAAAAAAAAAAATCATGTTTTTGTTACTGAAATGTTAATTTTTAAATCTGAAAAAAAATTAAAATGTTGCTTATTACTTAAATTCATAAAAAGAGAAACACAAGTACAGGTAAAACACACAAACACCTTCTCCCTGCCCCAAGCTGGGAATACAGGTACCAAGGCAGCTCTTCACACCTCAAAAACTCAGATGTCTCCTGCTTTTTCTTTCTTCCTTTTATTTTCAAATGAGTGTGTGGAATTTTCCTAGCCCTCAGCAAACATCTGCCTGCACTCAGGGAAACAAATCGACTAAAACAGCAAATACCCCAACAGCTTACAGGCAAAGCAGAAAAAATACATCTATCATTTGGAGTAAGCAGCAGCATCCACTGACCAGAGGCCCTGGACTGGAGGAGCCAGTGGCTGCTGCTCGCTAGGGCTACTGGCAATGACCGCCCCCAATGGGAGCTTCCAAAGCCACGAGCCAGCATGAAGCCAAGTTCCACCCCATCATTTTAACGTCAATATATATTTGAAAATTAGCTACACCCCCATTTAGTTGGGAGGGATCTTTTCCTCCCAGTGCTACACCATTTATCTTCCAAAATTCCACACTAGAAAGTGGAGAACATTACAACACTAAATTCAAAAAATAGTTTCAAAGTGATAAACATTAAGCTACCTGTGATTATTTTTAGGAAAATTCAAACACAAATAGTTTACTGCAATAGAAATGAAAACAAAGAATATCCATTTTCAACAACATACTAAATATGCTGCAGATATACCAAGAAACAGCTTAAGTATCTTTTAACCCTTGAAATAATGCCTTTATACTCTGAAAAATAGTAAAATACAGCTCCAGAAAAGCTAGTCTTGCTTTCTCTGTAACTGGTCCACTAGGTATTTGACAGGTTTCTATGAGACTTGAGTTGCCAGGTACCCTCAATATTTTACTGAAAACAGTTTTAGGAAAGATATTGTCTTGATAGAAATTCTAGTTATATTCAAGAAAAAAAATAAATACACAAGTATGTCTTTCTCTAGGTCATTAGGGATAGTCGTAGCAGATCCTACCCTGAGGATGCCTGGGTCTCTGCCTACGTGAGGCAGCAGAGCACCAAGACCAACCACTGTGCGTTTTCAGCTCTACCTGGCCCCAAGTCTCCTTCCAAAGGTCTTACTACACAGGAACAACCAATTAGAAGCTGATGTAGCCAGTGCTGTTGAGATCATTGACTTGATGCCAGTTATGCAGGAGGGAAGGTACCTTCACTTCAGTTTTGCTGGGCCGTGAAATGCAATAGACAGACAAGAGAACCAGGAGAGCAGGTGAGAAATCAACGACTCCTCAATTTCGGATATAGCTCCACCACCCCTTTATTATTCAGCCTCTAGAACGTTTTAAGCTCTGGTCCCATGACAGCCCCTGTGAGGTTCTGCCAGTCACTTTGACTGATGCAGAGAAAGGGCAGCTGTTCTCCTTGTCCATAAAATGGGAATAAAAATTATTCCTAAAACAATGGAGACTGTTTTTTCATAATCAAAACCCTAAAGAAGTGCTAAATTAAGGAGCATTATTTCATTTACATTTTTTGAAGAGTCTTTTCAGGTTAGGATCATTTAAGAATTAAAATCACACCATGTAGACCTCATGAATCACATTGAGATAATCTCCAGCCTGCTCCAATTAACATCAATGCCAATCCTTAGAATTGTCAGTCTTGATGGGGAGTAGAAAGGATACATCTACCTATTTTTAAAGCATATTTTTAAAGCATTAGAGCAGAACAAAAGACACGTTTGCATGTTTCTGTACACATGTGAGCATGGGCACGTGTGGGTAAACATACCACGTCACCTGTTTTAAAGACTATAATTTAAAAATAAGGATATTACATCACATAAGTAATAATGGATGCCCTCTATAGCACCTTTTCTCACATGACACTGGTTTTATGGAACTTTAAGCACATTTCAATAGCCTTATATACACACAAGCCACCAATAGCACACATCCACATATTTCTATAGCTCACTACTTACGGTTTTCAACCTAGTAAGCATCCTCACATTTCTTCTTAGGAGCTGTTTTTTTCAGTAAGACATTTTATATATACACTTGTACTTAACACACATCATTTGCATGTTCTAGGACTTAAAAAAATGAATACACGTATTTCTTTAAAATAAAAGATTTTTCAGTTGAATACTTGAAATGGGGGGTTCTGTGAATGCAAAACGAAGTCCCTCGGAAACACACTATTTATAAAACTTCTAATCATTACCTGGCCAGAAAGGGGGATTAAGGACCTCCGCGTAACAGAGAGCCTGCGGAGATTCCTAGATCCATGA